>NC_133330.1:125603597-125914608 GCF_042186555.1 Aquarana catesbeiana
AATTTTATAACCGAAACGAAGAAAAACTTTTTTTTCAAAAATTGTGTTTTATAGTTTGTTTAGCAAAAAATAAAAACCGCAGAGGTGATCAAATACCACCAAAAGGAAGCTCTATTTGTGGGAACAAAATGATAAAAATTTTGTTTGGGTACAGTGTTGTATGACCGCGCAATTGTCATTCAAAGTGCGACAGAGCTAGGGGGCGTGGCCGGATGTGAGCGAGGCAGCTAGCTTTTCTTCAGAGCTCCATCCATCCTGAATATAATCCGCAATTTTGGAGCATTCTGATCCATTCTAAACTTCACAGGCACCTGGGGGAAGGTGAGAGGATCACAGAGATGCCTTCCGCGGCTTCCAAAATGCAGCAGAAGGGTCACACTGAGCAGCGTAAGACTCGCTCCGCTAAAGGGACGGACAGAGGCTCCGCCCCCGCCATCTTGTCTTCCCGGAAGCCAGCACAGGGCGCCCAGCACTTAACCTCCACGATGGCGCAGAAAGAAATCACAGAGGAGCTGCTGGCAGACTCAGAGGAACTAGAGGAGCATGCTGTGGCGGTGGATACAGAGGCGATCACCAGACCGATCCTGGAAGCCATCAGCGCTAGTAAGTCTGAATTAATGGGGAGAATTGACCATTTATCTTCAGAATGCACTTTAATTAGACATGA
Organism: Aquarana catesbeiana; assembly: GCF_042186555.1. Classification (NCBI taxonomy): domain Eukaryota; kingdom Metazoa; phylum Chordata; class Amphibia; order Anura; family Ranidae; genus Aquarana; species Aquarana catesbeiana. Next base: position 125,604,265 of record NC_133330.1, read on the forward strand.
CCTGGACAAAATTAGAGGTCGGCTGACCACAGTGGAGGACAGGGTTTCCGGGGTAGAAGACACATCTCACACCCAGAGCAACCAGCTTGCGGAACTCCGTGGCCTAGTAAACTCCCTGCAGCGCAGAGCAGACGACGCTGAAGACCGCCAAAGAAGAAACAATGTTAGGGTGGTCGGCCTGCCAGAGGGAGCAGAAGGGGACAGGCCTGCGTTATTTGCAGAAGAGTTCTTCGCAAAGCTCCTCTCACTGGAAGTTTTACCCCCCACCTATGTAGTAGAAAGAGCACACAGAGTCCCCACAGGGAAAAGACCACCGGGAGCCTTCCCTAGACCCTTTCTGGTGAGATTCTTAAACTGCAGAGATAGGGACATGATCCTGATGCAATCCAGAAAGGCCAAGGAACTAAAGTTTGAAAATGCCAAGATAATGTTATTTCCAGACTTTTCTGCGGCCACCCAGCAGCAGCGTCGCTCCTTTAATGATGTAAGAAAACGCTTAAGGGAGAAGGAAGTGCAATACAGCATGCTTTATCCTAGCAGGCTCAGAATACAGTATAAAGGCAATGTGAGATTCTTTGATAACCCCGCTGAAGCATGCGATTGGATGGATAAGGAACTCTCATAAAACCAGTGATCAGAAGAAGGCTAACTGAATAGGCTGATGCAGTTTGATTTTTTGTTTAAAGGCACAACTGCTTGAATGCAAGGTTGTAGGTTGCCAAAATCATTCCCGCTGTTGGAGTTTGAAAAGCGCCATATTGTTTTGAACCTGACCTGGCACCAGGAAGATAAGTCCTAAAGCTAGAAAATGATGAACTCACGATTGCCCCTAATCTTAACACCACCACCGGAAGGAGACGACGTATCATTATAGGGCCTGGTAGCTCGAGTATATCCTAACCCCAGTCTCCGTAATTTCGTGGAACACTAAACATAATCCTTCCTGAAGACCCCCGTCTCAACAAAGAAATGCTATATTTTTAAATAAATTTTTATTTTTCAAAATACTTTTATATTTTTCAAAAATTCTCTATTTTTTCAATTTTTGTCTTCACTCCTCTTTTTTTTCTTCGAATTCTGTCTCATTGGATTTCCTCTGTTCCTGTTTTTTCCACTTGGATGAGACAGTTGTCACCAAAGAAGGGGTGAAGTGGCTCTCCTGAAGGACGTTTAATGGAGAACACTCCGGTTACGCATGTCCCCAAAATAAATTAGAGGGAGGGGGGACTGTTGCTAGGGCTTCCCTGTCATTTAAGTCCCCTAAGGCCCCTTCAAAATTTACACTCTCCAAGAATCATCTTGCTCGGAGCATCTCGAAGGAAGACGTATACTACACTAGAGGAGCTGTCAGACTTTCGCCGGATACGGCAGATGTCCTTGTTATTTTTTGATTTTTCGTTTTTTGGGATGAAGCTACATGCCAGACTTTTTTACGTTCGGTTGGGGTTGTTCACTGGTATAATAGCAGGGGGGGGAGGGTTTAGAAAACTTGTCACGGCTCAGATTGACATAAGTGGATTAGATTACACAACTAGTCGGTATAAAATGCAAAAATGGGAAAAGGTTCCTGTAAAAGGAGGTAACAAATATTATTATCACGCCAATGGCAGGGACGGATAATTTGCACATAGTGTCTTGGAACGTTAGAGGCCTGAACAATAAGTTTAAGAGAGCCTCGGTGTTCCAATACCTAAAGCAATCAAAACAACACATAGTCTTCTTGCAAGAGACTCACTTGGACGGTGGCAGGGTGATGTCTCTCCGTAAACCATGGATACAAAAAGCTTTCCACTCCACCTACTCTACATTTGCTAGGGGAGTGTCTGTATTGGTTAGCAAATCAATTCCGTGTAACATACACCAAATTATAACTGATCCTAATGGCCGATATGTGGCAATGGTAATTGATGTGTATTATAGTAGAATGCTACTGGTAAATGTCTATGTTCCTCCACCATTCCAGATTCAGATGCTATATGACATGTTGACCCGATTAGCCCAGTTTCTGCATCTCCTTCTGCTCCTGATGGGAGATTTCAATGCGATACTTGATGCGGCATTGGACTCATCCAATCCGGGCAGGGCGAGCTCGGCGGACCTGTGTGGATGGGCCACGATGGCGGGCCTAACAGAACTGTGGAGATGGAAACATCCAACGGAAAGAGGATATTCTCACCTGTCATCAACTCATAGGTCGGCAGCAAGAATTGATCTTGCTTTTGGTAACAATCAAATATTACAATATGCGAATACGGTTAACTATTTGGCTGGAGGCCTGTCGGATCATAATCCTCTATCTCTTGCTCTGTCCCTTCCAACCAGAGCAAGGGGGAGAGGATGGCGTCTCTCGACTGTCTGGTTACAGAATGAGCAGGTGGCGACCCAAATTGAGAAAGCCACCAACTCTTATTGGGCGGTTAATTCAGAGTCTGCCGAACCAACCATGGTGTGGGACGCTTTCAAGGCGGTAGCTAGGGGGGAATGCATATCAGCTATAAAAACGGCAAGAGTAAATGAAAATGAGGAAATGGAAATTCTAAAACAGGGGGAGAGAGATTGTGCTATAGTTCATGCTAAGTCTAATACTGGGTCCTCCTATGAAGCTCTGCTAGAGGCGAGACGGCGATTATCTATACATATAAAGGGTTTAACTAGCTCGGACTCGACTAGGGCGGCACATAGGGTGTTTGCAGAGGGGGACAGGAATGGCAAGCTCCTGGCAATGTTGGTGGCTGACCAATCACCCATTGCTCATATACCGGTAATTAAAAACAAGCAGGGAATTTTGGTCAATGAACCGACCGCCATAATGCAGGAGTTTATTGATTTCTTCTCCTCCTTATACTCACCAATCCCCAATTATGATACTGAAGAAATGCACGAACTTCTAGAAGGGTTATGTATCCCAAGATTATCTGACAATGACTGTCAACTTTTAGAGGCAAATATAACAATCAAAGAAATACAGGTAGCAATTTTTGCTTTCCCGTCCAACAAGGCTCCGGGGCCAGATGGGTTCCCCATTGACTTTTACAAGGATAACATAGAACAGTTGGCGTCCAGACTTCATTGGCTCATGGAGCATTGTCACCAAACTTCAGCTCTCCCTAATTCTATGCTAGAGGCTTATATGATCTTGTTATTAAAGCCAGGGAAGGACCCCACGGAATGTGCGTCATACAGGCCAATAGCACTTTTAAACACAGACTTAAAGATTTTAACTAAAATTCTGGCGACGAGACTAGCGACGGTGATCCCGGCCATAGTAAACATCGATCAGACGGGTTTTATGCCAGGCAAGTCGACAGACACAAATTTGAGGAGACTATTTACACACCTACAGCTGCCACCCTCTGACTCTGAGACGAGGATCGTGGTATCCATAGACATAGAAAAGGCATTCGACTCGATTGGAATTTTATGTTTAGAGTGCCGGAGGTTATGGGTTTCGGTCCAAATTTCAGGAAATGGATTCATATGCTCTATAAGAATCCAAAGGTGGCTATTAAACTGGGGTCTGCGGTATCTAATTTTTTTGAGGTGGGTAGGGGTACTAGACAAGGGTGTCCACTATCCCCTTTTCTGTTTGCCCTGGTAGTGGAACCTATGGCCATTGCACTCAGATCCTCGAGTGAAGTGAAGGCGGTTAGAGTGGGTACAATCCATGAAACATTGGCATTATATGCCAACGACATGCTTCTGTTTTTAAATGACCCTGACACCTCATTGAAAGCGGTCCTAGAAATCCTAAATAAATTTGCCCATTTTTCAGGGCTCAGGGTAAACTGGAGTAAGTCGTCCATATTGCCTATAGACATCAAAGCAAAAGACAAAGCAGACCCCAGTCTTCAACTACAATGGGTGGACACACTCAAATACCTCGGAGTGAAAATAACAGCGAAAGTACAGGATTATTTCAAGTTAAATTTACTACCATTGCTAACTCTCATTAAACAAAAATTTCAGGCCTGGGCCAGATTACCCCTTTCCCTGATAGGCAGAATATGCCTTATAAAAATGAAAATTTTACCGGTAATCCTGTACTTTCTTAGACATGCCCCGGTTTGGATACCCAAGACTTACTTCAAGAGTGTGGATAGTCTGATAGTCTCTTTTTTGTGGACACCTAAGCTTCCCCGAGTGGGTCTCAGAGTTCTCCAGGAGCCTAGTACACAGGGAGGACTAGCGTTACCGGACTGGCATAAGTACTATCTGGCAGGACAAATGGTGTTTGCCCGCAGATGGCTACTGACAGACGATGGGGACGCAGCGACGGTCTTGGAGGCGGCTCATCTGGGGTCGTACGAAAGCCTTCGACTGGCCCTATTTAGGGGCACTAAAACAGACTTACCACTTACAGAGACAATGACAGCCACAATTAGAGCATGGGGATTGGCAGTAAAATTAGCATCTCCTAGCTTCCTGGGTTTCTCACCGTCATCACCACTATGGATGAATCCCTTACTTCCGCAGTTTTACAGTCTCCCGGATCCAATGATATGGGCAGTGAGGGGTATAAAAACACTGAAAGACATCACATCCTTTGGTGAGCTTTTGACTTTTCCGCAGCTTAAGGCCAGACATGATTTACCGAACTCTTACCTCTTCCGTTTCTTTCAAATTAGACACGCCTTCCAAGAACAATTCAGGGAGATGAGGGTGGAATCCCTGCCTTCGTCTCTCGAATCTCTATTAATAGACGAAGAATTGCCTAAAGTTCTCTCAGTAACATATAAGGAATTTTTTAAAACTACCCCTAAAGCGGTTCTTAAATGCAGAAAAAATTGGGAGACCGAGGTTCCAGAGATACAAGGGGAGGATTGGGACGACCTATGGACACAACCTTTTCAATACTTAGTTGCAGCAAGAGATAGACTGATCCAATTTAAGTTTTTACATAGAAGCTACTACACCCCGGCCAGACTTGCAAAAATGTATGGTGGTGACACAGCAAAGTGCTGGAGATGTTCTTTCTCTCCAGCAAATGCGGAACACATATTTTGGTCATGCCCACATATTCAAATATATTGGAAGGAAATCACACAGTGCATCTCAGACTTGATCTCAGTTCCCATCCCAGTGACAGTAAAGGTTTGCTTATTGGGGCTGGTAGAGGATCTGGTTCCAACTAGGGCATTGAGAACGCTAATAACCATCCTCTTGTTCTATGGGAAAAAAGCGATCCTCCTTAAATGGAAAAATAAGAATGCTCCAGAGGGCAGGTTTTGGAAACAGTTAGTTAACAATATGCTTCCGTATTACAAGACAACATATAGAGCAAGGGGGTGTGAGAAAAAATTTGACAAAATATGGAAGGTTTGGTGGGAATCTAGCAATACGGTGGGATAAGTGATTTAATCCATGGTTTACACATTTGGATGGTATGACTCTCAAAAGATAAACTGTTAAGACGCAGAGTACTATATGCACAAGTGGGGAGGGAAGACTGAAACAAAGGAAATAGACAAGGAGGCGGAAGTAAATGTGATAACACAAAGGTAAAAATGTAAAAATGTGAAATGTAAAACTAAACAATTATATTGCTAAGAAATGTCCCTGAGCTGTGACAAGTTAAATGGGAGGGGGGAGGGGGGGGAGGAAGTGTAGTGGGTATGGGGTAGGCCTAGATTGTATCTGGTAGGGTTTAGTTGTTTCAAGGCCCTGCGAGGCCAAGTTTCACTGGGAAGGTGTCACTTGACACACCCAGTTGTACATTACACTGTTGAAAAAACTCAATAAAAAGAAATTAAAAAAAAAAAAAAAGTGCGACAGAGCTGAAAGCTGAGAATTGTCCTGGGCGGGAAGAGGCGAAAGTGCCTGGTATTGAAGTGGTTAAAGATATCCATACTCCCTGCAGCCACCACCAATTGTGGGAGAGAGTTCCATATCCATATTGCCCCAACAGTGAAGAACCCCCTACGCCAGGGATATGCAATTAGCGGACCACCAGCTGTTGCAAAACTACAAGTCCCATCATGCCTCTGACTCTTGGTTTCATGCTTGTGGCTGTCAGTCTTGCTATGTCTCATGGGACTCATGGTAGTAGTTCTGCAACAGCTGGAGGTCCACTAATTGCATATCCCTGCACTACGCAGTTTAAGGTTAAACCGCTTCTTCTCCAGTCTCATTGTGTGCCCTGTGACCTTTACACTCCCTATGACTGAATAGTTTATTTCCTATGCTGGGATCCCTATTGAAATATTTGTAGATCGTTAAATCTCCTCTCAAGCGTCTTTTCTCCAGTATAGTGGTGGATACCTGAGATCGTTTATGGGGAGATCCCATCCCTCTCACATTCCAAGATATGTCATTACTGAGAGATGGCATTATGCAAGGTGACTAGTATGTTAAGCAATAAAGGGATGCGCAGAAGACATAGTCCATATAACGCTATAGACTGGATAGGATATTGGTGTACCAAAAACTCAACTGGCAAATGACCCAACACACCTGGTCTGATGCCAAACTATATACATGTATTGATTCAAAAATTAAATCAAGGATTAGCAAAAAAAGGAATTGCCCGCACATTGCAACAGCATATACAAGGACAATACAATACGTGGAAGCACCACCGAAGTATAAGCTCCCAATTGAATGTTAAATGGGGATTTTCAACAGAAACCAGGATAAAAGTATGCATTATATAAGTTAGGTATAGGAAAATTTCTACACTTTCTACATTTCAACAAAATTCAGCACATGGGCAAATCCAGAAGATCTGCTCTTGACTATAGAATTTGTGCTCTTAGCCCAGTAGGTGGCAGCATCTCATCAGGATGATATCTGAGCAGTGTAAAGATCAGCAGAGTGTGGGTAAAACAGGTAAAAAGAAGTGCATTGTTTCTGGAGTAATGTCCCAGAGTCACTACTCAACAGAGCTACAAATCAAACTGTATAACAACTGAACTTACGTTTGCTGTGTCAGCAGCAAAGGAACATTTGACAGCTTGCATAACGTGGTAATACATCCAGGCACCTCACAGAAAGCAAGTTGAAGCAGGAAAGCACCCGGAAGATTTATTGCATATATTTAGGAATCATGGAGGACGACCTTTTGAAGTAAACTATTCAAGTGCAGCATCAGGAGTTGTAAAGAAGATAACTTTGGTTCCACCAATCACTCTGTCGGGCAGGGAAGGACATGGAATAGACAATTCTTTTTTTCTCTCATCTTCCTCTTGATGTCAGTAAAGGAGGCTCTTTGCCTTTGCAGTTCCAGCGAAAAGTCAGGGAATATAGTTTAGTGTTTTGTCAAACCTGATTTGGCCCTTCTGCCTAGTTTTATGGAGGACAAGATCCCCGTCCTTACAGTTCATCATTCTAGCAAGCAGTGGCCGTGGTGCAGCTCCTGGCACAGGAGGTTTTGCTGGCACTCTGTGTGCTCTTTCTACTGCAAAGGCAGAGGAGAAGTTGGCTTCTGGGAATGTATTTTTCAACCAGGACTCCACAAAGTCACCAAGATTCTGACCCTCAGCTTTCTCAGGTAAGCCCACAATTCTAAGGTTGTTTCTTCTAAGGCGATTTTCTAAATCATCTGCCTTCTGGCACCAAGCACCAAAAACAGAATTGTTTTTCAGCAGCTGCTACCTTACTAGGGACAGGGAAAAAAATCATCCTCCAGGGTAGATATCCTGCTCTTAGTCTCTGCAACACGCTCTCTCACACACTGCATGTCCTGTCTCATCAGGCCTATATCCACCTTGATCTCCTCCATTTTGCCTGTGAGGGATGCATTACAGGCAGTGATAGCATTCAGCAGTAGGGCATTAACCTGTTCCAGGGTAAGCTTACCCAGTTTATCAGATGATGATCCAACCTTTGGAGTCACAGAGCTCCTTGTGTGGGGAGGTGCCATTGTGTTTGTCTGCCCGGGAAAATACTTTCAGCCTTTCCACCGCCGCTGAGTGTTAGCCCAATGCAGGGAGTCGATTATGGGAGCGATAGCAGCTGGGAAGAAGCAGGATTGCAACAGATTCTGCGGGTGGCTGACTGAGCTCTTCAGACATTTCCGGCCATCTTGATGGTAGGCACGCCCCCGTGAGGTGGTAGCTTTAAACAGGTGTTTTACCTGTATATGACCAATACTTTCAGCACCAAGATATATTTATTAAGACCTTTTTAGAATGTAAGCCCCTTCCCCCCTTCTTTCTTTCCCCTCTCTCCCTCTTTCTTTTCTTCCTTTTTTTTGCTTGTTTCGCCTCGGGTTGTGTCCCTTTTGGGGTTCAAGGTGCGTATTTTATAGATTTTTTGTGCCTTGAAGTACTTTTTTTATATGGACTAATTTTTCAAATGTGGTGTCACCGGTTTTACTTCCCGTTTGCAGTGACATCTCATCCAGTGCAGTGGCAATCTTTGAAAGCGGACATTTGCGGCCATGTGCAGGGCTAGCATCGTCGTCCTAGAGCGGCCATGTTTGTTTGGGTTTTGCTGACATTGAGTCGAGCTGTCTCTGACGAGGAGAGGACTCCCACCATGCAACAGGTGGTAGGTGCTGCATTTGTGGTGAACGCCTGCCTGTCTGGGATTTGGTTGGTGGGTCCTCAGGAGTCCCAGAGACAATTTAAGGGTGGGGGTTCTATTCAGTCTGTCTCTTCATCTGTGGCTTGTGAGAGCATGATCTCTATGTTTGAAAATGGCAAGGTAAGCACTTTGTAACTGCTTTTGGCAGTTTAGGCAGTGGTTCTTGGGGCTTTTTTACTTTTGATTTAATTTTCTTTTTATATTTTAGCATTTGGTTGCTCTGACCTTCTGACTTGAAGGGAAGTGAGTGTGTAGCAATCTATACTGTGGCTAATATTTACGAGCGCCTTTTATACACAATCATCAGCTCTACTTTTGTTGACCCCAGAGCATTTAACCAACACACAGAACTTGGAATTTATAAAAGTGGAACTTTTTTCATCTTTACATCTATTAACTCCTCTGCCTTATTGTTTTAACTTTGGATAATAAAACATTTTTATTCTGTCAGTAAATACCTTATACAACCCACTTCCTGTTTCTTGTCTGGAAATATGCCTAGGCGTATGAAATCATGCACAACTCTCTCTCACTCTACTCAGAGTTTGCCAGGAAGGGAGGGGGGATGAGTCATAAGAGGGCCAGTGAGAGCTGCAGGTGTGTGTCGGTGTGTGAGTGTGTGTGTAAATCCAGGAAGTGAACAGGCAGCAGCTTCAGCTACCCACAGTTAAAATGATTGCCTCTAGAACAATCCCACGGGCACAACACCGGGATATTTAAGTAGGGGAGACCCCCGGGAATCTCCAGATGTCCTCAGCGCAGGCAAGGAGGAACCTGAATGGTCAAATGTCCGCGGCGGCCACTCCTCTCACCTATGCCAAGATGGCGGCGGTCTCATGGGACACACACAGCACAGAGGCCTCAGATGAATCCATTGCAGACCAAGACCTGATATCCTCACTATCTCCCGGTACCGTTTTTCCACCCTTACCCCTGGCAGCCTCCCCTGCCCCCACGGAGTCCTTACTGGGCAGGATGAACTCTGATCTCCCCTCCACCCCCATGTTAGACCCGCACACAGGCATGCTTCTCTCGGTGCATGAAGCGAACAATGCCACCCCCATTCCCAATGATTTCCCCTCCATGATGGTGGCTTTCGCTCAACTATTCTCCAAAAGCTTAGCACAAAATGCGGCTCAAATTACTTCATCCATCAATGCTGATCTGCAGCAACTAGGGATGAGAATGGATACTATAGAAAAGAAAGCTGATCTGTCGGTGGCACAGATTAATCAGAATTCCGCTAGGATTCAAGATGTACAGGATCAACTGGAGGCGGTATTTGCAAAAATCGACGACCTCGAGAACAGATTGAGACGTTATAACTTTAGAATCCGAGGGCTCCCCGAATCTGAGAAGCATGTGCAGACTGCGGTTAAATCTCTCATCAAGTGCCTTATTCCAGATATTCCTGACCGCCACATGGAGTTAGATAGAGCCCACAGAGCTCTGTAACCCCCCCGCTCGGATGGTCTCCCTAGAGACATTATAATGAAACCTCATTATTATTCCGTGAAGGAAGAGGTAATGAGGAAATACAGGTTCTCAGACGACCTCAAGCTGCATGGTCACAAAATACAGATTTTTGCTGACTTATAGCCATATATGGTACAGAAGAGACATGCACTTAAACCACTTCTCCAACTTCTGATGGAAAAAGAAATCGCATATCGATAGTCCTTCCCTCTTCGTTTGAACTTTTCATTCAGGTACAAGAGTTACTGCTTTTCATCCTTCGCTGAGGGAGAGCGCCTTTTGTCACAGCTGGGCCTGATCGCACGGGAACCTCACCCCGCTAAGACTGCCAGAGGAACCACACCATCATCAAAGAGACCCCCACCAGCCAGCCCGCTGCAGCCCACGTGGCTACAACAGCATTCCAAACGATCCAAGGAGAACATTCCACCATGATGCACAGACCCCGCACGGGGATCAGGACTTTGAGCCAGGTCACCTTTTTCTCCATTTTCATATCCTTGCCGCCCTTTGGGGCCTTCCTGCTCCCCCCCCCCCCCCTTGTTGGCTCCACTCCGGGACCTTTTCCTCAACTGCACTAACCCAGTTGGGGATCAGTTACAAGCTCTGACAGTATCCGAAGAAATAGGGACACATTCATTTCTGTGGCGAAGGGGGTAAGTAGCTACCCTTTGCTCCTTTGGGAGCAGCATTGATAAGTTATGTTGTTTATTTTTACAATTATTTTTACTCACATTGACCCTTGCGGTCTAGTTTTACAATCTCTCCCTCTGAGGGAGAATTGACAGTATTTGGAGTTTAAATTGTATAATAGCACTCCAGGCATCCCTCTCACTTATCCCCTTGCGTGGGCAGTGTGGCTGGTGACGCCGACTGCGGATGGGGGTAGACCTAGGAGCTTGGGGGCAGCCATCCCCCGCCTTGCTGCCTGGGATCTTGAGTTCTTACCCCGGCTGGGGTCTGCTTGCTTCCCCGGGCCTCTAGTCTTCCCGAGTGGGGCCCTGGGTGGGGAGCGGACTCTGTTGGGGGCGAATGGTGATATAGTTAGATTCAAGTTTGTTTTATACGGGACGTTCTGAACAGTAGTTTTTATAGGCACTAGTGTAGCCTTTAGTTAGAATGTTCTTAAGGTGTCGGGGCTGTGGTGGACCCAGTGCACCTTCAGTAGGAAACAAGGGTACCGTTGATACTCTTGGTTCCTTTACCGGTTTTCCCCTTGCTGGGGTTATCCGGACCTTTCAGGTATAGAGGTATGGAGTGGCTAATCCATTCCACCCCGGGGGTGGGAAGGGATCAGGGGATCCCGAGTTTTTGTCTTTATGGGCTTTATAAGTTTGAAAATTTGTTATTTCAGGTTTCTATTCTTGTTTTTCCTCCTATCTTTTTTCATCTTTCGTCTTTTCCCTTGCCGCTGCTCCTCTAAATCCTTCCAGGTGTCAGGTGTGTCTCTGGCCTCCCCTCTCAAGTCCATGTTTGATGGCCCACCTGTCCATTGGGCGGCTCAGTGTGATCTCCCCGCTCAGCAAAAGTAAGACATATGTCCCATTTATAGGCTCATCCCCTCTGGTCCATGGCTAACCCACAAGGCCCCCTCCTACCCTCAAAATCATTTCTCACACTACACATGGCCTCAATTCGCCCATAAAATGCAGGAAACTATTTCAACTGTACCAATCTATGCATGTAGACATTCTATTCCTTCAAGAGACCCACTTCCCATCCTCATATAAGCCCACTTTCCTCCATCAATGCTTCCCCCAATTTTTCTTAGCATCCGCTTTCAATAAAACAAAAGGTGGCAATCTGCATTGCCAAACACATTAACTTATCGCAACCAGAGATTGTAGTTGACCCACTGGGCCGTTACGTCCTGGTTTCTGGCTATATACAACCCCTGGCAAAAATTATGGAATCACCAGTCCCTGAGGATGTTCCTTCAGTTGTTTATTGTTGTAGAAAAAAAGCAGATCACAGACATGGCCAAAAACTAAAGGCATTTCAAATGGCAACTTTCTGGCTTTGAGAAACACTAAAAGTAAACAAGAAAATTAATTGTGGTGGCCAGTAACAGTAGGATTTATAGAACAAGCACAGGGAATAAATTATGGAATCACTCAACTCTGAGGAAATAATTATGGAATCATGAAAAACAAACAAAATAACACTCCAACACATCACTAGTACTTTGTTGCACCACCTCTGGCTTTTATAACTGCTTGCAGTCTCTGAGGCACTGACTTAATGAGTGATACAGTAGTCTTCATCAATCTGGCTCCAGCCCTCTCTGATTGCTGTTGCCAAATCATCTTTGCAGGTTGGAGCCTTGTCATGGACCATTTTCTTTAACTTCCACCACAGATTTTCAATTGGATTGAGATCTGGACTGTTTGCAGGCCATGACATTGACCTTATGTGTCTTTCTTCAAGGAATTTTTTCACAGTTTTTGCTCTATGGCAAGATGCATTATCATCTTGATAAATGATTTCATCATCCCCAAACATCCTTTCAATAGATGGGATAAGAAAAGTGTCCAAAATTTCAATGTATTCACCTGTGCATTTATTGAAGATTTAATGACAGCCATCTCCCCAGTGCCTTTACCTGACATGCAGCCCCATATCATAATTGACTGTGGAAATTTGCATGTTTTCTTCAGACAGTCGTCTGCATAAATCTTATTGGAACGGCACCAAGCAAAAGTTCCAGCATCATCACCTTGCCCAATGCTGGGAGATTTTGCACCACGTGAGCGGGAACGTCCGTAGCTGGTGGAGATACGAACAAGAGCGAGATTTTGTACCGCGTGAGCGGGAACGTCCGTAGCTGGTGGAGATACGAACGGGAACGAGGGGTGAAGCTCAAGCCGGATGCGGGGACACTTACATCGCACACAGGCTGACCACGCTACTGAATGACACCCATCCCTAACTGCTGGAATAGCTTAGTGCCGGCTCGAGGGCACTTTTAAATGTGAGTGTACACTTTTGTATTTTATGATAATAAATAGTTTTAAACGCATTGCGCAATGGTCATTGTCCATATACTTTACATGAGAAATATCAAAGCTCAAGCATAGCCGGTGGGGAACGATAATAAGGTGGAGTGGTTATCCCATTAATGAACCAAAGGCGTATCCTAAAAGAAATACCTGGTGAGTGGCCGATCTAGAAGGTGGTGGTGTGCCACTAAGTCACAAATGAAAATAGAAGATACACAGCAGCACATTAAGAGAAGAATTTGCACTTTTTTGCACAAGGACTTTTGTGATATGTCAGCAGTGTTGATATATAAATTGGTGATTTATGCTTAGCGTATTGTTAAGTGGAATTTAACACTTGGAGGGGAGATTTTTTGTAATTTTTTAATTTCTTTATTGCACAGTAATCAGGAAAGTAATGTACAAATATGAGTGGTGTATGGTAAAAGGTGTTAGTGTTTGTAATGAAAATTTACAGGGTGATTCCATAATTTTTTCCTCAGAATTGAGTGATTCCATAATTTATTCCCTGTGCTTGTTCTATAAATCTAACTGTTACTGGCCACCACATTTTTTCTTGATTTCTTTTAGTGTTTCTTAAAGCCAGAAAGTTGCCATTTGAAATGCCTTTAGTTTTTGGCCATGTCTGTGATCTGCTTTTTTTCTACAACAATAAACAACTGAAGGAACATTCTCAGGGACTGGGGATTCCATAATTTTTGCCAGGGGTTGTAGATGGGGAACTATACACGTTTGTCTCCTACTACACTCCTAATAAGGGTCAGAAATCCTTTTTTGAATCCCTATTACGTAAATTACAACAGCACCTGAAGGACACAATATTTATAGGCAGAGACTCCAACACGGCCTTCGACTTTTCTATTGATAAGTCTGTAGGGGGGAAACCGAAACCTAGGCGCCCCTCCAGACAGAGCGTTAAAATTGCAAAGTTGCTTCATGAGGCAGGGACTGATCAACATCTGGAGAGAGTTCAATCCGCACACTAAAGATTATACCCACTATTCAGCACCTCATAATTCCTTTGCCAGGATAGACCACATCTTTACACGACCCTCCTCAATTCCCCTAATTAGCAGGTCCAAGATAATCGATACACCCTTGTCTGATCACTGGATGCTGACACTGACTACACAAAGATCTACTGGCTTCAGAGGTCCCTATTGCTGGTGCTCGCAGGAATCCATTTTAAGCGACCCGGTCCAGTGTGCCTTGCTGGAATTAGCCATTAAAGATTACTTCCAAATTAACACGACGAGCGAAGTTTCCCCGGTGACGGTTTGGGCAGCACATAAATCCGTGATTAGAGGGCAACTAATTCAAATGACATCCAAACTTAATAGTGTCTGCTCTATGTTCCGCTTTAAGATATCGGAGGACTTTCGGGTTTCAGCTAAGGCGCACAAACAACACCCTACACCAGAGTCCCTTGCAAGATTGGACAAAGCTCGGGCCCTTCTTAACCTGTCCTTAACCACTGCAGCTGAAAAACACCTCAGGTTGTCATTGTAAAATACCTCTCTTTTCAGGTATAGGAGCAGCGACAAGGAATGATACCTCCCCTTCTCAACCCCTTCCTTGACTTCACCGTTTTCTCTTTTCTTCACACGTTTCTGTCCCCTCCTCTTAAGGTGTTCAGCCCATGCCTCACCCGACTTGTCGATAAATTTGAAATAACCCCATTGTAAAAATCCCTCAGTCACATTGGGTCAGGGTGCCGGGGAAAATCTCACCACACTTAGGCCGTTCGGCCAGATATTCAGAGGGGGTGTAAGTCTGGATCAGGAGGTCTCTCCCCAGGTAATTAACCTCTGGATAAACTAAGTCCTGGGGGGTTGGTTCGGCAGTCTAACCAGAGGGGATACCGTGCACTCTCACAGTGTGTTTCCAAAGAGGTAGAGTGTACGGGGCCTCTCTGGCGGCTTGTCGACCACTCCCTAGGACATCAACGGTCCTTTTTAGGGGAGAACCTCTGACAACTCTGACTCTTCACTTGATCGTTACTGATGTCTGATTTGTCACAAGAACAATTACTACTCTCTCTAGCAATAATGGTAAAAGGTTTTTGATACGTAGTTAACTCAATGTTTAACTGAGAAATTTGCATAGCCCATGATCTGATATTTATCATACTGTTATGGAAAATTTACTATGATATGTTTGTTACTATTTTATTTTTTTGCTCAATAAAAACAATTTAAATTAAAAATTGCGCATACTCGTGGAATGGTGCCAAACTTCGGTACTTAAAAATCCCCACAGGCGACGCTTTACATTTTTTACAGGTTACCCATTTAGAGTTACAGAAGAGGTCTAACCCTAGAATTATTGCTCTTGCTCTAACATTCGTGGCGATATCTCACGTGTGGTTTGAACGCCGTTGGGCGCAATGTAGGCATGCAGTTGCTTCTGCGAGCGAGCACGCGGGGACGGGTCTCTATAACCACTTACCAACCAGCCCATAGCCGAATGACGGCTGCAGAGCAGTTGGATAACTCTGGGAGGGCGTACAGTGACGTCCTCCCAGAATCCTGCTCTCACGTGCCCCCTGCGGCGAGCTCCCGAGAACATCCGTGATCCTGATCGCGGCCGTTTACCATGTGGCCACGCTGTGTAAAAGTCTCAGACATGTGGTATCGCCGTACTCGGGAGTAATAGCAGAATGTGTTTTGGGGTGTGATTTGTGGTATGCATATGCTGTGTGTGAGAAATAACCTGCCAATATAATTTTGTGAAAAAAAAAAAAATTTGATTTTGCAAAGAATTGTGGGAAAAAATGACAACTTCAGAAAACTCACCATGCATCTTTCTAAATACCTTGGAATGTCTGCTTTCCAAAAGGGGGTCATTTGGGGGTACATGTGTATATATATATTTTTTTTTATTTTTTTAAGCTTTTTATGCTTTATTATGGTTTCTTGATTTATATAGAGTTGCTAAGACGGACTGGCTCCCTCCAATTTTGGTCTTTGCTCTTGCCTCCCCATAACCCAAGAAACTGAACTTTCTTCTTTTGTTTGCCTTTTTGATCGCCTTTGTATTTATAGTGGGGCTTTTTTTCTCAAAAGTTGTATAATGTAAATGCCTATGCATATGATGGATATTGATATATGCTTTATTTTTTTAGATATATGAATTTTGTATTGAACTGTCACAAGCATACTTGGCAATCTGAAGTGGCATGTTACTGCGAAACGCGCAATTGAACCATTGTACTGGACAGCAATTCTTCCTCTCCTTCACGATAGCACAGACCAGAGGGGCACGCTCCCTACACAGGAACTTCTGGATCAAAATTCTACCCAGTTGGTACAAAACGTCCCACACGATCCACCACATGTTCCCTGCAACTTCAGACAAATGTTAGAGGTGAGATACTACCACAGGAGATTTTCTACACATTTTGGACATGTTCCCCTGTCCAACCTTTTGGTCAAAGGTTTGGTCCATTTTGCAAAGATTTACAGATTACTGTATTCTGAATGAGCCAGCCTTTTTCTTACTACAAGACAACACTATCCCTAAATGAACATTTAAGAGATCTGCACTTCCACACCTTATCAATGTGGCAAAGATGCTGGAAAACAACGGTGCACTCCACCAATAGCCATGTAGATAATCAAAGTGAATCAAATATGTAAAATATATAGGCTGCAGTCAGATTCCCATGACAGATATAGTAAAACACGGTTTTACTAGAATGAGTATTCTGGAGGAGTTAATAGGAGAGAGCAGGCCGATGCTGCACCTGACAGGCGTGCTCATGCTGCATCCAGCAGATGCTGGAGGAGGAGAGATCATGCTCTCGCTGCATCTGACAGAGGCGGGCTTACACAATCGGGCTGAGTGCAAATCGGTGTTGCTCGATTCTTTTAGACCCCCAGATCTCTCCATAGGGTGGACAGGTCGTGCTGCATTATCATCGCAAAGGATGTTTACATTCCTTGCAATACCAATAAAAGTGATCAAAAATCTCGTCCCTGCACGCAGTAGTGAATGTATATGTAGGTCTCACCCACATATGTAAACGGTGTTTGCACCACACATGTGATGTATCGCAGCGAAAGTCTAAGCGAGAGCAATAATTCCAGAACTAGACCTCTGTAACTCTAAACTCGTAACCTGTAGAAATTTTTAAAGCTACACCTATGGACAGATTTTTTGAGTACCGTAGTCTAGCGCTATTTCACAAGCTCCTGCAAATTTAAAGCATGACATGTTAGGTATCCATTTTCTTGGCGTTAGATCAACTTTCATATTAAACAAAAAAATTGGGGTATAGTTTTTTTTTTGGTTTTTTTTCATTAAAGTGTATTTTTTCCCAAGAAATTGTGTTTGAAAATCCCCTGCGGAAAAATCACGTAAATTGTAACAACTGCCATTTTATTCTCCATATGTTTGAGGGTTATAAATTATTTTCTTGCAAAAAATACAGATTTTTACTTGTACACAGCAAATGTCAGAAAAAGGCTGGGTCCTTAAGTGGTTAAAGTAATATTAAAGGCATTTTTCTAAAAATAACATGTTACACTTACCTACTCTGGGCAATGGTTTTGCACAGAGCAGCCCTGATACTCCTCTTCTCGGGTCCCCCGCTGGCACTGCTTGCCCCTCCCTTCTGCAGCTTGCCCACTCTCACACAGTGGGCTAGGCCCTGCTTCTCTTCTCAATAGCTCACTGGCTGTGAACAGTCAATGAGGAGGAAGAGACCTGAGAGAGCCGCTGTTCGCTGGATCGAGATGGGGCTGGGTAAGAAATAGGGGGGCTGTTACACAAAGGTGTTTTTTTACTTTCATGCACAGAATGCATGAAGGTAAAAAACCTTGAGCCTTTACATCCACTTTAACCACTTCACCCCTAGAAGGTTTTACCCCCTTTATGACCAGGCCATTTTTTGCGATATAGCACTGCGTTACTTTAACCACTAGCTGACCAGCCGCTGCAGTTACACTGCGGCAGGTTGGCACGGCTGCGCAAATCGCAGTATCTGTACGTTGCTCCTTTAAGACGTGACAGCAGTTGCGCGTGCGCCACCGGAGGCGCCCGCCGCGTGTCCCTGGAGCCAATGCGCGTGCCCGGCGTGATGACCGCCGGGCACCCGTGATCGCTTGTGACAGAGCGAGAACCGGGATCTGTGTGTGTAAACACACAAATCCTGGATCTCTCAGGGGAGAGAAGGATCGAGTGTTCATACCAAGTATGAACTCTGATCTGTCTCCTCCCCTAGTCAGTCCCATCCCCCCTACAGTTAGTACACACCTAGGGAAACACAGTTAACCCCTTGATCGCCCCCTATTGTTAACCCCTTCCCTGCCAGTGACATTTATACAGTAATCAATGGCTCTTATCGCTGTATAAATGTCAATTGTTCCAAAATAGTGTCAAAAGTGCCCGATCTATCCGCCGCAATGTCTTAGTCCTGATAAAAATCGCAGATCGCCACCATTACTAAAAAAATAATAATAAAAATGACATAAATCTATCCCCTATTTTGTAGACGCTCTAACTTTTGCGCAAACCAATCAATATACGCTTATTGTGATTTTTTTTTACCAAAAATATGTAGAATACACATCAGCCTAAACTGAGGAAATTTTTTTTTTATTTTATTTTTAATTCAGGATATTTATTACAGCAAAAAGTACAAAATAGTGTTTTTTTTTTTCAAAATTGTCACTTTTTTGTTTATAGCGCAAAAATTAAAAATCGCAAAATCGCAGAGATGATCAAAAACCACCAAAAGAAAGCTATATTTGTGGGGAAAAAGGGACAAAAATTTTGATTGGGCACAACGTCGCACGACCATGCAATTGTCAGTTAAAGCGACGTAGTACAAATGGGACAAAAGTGGGGGAAGATGGTAGTTGCGCTGTGATGAAGGGGGGGGGGAGCTACAAAGATGACTAAAGTGGCAAAGTGAACTAAAAAAGCAGAAATGGGCCAATGCATGAATAGATCCTACATGCTAAAAGAACATGGTGGGGATGCAGTGCAGTGCAACGTAGCTGATCAACATGACATGTTGCGGGCAGACAAAGCCTAATATATAAAGGTAATCGTGAAACAGTGACTGCTTGAATATAGCAAAACAAAAATGCATATACCAACACAAATAGGGTGAATAATGACACAATGCAAAAAAAAAAAAAATATATATATATATAATGCAAGAAAAATATATGTGGGCTAGTGCCCCATTAGCAAAAACGTGCCAGATCCTGGTGAACTACAAGTGACAAATCCCTAGGACAAACATGAATATTAGTTCTATCATCCAGTCCAAAAAGCAAAAACAGGTGATGAGAAACACAAAACAAGTCCAATCGTGAAGGGAGGGGGGATCTTCAGTGAGGACACCTCCGTGTTTGCAAGTCGCTTACCTTACAGCTGTAAGGTGTACAGCCTGTGTTGCAAATGACCCCCAGGTGTAGACGTTCCGTGTATACAGGCAGTGACAATGATGAACATGCCAAGCGAAATATAAAAAATAAAAAGTATACAGCATGTAAAATAACTCTGCAACGACCACAGTGGAGGGGGGGCAAGACACACACAGGGGGAGGTTGCACTCACTTTCATGAAGTGAGTGTGGGCATCAATCCACGAGCGCCGAGCTCGTATGCCTCCAGGAGTGTCACCCATCTGGAATCTGTCCCTGTGCCTGGAAACTGGAATATGTCCCCGTGCCTCTCTCCTCAGTGTTCGTCAGGTAGAGTAGTGATGTACAGTGTGAGGGGGAAAGAGACGCACATAGCAAGATCCCATATAAAAGGTATATTTATTTAATAAAACAAGTCCAATCAACTTACATTTAAAACAATGCTGCAGTGTGTAGTAACTACGAGCGCCGAGCTCGTCTCCTGTTGTTTGTCTATGGCAGCGTCCCGTGCTCCAATCCTAATGCATATCGTCACGTCACGTGACTTCTTCAGAGGATAACACGGGATAGAAAGCCAATGCTTATATATCGTCCCCTTGTAATGGGCGCACGGCGGCCATTTTCCCGAAGCCCGCTCTAATGTTAATGGGTGCCCGGCGGCCATTTTTTCAAAGCCCATCAATACAAAGGATAGCACACAATGCTGTTGCCTGTTGTCAGGATGGCTCTAACAGGTGAGGTTGGAAAGAATGTACTTAGCCACAGACCAGATCAGCTAGAACATAATCTCAAACTAGATTTTAGAAACCGAAAAATAAAAACCACAATGCAACGCCCTACCAAGACGCACTATCACATATATGGAATTGTACTGAAAATGCATAACATGTGAGGTATGCGGAAAACAAAAACGTAAATAAAAATGGATAAAAATTAAATAAAAAATATATAAAATGAAAAAAAGTGTAAAAAAATGAAAAAAAAAAAATATATAGATGATGAAAAAAATAAAATTACATATACAAATAAAATAAAATGAAAATGAAAATGAAAATAATAAAATAAAAATTAAAAATAAAGATAAAAATAAAAATAAAGTAAAGTAAAAATAGAAAAAAAAAAAAAAAAGTGAGTGAAAATAAAAAGAAAAAATAATAAAATTAAATAAAATTAAAAAATAAAGTAAGAATAAAGAATGAAAATAGCACGACGGAGAAGACGGAAAAAACGGAAAAAACGACCCAATGTAAGAAAAAAGAAAAAAGAAAGAAGAGGAAGCTGGAGCTCGGGACGTGTCACAGACCTACTAAATGAATAATAAAAATGTACAAAAATACAAATATAAAAATATGTATAAATATATAACATTACAACCAATGTGATCTAGTAAACTAGTGCAACTAGAAACAGAGAGTGGTTGACTTGATGAAAGGAAAGGAACCACTAACCGAGGAAGAACACTAAGAAGAATATTGAAGCCTAAAAGTCGCTAAGGAAACAATTTACGTCAAACTCGATGTTGAGTCCCTTCGGCACAAGGGTGTCCATGGAAAAAATCTATTTGGACTCGAGTTGACTCAAAATCCTTACTTTGTGTCCCCCACGCCATGGTCTGGCGTAGGGTACGATACCCCAAAATTTCAAATGACTGGGGTCCCTTTTATGGTATTTGTCGAAATGCCTGGACACATTGTGTTTGTCGAAACCCTTTTGGATGTTTTGCACATGCTCCTTAATACGGATTCTCAATAGCCTTTTGGTGCGGCCCACATACTGGAGGCCACAGCTGCACTCCAATACATAGACCGCTCCCTCGGTGTTGCACCCGATGAACTCGTTGACATCATATTGGGTGCCATTACTGTTTGATTTAAAAGAGAATACTTTTTCATTCGGATGTTTGGTGCGGGTACAGGCATAACAGCGTTTACAAGGGTAAAACCCTTTACCCGTAAAGAAAGAAAATTGTTTTTTTGGGGGATCAATCACGCTTTTCACTAGCCGATCTCTCAGGGTGGGTGCCCTTTTATAGATGAACTTTGGTCTATCTGGTAGTACCTCTCTACCCCAGATAGACCAAAGTTCATCTATAAAAGGGCACCCACCCTGAGAGATCGGCTAGTGAAAAGCGTGATTGATCCCCCAAAAAAACAATTTTCTTTCTTTACGGGTAAAGGGTTTTACCCTTGTAAACGCTGTTATGCCTGTACCCGCACCAAACGTCCGAATGAAAAAGTATTCTCTTTTAAATCAATTTGATTATTCAAAAATTGGGGAGCAGCTTACACTGATTGTTTATATTTCCACAAATTTTCTTTATTGTTGGGAATGTTTTTTTACTAGATGTACCACCAGTATATGTAATTCATATATATTATCTGCTATCGACACCACTGGCGTGAAGGTTTCTATTATTTTCTACTGTATCGTACCCTACGCCAGACCATGGCGTGGGGGACACAAAGTAAGGATTTTGAGTCAACTCGAGTCCAAATTTTTCCATGGACACCCTTGTGCCGAAGGGACTCCACATCGAGTTTGACGTAAATTGTTTCCTTAGCGACTTTTAGGCTTCAATATTCTTCTTAGTGTTCTTCCTCGGTTAGTGGTTCCTTTCCTTTCATCAAGTCAACCACTCTCTGTTTCTAGTTGCACTAGTTTACTAGATCACATTGGTTGTAATGTTATATATTTATACATATTTTTATATTTGTATTTTTGTACATTTTTATTATTCATTTAGTAGGTCTGTGACACGTCCCAAGCTCCAGCTTCCTCTTCTTTCTTTTTTCTTACATTGGGTCGTTTTTTCCGTTTTTTCCGTCTTCCCCGTCGTGCTATTATCATTCTTTATTCTTACTTTATTTTTTAATTTTATTTTATTTTATTATTTTTTCTTTTTATTTTCACTCACTTTTTTTTTTTTTTTCTATTTTTACTTTACTTTATTTTTATTTTTATCTTTATTTTTAATTTTTATTTTATTATTTTCATTTTATTTTATTTGTATATGTAATTTTATTTTTTTCATCATCTATATATTTTTTTTTTTTTCATTTTTTTACACTTTTTTTCATTTTATATATTTTTTATTTAATTTTTATCCATTTTTATTTACGTTTTTGTTTTCCGCATACCTCACATGTTATGCATTTTCAGTACAATTCCATATATGTGATAGTGCGTCTTGGTAGGGCGTTGCATTGTGGTTTTTATTTTTCGGTTTCTAAAATCTAGTTTGAGATTATGTTCTAGCTGATCTGGTCTGTGGCTAAGTACATTCTTTCCAACCTCACCTGTTAGAGCCATCCTGACAAAAGGCAACAGCACTGTGTGCTATCCTTTGTATTGATGGGCTTTGAAAAAATGGCCGCCGGGCACCCATTAACATTAGAGCGGGCTTCGGGAAAATGGCCGCCGTGCGCCCATTACAAGGGGACGATATATAAGCATTGGCTTTCTATCCCGTGTTATCCTCTGAAGAAGTCACGTGACGATATGCATTAGGATTGGAGCACGGGACGCTGCCATAGACAAACAACAGGAGACGAGCTCGGGGCGCTCGTAGTTACTACACACTGCAGCATTGTTTTAAATGTAAGTTGATTGGACTTGTTTTATTAAATAAATATACCTTTTATATGGGATCACGCTATGTGCGTCTCTTTCCCCCTCACACTGTACATCACTACTCTACCTGACGAACACTGAGGAGAGAGGCACGGGGACATATTCCAGTTTCCAGGCACAGGGACAGATTCCAGATTGGTGACACTCCTGGAAGCATACGAGCTCGGCGCTCGTGGATTGATGCCCACACTCACTTCATGAAAGTGAGTGCAACCTCCCCCTGTGTGTGTCTTGCCCCCCCTCCACTGTGGTCGTTGCAGAGTTATTTTACATGCTGTATACTTTTTATTTTTTATATTTCGCTTGGCATGTTCATCATTGTCACTGCCTGTATACACGGAACGTCTACACCTGCGGGTCATTTGCAACACAGGCTGTACACCTTACAGCTGTAAGGTAAGCGGCTTGCAAACACGGAGGTGTCCTCACTGAAGATCCCCCCTCCCTTCACGATTGGACTTGTTTTGTGTTTCTCATCACGTGTTTTTGCTTTTTGGACTGGATGATAGAGCGAATATTCATGTTTGTCCTAGGGATTTGTCACTTGTAGTTCACCAGGATCTGGCACGTTTTTGCTAATGGGGCACTAGCCCACATATATTTTTCTTGCATTATATATATATTTTTTGTTTTTTTTTTTTGCATTGTGTCATTATTCACCCTATTTGTGTTGGTATATGCATTTTTGTTTATATCCAAGCAGTCACTGTTTCACGATTACCTTTATATATTAGGCTTTGTCTGCCCGCAACATGTCATGTTGATCAGCTACGTTGCACTGCACTGCATCCCCACCATGTTCTTTTAGCATGTAGGATCTATTCATGCATTGGCCCGTTTCTGCTTTTTTAGTTCACTTTGCCACTTTAGTCAGCTTCCCTCCCCCCCCCTTCATCACAGCGCAACTACCATCTTCCCCCACTTTTGTCCCATTTGTCCTGCCTTGGATCAGTACTTAGGTGTTGCAGCAGTGTCCTTTTAGCATAGCCGCCCCCCCCCCCCCGACAGCGCAGGAGTTTCCACTTTCACATTAAAGCGACGTAGTGCCTTATTGCAAAAAATGGCATGGTCAGGAAGGGAGCAAATCCTTCTGGAGCTGAAGTGGTTAACTGACAATTGATGTCCTTTTTTCCCCCACAAATAGAGCTTTTTTTTGGTGGTATTTGATCACCTGTGTTTTTTTTTTTTTTTTTTTTTTGGTGCTATAAACAAAAAGAGCGACAATTTTGAAAAAAAAACCATTTTTTAACTTTCTTCAATAAAACACACCGAATAAATTTCTTTTAAACATTCTAATTTCTTCTTCAATTTAGGCCAAGATGTATTCTGCTACATATTTTTGGTAAAAAAAAATCCCAATAAGCTTATATCGATTGGTTTACGCAAAAGTTAAGGTGTCTACAAATATGGGATATTTTTATTCATTGATTTCTTTTACTAGTAATGGCGGTGATCAGTGATTTTTAGCTGGACTGCGCCATTGCGGCGGCCAAAATTGGACACCTGACACTTTTTGGGAACCAGTGACATTATTACAGTGATCAGTGCTAAAAATATGCACTGTTACTGTACTAATAACACTGGCAGGGAAGGGGTTAACACCAGGAGCAATCAAAGGGTTACGTGAGTCCCTAGGAGGTGCTTGCTAACTGGGTGAACACAGATCAGTGTTCCTGCTTAGCAAGAACAAAAGAGGTCTGTGTCCTCCCCTGTCAGAACGGCGATCAGCCTTGTTTACATAGGCAGATCACTGTTTTGCCTCTCTGGGGAACGATCGCGGGTGGCCGGCGGACATTGTGTTTGCAGGACCCGCTGATTGGCTCCCCCCTCTGGACAATGGGCAGGCACGTGCCCACAGTATCTATTGCGTTAAAGGACGGTGCGCAATAGAGCCACCCTGTCGCAGTATATATGCGGTGGGCTGTGTTTAAGTGGTTAAATAAGGGTATTAGCCAGTGCATTCCAATAGGCAACACATATAAAACCTGGGTGGCTAAACTTTAACGTAAAAAATTTACAAAAGGGAACAAAATGGCCTTTAAAAAGGTTGAGTGGACGTTGTCGGCATTCCAACATGACAAGGATTGTAATAAGAAGTGTAAATTAGGGCAGCTAAAAGAGACTACAAGAGGCACATAGAGGAGAGTAAAAAAACCCCCAATAAATATTTTAAATATATTAACAGTAAGAAAGCGTATAGGCCTCATAAAAGCTGATCGGGTAAGTATGTTACAAATGAGAAGGAGAAGGCAAATGTACTGAATGCATTCTGCTCCTCAGTTTTTTTTTTACAAAGGAAAAAGAGGGGTATAGTTATCAGGACTGGATCAATAGTAATGCATCACAGAATGTACCTTTGTGGCTAACAGAAGTCAGTGTCCAAAAAAGATTTGAAAACCGAATGCAAATAAATCGCCGGGACCAGATGGCTTACACCCAAGAGTCCTCAAAGAAATTAGCCATACCTATGGTATGGTATATAGTACCAATATTTAAAAATATTAAAAAAAAAGAGCAAAGATGGAGGACACATGCGCAAGGGCTCTGTAATGGCAGCTTGAAAAAGGAGCTCTGCGCTACACCAGACCAGCGGTGCCTGTAGCGCCTTATTTAGCCCACATTAAGCACCCCAATCGGGGCGATCGGACCCCCGCGCCTCGGGAGAACACCCCCGCATATACAATCCGGCTGCCAGATGTAACCTGGAGCCGGCATTCACAGCATCCACCCAGCCTGAGTGTATCAAGATGGCCACCGCAGCAGATGCAGCCACAAAGCCTTGTGTCCCCCTCACAGACAGCCCGCAGGATTACAGGCAAGTGATCTCTCCAGCTCCCCTGCATTATCCACCAGGACCCTGGGGGACAGGTTTAGCCAGAAATACCATCCCCTGCATCCACCGAGTCCCTGTTCAGCCACTCCTTCGGGGATCAGGCCTTCTCCCCCTGCAGGGTCTGCAATGGCAGCCTACACAGACTTCTCTCCCCACGAAGCCCCTGCCCGGGATCACCACTTCAATGTGGAAGATCTCTGTCTCAGACTGTCATGACTCTGTGAGAAGGGTCTAGCCTCCACAGCCGCTAAAATCACTAGGGAAATTAAAGCAGATCTACAAAATATAGGAACCAGGGTGGAGGCTATTGAAAGCAAGCTGGATCAGACTGCTGCAACATCCCATCAAAATTTCGATCTCATTCAAACTCTCCAAGATCAACTGGGCACTGCTGTATCCCGCATTGACGATTTAGAGAACAGATCCAGGAGATACAATTTCAGGATCAGAGGCCTACCTGAGTCTATTCCAAATGTCACGGTGGCGACACAAGACCCCATGAAAGCTCTGATCCCTAACATTCCTCCCCACCGTCTGGAGCTGGATAGAGCTCATAGAGCACTGGGCCCCCCCAGGAGGGATGGCACCCCCAGGGACATAATTGCCAAGCCCCACTTTTACGCCGTCAAAGATGCCATAATGAAACAGTCACGAGCCATGCCCCAGGTGACATGCCAGGGTCACCCAGTGCAAATTTTTGCAGACCTTGCACCTTCTACCATACAACGCAGAAGAACCCTGAAACCACTCCTGCATGCCCTCTCCCAGAGGGACATTAAGTACAGATGGGCTTTTCCGTTTGCTGTGAAATTCACACACAAAGGACAGAACCATTCTTTCTCCAACTTCACCACTGGCGAAAAGCTGCTCCTTAACCTGAAGATAATAGCCCAGGAGATGGACATGGAAACCTCTTCTTCCTCCACCAGTTCAAACAAGCGACCGCCTCCTGTGAGCCCTCTGAACCCCCTCTGGAACAAGCCCAAAGCCCGCAGGTCATCCCACAACGGCCCCCTGTGATCTCCAGTTAGACGAAAAGTTCTTTGACTTGTTGGAGATGGGTCAAAGTCACTAACTGTTCTTCTCTCTGCCAGATTTGACTTTCTCTTTCACCCCAGGATCTACCATCCTGCTCCTCATTTAGTGCCTTATCCACAATTTGGTGGTAGTTTGCTTTCCCCCCTGTTCATTTTAGGTACGGGACCACCAGAGCCCATGGCTCAAACCAGATTGTGAAAGATAAGTCACCTGAACCTTCGAACTGTTTTTCCCTACGGACTCTAATGTCTGGTTTCCACTGAGCGGATCAGTTCGGTACAGTTTGGAAGGATTACAATGGTCCGGCCTATTCAGGTGAGCATTTCCACTGCAAGTTGGACCACCAGGGGCCATACGGGGTTTAGAAAATATGCCTAGCGTGGCGTCTACACTGACTGGCAGACGTTTTTCTGTCCCCCAATCAGTGGAATGTATCGGGTGATGCCAGTAGCTCCGCCCTAACCGTACCGGACCATTTTCTATGGCCCCACATCTGAAGCAGGACCCTGAATGGTGCAGTATGGTTCGGTTGTATGGGCCGCTTTCATAATGGAAACACTCAAAATAGCGTACCGTACCGATCCGCTGGAAACGAGGCATTATTGGCCCACTTTAAATGCCCGTGGGGTTCTTTCCCCACCTCACGTTACTTAGTGGGATTGGGGGGGGGGTTGTAACGCACGGGGACCCAAAGGCCTATAGTCCTCCCCTTAGGACCACTTTTGTTCCCAGTGTTTGTATTAGACTTTACCGACAATGGTTCCTATCGCCTCGATCACATGTTTTAAAAGTGTTTTGGTTTTTCTTTTATCATCAGAAAGTTATTATTCTTCCATTTTAGGGCGCCCTGGTCTGGGGTGGCTCACATACGCCTCCTCCTACTCCTTAGACTCCTGACGGTTTCTGAGGAGTAGGATCTCCAGGCCTCGTTTGGTATGGAGAATATTGTTTCTCAATACTCTCTCGCCTCTGAGTGCGAGCTCTCCCCTAGGTCCGTTTTCTCCTCCCGGAGGTTATACAAACCCAGGGGGAGAAAACTCCCTTCTTTTCTTTCCCTCTTATCTGTCCTTCTCCTCTATCCCTCCTCTTTGGAGCATCAACTAACCGTATGCTTTCTTTCTGTTCGGGTACCACCATGGACAACACAACTCAAGATCCTTCAACAAAAGGTGGCCAGACCTCTGTCGCCCTCAATTACAGGAACAGAACAGAGGTAAGTGGCGATGGACGTTTTTGCACCCTTCTTTGGTTCCATGGCTGACCACACACAAAATACATTAAAGATATAGCTACGCACAATGTCCAGGGCATGAATTCCCCTCTTAAAAGCTGAAAGTTGTTTAACCACTTCAAATCTTTGAAACTGGATATAGTCATTCTTCAGGAAACTCCCTTCCCGACTCGGTACAGTCCCAAATTCCTCCACTCTCACTTTCCTAATTTTTTTCTTGCCAACGCAGGAAATAAAACTAAAGGGGTGGCCATTATCTTTGCTAAATCATGCAACTTCACATGGATCTCCGATACCAAAGACGAGGAGGGTAGAGTTATACTAGTTAAAGGAACGATAGAAGGCCATCTCTACTTTCTAGTATCCTACTACGCCCCCAACAAAGGGCAAGCTGCCTTCTTCAAACACCTCTTTGACTCCTTCTGCACCTTCCTGGAGGGCACAGTCATTTTCGGGGGGGACTCCAATGCAGCCTTTGACCAAGGATTAAATAGCTCTAAACCTCCTCCTTCTCAACCAACCCGCCCAACCAAAGAGTCTCAAGCCAAAATAATCCATGCTCATGGCATGGCGCATGCCTGGAGGGAACTTAATCCCACCAAACGGGACTTCTCGCACTTCTCTAGCCTTCACAACTTATACGCTAGGATTGATCACCTCTTGGTACAGACACACACTGTCCCCCTCATTACTAGTTCACAAATCATAGACACGGTTCTGTCAGATCACTCTTTAGTTTCCCTGACGCTACCACTCCACCACCCGAGACCAGGCTGAGGGCATTAGAGACTAAACGAGTCTCTCCTCTTGGACCCGGTGAGAGTCACCATGTTGGACAACTCCCTGAAAGAATACTTTGAACTTAACAAGGCAGAGGGAACTTCTGCAGAAACCTTGTGGGCAGCTCACAAAACGAACAGAGGGGAAATCATTAAGATGTCCACACAAATAAAAAGAGAAAGAGTCCCAGGTCATGGCACCACAGCCAACCCCTCCAAAATCCTAGAAGTCTTTCATGACTTTTACTCCACCCTTTACTGTCCCCACAAAACTAAGGACGAAACTTCCATCCACAAGTATTTAGACGCCCTCCCCATCCCCACTCTCTCCACAGAACATAGAGATATACTTGATGCGCCCTTCTATGAAGGAGAGGTCCTAGAAATAATCAAAGCCCTTAAAACAGATTCAGCTCCTGGCCCGGATGGACTCTCTAACCCCTATTACAAGACATTTTCCAACACACTAGTCCCCCACTTGAAAAAATTTCTTAACGCAAAGACACAGGGAACCCCACTTGATCCACACCTTAATACTGCCTACATAGCAGTCATCCCTAAACCGGACAAAAACCCAGAAGAGGTCAGCAACTACAGACCCATATCACTTATCAACAGAAAAAATCCTCACTAAAATCCTGGCGACCCGTCTGGCTTCCTTCATCAACACATATATTCATAAGGATCAAGTGAGGTTCATCCCGTGTAGGCAAGGCCCTGACCAGATTAGAAGGGCCACTGACCTAGTTTCAATTCTCCAAACTGGGAAGGGGGCCCCAAACAACTAGGCATGCTCCTCTCGCTCGACCTCCAAAAGGCCTTCGATTCGGTCTCTTGGCCATAGATTTTTGCGATCCTTAAACACTGGAGCTTTGGCGAAAGATTTATGGACCTGATGCATGCTCTGTATTCCAATCCTAAAGCATACATCAGGCTCCAAGGATATTACTCCAAGCCAATATCGATAGCTAAGGGTATTAGACAAGGATGTCCACTGTCCCCGCTTGTTTTTGCAATAGCCATTGAGACACTAGCCATTTCTATTTGCCTAAACCCTAATATACAAGGAGTTTCTTGTGGTTCTCAGACCCATAAATGTGGCCTATTTGCAGATGACGTTCTCCTATTCCTCACCTCCCCCAAACCTCTCTCCCCAATCTGTGCCATACCTTAGACAAATTCACTCAAATTTCAAGCGCTGAATATATCCCTCAGTTCCGACACCGTTGATATCTTACGAAAAAACATTAAATTTGAATGGAGTGAATCCTCCATCAAGTACTTAGGAATTAATCTAATGGCAAAAACAGAGGCTCTATATGCTAGTAATTACCCACCAATGTATCATCCAATCTCATATCCTGGTCCAAGAACAACCTATCTTGGGTTGGGAGAATGAATTTTGTGAAAATGGCCCTACTGCCCATGCTATTATACCTGTTTCATTCTCTTCCAATACCAATTAAAAAAGACCACATCAAATCATTCCAAAGTAAACTACTCAAATTCACACGGGGAAAGGCCGGTTACAGAATCCCTCAACAAACTTTAAACCTACACAGAAAAAAGGGGGGTCTGGGTCTACCCCAATTAGACAAATATTATCTAGCAGCCAGAATAGCTCAACTATCGGTAATCTATTCCAGGTACGAGAAATCAGACTGGGTGCAAATAGAAAAACAGGCAGTACCCCGATTCCCCTTGGACTATCTGCTCTGGAGCCCCCCGAAAACACGCCCTCCGATCATGACCCCCACTCTTTCGCATACCTTTGCCCTCTGGGATTCTATGCGATCACACAATTCTCTAGTGACAGCGTATAAACCATTGTCACACCTCTTTCACAATCCGGACTTCCCGCCGGGAAGGAAAATCCTGGCATTTAAATGGTGGCTGGACAAGGGACTGTACCGAATCGGACACTTCTTTTCAGCTGCGGGTCCACTCACCCTCTCCCACTGCATAGAAAAGCTTGACTTACCCACTACTGATAGATTTCAGTTTACACAGATTTCCCACTTCTTGCACACACTTTGGAAGGACAAACCCCTTCTACCTCGGTTTACAGACTATGAGCTATGGTGTGGTCAGACCATGGACCAGAGGGAAGGGATCTCGATAGTCTACTCGTCACTTACCTCTCCGATTGCAAAATCGTCCTACATGCTCTCCTGGGAAGCTGCTTTCCAATTCCAGTGGGACTTGGGGTCTGGCAGAAAGCAAGCTTTGATTCCTTCAAGGGCATCTTAAATACTTCCCTAACGGAAGCTAGTCTTAACTAGATGGCATTACACTCCCGCAAGTTTAGCCTCTATTGATGCTAAAGCTGACCCTCTGTGTTTCAGAGGATGTCAACTCGTAGGCACGATGTCCCACATCTGGTGGGAGTGCCCCAGAATTCGTTCATTCTGGAAACAAATTTTCAACTTAATTGACAAGCTTGTTGGAAGCCGGATCCCCAGAACCCCATTGGTCGTCCTTCTTAATGCCTATATCCCAAAGATTCCTAAAATATCTCGTAGGCTGATTCACTTTATCCTGCTGGGGGCTAAACTCACAGTGGCAAAAGCCTGGAAAAACCCGAAAATCTCCTTCCCTGCAGTAATCAGGAAGATCTCCTGGATAATGTCTCAGGAGAAACTCTCCAGCATATTGCTGGACACGACCGGCAAATTTGAAGCGATCTGGGAACCCTGGGCACTTCACGTGGGCACCCCACTGACAACTAATCCTACCCCAACTTATTTTACATGATATGAGTTGATGCTCCTCTCCACCCCCCCCCCCCCCTCTGTTTTTTTTCTCCTCTAATTACCTTCTTTATCCTATACTTCAAATGTTTTTCAAAAGAAAATGAAAGGTAGATACATTTCTTACCTGATCTCAGAAGTAAGGAGACACAATTCATGGCGATTCTCCCTCCCTCTTTTGGTGGAATGCGAAGGAGATGGGCACCCCTTTTCTGGTATAGTTAGTTCCCATAGGGGGTACCGGGAAGTGGGGTGACCATTTACCCGACTCTCTGGCAATTTTTTCTGTAACCTAAGTCAAGCCATACTCTTTTGATGTTAAGATCGCCGGTTCAAAACCTGTTATAATGTTTCACTTACTTTACACACTGTAAACTTGCAATGTAAATCATACATTGTTTTCTACATACTGTCGTTCTCATATGTATTCCTTTTGTATTTCGAAATAAAATCACTGAAGTATAAAAAAAGAGCAAAGATTCTCAAATCTGGTTCTCAAATCTTGCAGACATTTCTGTGAATACAGAGATAAATGTGGACGTTTACTTGCTCAGGCGTTACAAGACCAACAGTCTCCTGCTCAAATTGCAGACTTGTTCAAAGAGTACTATGCATCTTTCTATAATCTTTCCCCAGTGTGTAAATCTTCCAGCCATTGCATACACATGGTCACACCAAAGTCCGACTGTCCAGAACGAGGTGACGTACAACGGGACTAGAAAAAGGAAGTTCAATAGACAGTAGCCAATAGCTTCCGTCTCGTACTTGCTCCAGAGGATGCATCATTTTTGGTACGTCGGAACAGCATAGACGAGCGGGTTTCCTGATAGTAATTAGTTCTGTCAAAAAAATTTAAACACGTTCTCTAAGTCCGTCTGAATTTTTGACGGAAAAAGTCCGATGGGGCATACACACGGTCAGAATATATATTATATACATTAAGGTCAGAATATATATATATATATATATATATATATATATATATATATATATATATATATATATACACACACATATATATATATACACACAATGAAAAGCTCCCATCGGACTTTTTCTGACAGACATTCCGCTCGTGTGTACGCAGAATTAGGGGAGAACTACAGCGGAGCATGGGTTTCAAGGCTTAGTCCTATGCTCCAGGCCTTAAGGGTGGTGAATGCGCATAAAGAAGGTATCAAGGGGTAAGGGCCTTTAACTCCAAGGAAAAGGGGAGACTGTACAGAGCTTCCAGAGAACAGCACAGGCAGCTTCCAAGATAGAGGCTGTGTTGGACCTATCCAGGCAGAGCCACCAGTAGCAGGCCACCATTTGCGAGGCTAAGTATTATTTAAAGCAGTCCAGCATAGGTGGGTCTCATTAGCGAAGCCAGTTTATAAACGGAGCGGATAAGGGCACCACAAAAAAAAAAAAGAAAATAGTTGATTGAGCTGAACAAAACATTTTTTGGGCATCCACTGGGGGGAAGTTCCAAAATAGAAACGTGAACTTTGGTATAACCTTCATTTTGAGGTGGTTTATTCGGCCCAGTAACGATAATGGCAGAGTCTCCAACGCTTTCAGTCTTGCCCTTACATCACATTGAATTGGCAGTAAGTTCAAATCGAGAGTCATTAGCAGAATGAGAAACCATGACCCCTAGATATTTGAATCTACCCACTGTTATAGGAGGAAAGGGAAGGGATAGGAGTGTGAGGACAGTTTCTGAGACTGGCCAAACATACTGCAATCCACAAAGTTTTGTGGTGGACTATCTCGGTACTGGTACACAGAAAAATAAATCTTAGATAAAAATATTTTTTTTTTTTTTTTTTTTTACATATAAAGAGACATACATAAATCACAATAAAAAAAGTTTCAAAAAACAATATACAAATACTCAAAGGTTTCCCTAAGAGATATCTGTTGGAGTTTTTCATAGATTAACCAGTCCTCTACTAGTTTCATGGTACATAGACCGCTTCGTCAGGAGGAATAATCTATAAAACAAATAATCAAATAAAACACAAGAACACATAATCATAATTACAGAGGCATAATATATACAGATAGAACTCAGCGGTAACGTTGAGAAGTTGCTTACCCAACAGGTTTATCGCCAGGAACAAGGCCCAGCTGTTCAAAAAGCCCCCCCCCCCCCCCCCCCCCGTGGGTCGGACAAGGGGAATTATGCAGAATTGAATCTAAATAGGTATAGGAATAGATATATACAGAGCAGCTGGTGAAATATTACCCATAAAGGGATTGTATAGTGCACCGGGAAGGGAAGAGGGGCAAGGGGGAGGGGAGGGGAAAGGTGAAAACGAGAAAAGAGAAAGATGAAAAAAGGGAGGAAATGGGGGGAAAGGGAAAAGAAGGGAAGAAGGTGGGAAAAGGAGGGAAGAGGGTGGGGAAAGGAGGGAAGAGGGTGGAAGGGGGTGGGGAGTGGGGGGGAGGGAAGGGGGTGGGGAGTGGGGGGGAGGGAAGGGGGTGGGGAATGGGGGGGGAAGGGGGTGGGGAATGGGGGGGGAGGGAAAGGGGTGTGGAAAGGGGGAAAAAAGGGGAGGGAAGACCCAGGAGGGAAGGGAGGAAAGAGGGGGAAAGGGGAGGGGGGAATAAAGTGTTGGAAGGAAGGGTGGGTAGGTTGTTGGGAGAGGATGTGAGGGGGGCGAGGTTGACGAAAATGGGTAGTGAAGGAAAGAAAGTGCATATATACCTGATAGTTAAAGACTTAAAACCTGCTTACATATCTTTAAAGATCTAATCAAAATATATGTACAAAGCTCCAGGGGGAAAAAAAGAGGGCATGGCAGGCAGAAAGAGGGAATGCAAGCAGCGACACCATATATAAAAGGTATCTCAGATGGTGGTGGGTGGAATATGTCGTAATCCTAAATCACCAGTGGGTAGTTTCAAGCTGAAGGGTCATTAACACATGAAGCAAGCACCTGGTAAGGGTGGCCAGGGTAGAGCCTATAGGCGTCAGACGGGTCTGTAAAAGTAAAACCAATAAAGCATTGATGAAAAAAAAAAAGGGGGGGGGGCAGGGAGTAAATCCGCCCAGGCTTGGCCGCAAGGATCCCAGTCCTACCTTTCTCCTGGCTGCCGGTCACGACCCCCCTGGAGAGAAACATCCATGGTGCTCACCATGCGAATTAACATGCTACTGCACAAGCGCGCGCCGTCTATGTCAAATGGGCTGGAAAGCCCAAAACGTAGGCAGCGCAAGAGAGGGGGTGGTTCCCACAGGGGAGTCACGTGTCCGCCGCTGGGGAGAAGAAACAAACAGCCAGGGAGAGATTGGCTAGGCGTGCAGGGGAAGCAACAACCCAAATTAATTTCATCAAAAGTACACAACAGTAGAGCATAGAAAAATACATTAATTACAAGAAATAATGAAGGGCTAAATAGTCCCAAATCTATAATAGAACTTTAAAAATAAAACATTTTGGAAATTTAACTATCACTGGCCTAGTTCAAAGGCAGGTAACCTGAGGTGTAATAGGCCAATGGAGAATTGCTGCAATGGTTGACAGGAGTACACAAAGGGAACCCATGGGATAAGGGTGGGAAGGATAGGGAGGGGGGAGGGGAACGGAATAAGGAGGGGGGGGTGGAGAGAGAAGGGATTAGAGAAGAACCTACAAGAACGGTTTATAAGATATCATCTTGTTGAGGCCGGGGGGGGGGGGGGGTAGCATTGAGACGCTCGATCCACAGAGTTTCTCTCTGTATAATCATCCTATCCCAATCACCCCCTCTAGGGCTCTGTTGGACTACTAAAAGGATCAAAAATTTGACAGCCGTAACATCAAAGCGGTGGTGCAGTCCAACGTGTTGGCCTATGGTGGTCAGTTTACCATTGCCAGAATATTGTAGGTGGACCGCGATTCTCTGTCGGAGTTCTCGTATTGTTTTGCCTACATAGAAGCCCTTACACTTACACAGAATAAGGTAAATCACCACCCTAGTGCCACAATTGGAAAAAATATGAGGTGAAAGGGTCTCACCATTGGGTAACTGGGACCTTCTCCCCTCGAGAATCCAGGGGCAGTGGGGGCAATCCCCACATTGGAAGGTTCCACTGGGTCCTGCAACAGATTGCTTGGATGGTTGGTTAACCATCCACTTTTTTTTTTTTAAAAGCCCGTGGCTTGTAAACTTCCAAAAACTCCACCCGATGCCAAAACAAGTGCACACACATAAAGAGTGATACACAAAACGTGCAACGGGTGTAAACATGATCCTCCGAAATCAAAGGACCTTGACCTGATACCCCGGGGCATTAGGCTCCAGACGGGGACTGGGGTACTTACACTTGGTCCATCTGGCCGAAACCAGACGGACCCCATTCTTTCTAGAGTCTGCTGAAAAAGTCCCACCCACATACTAGGTGGGGCTCCCCCGAAGAGAGACCCCATGAGAGAGGGCGAACTAAGCCAGAAGGCCATGTCCACCCACTCCTAAGACTTTCAAGGCAGGCCCGAGGACCTACACCCTACCAGTCACACGTGCAAAACCGTGAGAAAACAAAAAAAAAAAAAAAGTGACAAACAAGGGCTTAAATAAAAGAAGTGGGGAAGAAGGATATGGAGGTAAGTGAAAAGTGACCATTGTGCAATACAATGGCCGGCCCTTCGGCCAGGAATAAAAAATTCCTCTGGTCCCAGCCAAAAGCCCCGGCCCAAGAGGCAGGTGTAAAAAAAGGTGGTACGAAGTGCAGTGACCTTGGTGCCATAAATCAAAGTGACCTTCACTCACAGTGACATTACAGCACCCATAGACTACCACTCCAGGGGTACATGCACCACGGGCTTCCCTTTCCGGCCCAGCCTTCAGCCAGACCAGTGCAGCCCCCATCCCTGCCAGATAGTGAGCCCTTCTAGGCTTTCTCTGGGAGAACGGTAGACGTCAAATACAGCCTGCACCAATACTAGCCTTTCCAAGCCCCCATAATTCCAGTGGATTTGCATGGCAACACCCTGATCCACTCAGTAAGGGCGATAGCTCCTCCACCGGATGCTGACAGGGACAGAGACCACACCAATCCTAGCCAAAAGGCCGGGACGACCCAGCCTTTGGCCAGACCAGTGCAGGACCCATCCCTACCAGGAGTACCCTTCTGGCCTGCTCTGACTGGACCAAGTACTAGCATCCAATACCAAGGAGCGCCAGGTTCAACCCCTGCCGAGACGGACCATCCAGATACCATCATGCCAAAGGATTTGCATGGCCCTTCCCGTTGGGAGCAGCACAGCATCTCCTCTGGCACTGGACAAGTACAGATACTACACTTGATCTTAGCCAAAAGGTCGAGAATCACACAGGATATCACAATATCGAGGGGGGGACCCAAGGGGCCGTAAAACCAGTGAGAGCTCACACACATGAAACAACCCACAGTAGCAAGTTTTCCCAAGCACAACTGCGCATTCCCTGCCCATACACCGCCTCTTGAGTATCAAAGAAAGGAGCCCCGTCTCCATCGATAACACAAAGCTTGCTGGGGTACAGGATTCTGTAAAAGAGGTCCTTGACATGAAGGCGCTTGCGGATTTCTGTGAAGGAGCATCGACACTGTTGCTCTTCAAGTGAGTAGTCAGGAAATAGAGATATTATGTTGTCATAAGATCAGCTTTTCTTCCCCCCGTCAGTGCCGGTATCATATGAAAAGAACGCGGCGGAGCCCCTGGAAATCGGTGGAGTAGGGGGCACCCTGTGTATTTGTTGTACCACAAAAGGTAGGCGGGAGGTACTCCAGGATAAAGAGCGTGGTCAAGAACTGTTTCGCAAATTCATTTGGCTGGCAGCCCTCCGATCTCTCTGGCAAGCCCAATATGTGCAAGTTGTTATGTCTGAGGCGGTTTTCTGTATTAAAAGAGGTAAGGGTTTCTTATTTTTTTAATTTATATTTACTTCGCTCCGATGCTGCATCTGTCCCCCGGGGCCTCTGCACAGAAAACAGAGCGATCAAACGTTGCTGATCGCTCCGTTTTTAACGCACTGTGAGCAGAGAGCTGTAAACTGTCTGTCACAGCTGTCTGCTCATCTCCCTCCGTGTTGAGCTGTGGAGGGGGCGGAGCGGCTGGCTCAGGCTCTCGGTGGCTCGCTAAGGGGCTGAGATGGGTGTCAGTGCAGTCACCTGGCAGATCCAGACTTCCATTGTCGGAATGACACGGTGCCTGGACTGATATCCGTGAAGTCAGCAGAGAGCGGACTTCAGTCTGCTCTCTGCTGAAAATGGGTCACAGGAGTGCAAAACTAATTTCACTCCTGTGATCCATAGGAGAAGCCCAGCCAAATGAGCTTTGACTGGACTTCTCCTTTAACCACTGCCATCGAAATACGTTAGTACTTTGACGTTAAATACCGGGTTATGGCAGCAAACAGCTGCCGTAACCTGATATCTTTTTTTTAAACAGCGGGCGGTCCACTTTATGATAAAAGTGGTCTCAGCGGCAGAGTCGCTGCAAAATCACTTATGGGCGATGGGAGAGGTGCCCCCCCTCCCGGGTGTCTCCGCTGCTTACCTGAGCCATTGGAAGCGACAGACAATCCGGTCCTGTGGCCTGATGGGCAGTTAGTTGAGTAAGGGCATGATGGCCCCCCACTCGACTATGCCCTTGGAGGACCAGAGCAACGTCAAACGCCACTTCTGCCCAATGGCCTTAAAGGGACTTTTTTTATTGAGTTTTGAGCCCAGATCTCACATTAACCACTTATGGACCGTCCGCCGTGGTTATACATCGGCACTTTGAAGAGGGATATCGTTATGGCAGCAGCTAGCTGGAGGTCCTTAACCACTAGCCTACCGCCCACTGTCATATGACGGCGGGACGGTAAGGCTCTAGTTCTGGGCAGACGTCATATGACGTGAGCCCGTTTAAACAGGGCATGCGTGCGATTGAGTGCACGCAGCCCCGTACTGTCGGTGACGGCGTGTGACCGAGACACCGCTCGTCACAGACAGGGGTGAACAGCCACTAGGCATGGCTGTTTACCACGTGATCGGCCGTGATGACGTCACGGCCGATCACGAATGGTAACCCCCCGCACAGCGCATGCGCGCGATCAGTGGCGGCGTGTTCCCGGGAACATTGCTCGTCACCGACGATAGTAAACAGCCATTGGCCAGGGCTGTATACCACGTGATCGGCTGTGATCCATTCACAGTCGATCACTAAATGTAAACATAGAGCTGTCACCAGCTCTTCTCTCCTCACAGGAGAGAAGAGCTAGGAGCAGTGAGTTACAGATCAATGTTTAGTAGTGTCTGCACCAACACCACACCTGTCCCATCGCCCCCCCCCCAATTGTCATCTGTCGCCCAACAGTCACCCCATAAAAGTGCACCTGTCACATAAGAGACTGCCATCAGTGACCATCAGAGGTGCAACCGTCACCCATAAGTGACCGTGCCCTGTCACCCATCAGCGGTGCACCCGTCACCCATCAGTGACCGTGCCCTGTCACCCATCAGTGACCGTCAGCGGTGCACCCGTTACCCATCAGTGACCATCGCCTGTCACCCATCAGTGACCATCGCACATCAAACCATCATCACCTCTCAGTGAATGCACCTGCCACCCATTGCACAGCCCATCAGTGACCGTCACCTGCCACCCGCCACACAGCTACCCGCCACACAGCCATGTACAAAAGAGTATATACTAGTGAGGAGGCGTTCCAGATCCTCTCCATGGCTAATGAGAGAACTGGGGAGTTCTCATCAGATTCCAATTCCAAATCAAATTTGGCATTAGAACTGATCGAGAGTAGTAATGATTTGGATGAAGAATGGGTCCCTCCTAAAAGGGCACGACACTCTGGAAACCAGGCAGCCGCCAGCAACCAGGATTATATTCCCAGGCCCAGTACCAGCGCTGCTGCCAGCAATAGGCCCCAGGAACAAAGGCCCAGTATCAGCGCCGCCACCAGCAATAGACCCCAGGAACAAAGGCCCAGTACCAGTGCTGTCACCAGCGATAGGCCCCACGAACAAATGCCTAGGCCCAGTACCAGTGCTGCCACATCACACTTGAGTACCAGCACAGGAAATTCAACTCCCCCAACTACTGGAGTGTCACGTCCCCCAAGAGCCAGGGCCGCTATATACATGCCAGATGGGTCTTGCCAACCCAACATGGCTGCCTTCCAACTCGGGATCACCAATTATTCCCCCTTTCACAGCACAGCCAGGTGTGTAGGCCAACACCTTAAAATTTCACAGAGATCGATTGCTTTCACCTGTTTTTGCCCGACACTATGCTGCAATTCATTGTGGACCAGACAAATTTGTATGCCCAGCAGTATATTGCCAGCAACCCCCAATCATCTTATGCCCATCCGTTTGAGTGGAGAGATCTGAATTTGGAGGAGTTCAAATTGTTTTTGGGCCTTACCCTAAACATGGGGCTTACAAAAAAAAAATGAAGGACATGCCTATTGGTCCACCAAGCCCATCCACCATATGCCCATGTATTCTGCCGCAATGCCCAGGTCCCAGTATGAGATGATTATGAGAGTCTTTCATTTTAACGACAACACCCTGTGCCCTCCTCGCAATCATCCAAATTCCGATAAGTTACCGTATTTATCGGCGTATAAAACGCAATTATTTCCCCTTAAAATCAGGGGAAAATCGAGGGTGCGTGTTATACGCCGATCACTCCTGCTTTTTGTAAGCGGAGCGAGCCAGCCACCGATATACATAGATAGCCAAGTGTACTCAGCTAGCTCTGCTCACAGTCACGGCCAGTCCCGCCCTATGATGGATAACACAGGGACTGGGCGTGACTGTGAGCGGAGCTAGCCGAACCTAGCCGAGTACACTCGGCTATGTATGTCGGAAAAAGAGAGCGGTCTGGGTACTGCCTCTTAATGTAACACAACTCCATCCCTATAAAACATACAAAATAAAAGGAGTTAGCCCATGGGACTTTAAATGAATTGGTCATAGAGGTCATAATAGTATAAAGGTATATTGAAATTCCAAAAACATGATTTATAGATGAGCATAAAAACATCATAGGGCATGGTTTGACCATTGACATGTTGGTTACAGTATAAGGATACATAGTATACATATACAACTTTTATACTCTACGCATTTTGCGTGATCTGCTCGCTTCCTCAGGAGTTGGTGTATATGTAGGATAGCTAAAAGGTATCGTATAGGTAATAGGTATCGATAAGATATAACATTCAATGATAATTAAGGTCAGAAGTGAAGCACGTGGCCTAGGAGAGGCACCCCATACTTACATTATGGTCAATTGGTCCATAGGACTGGTCTACAAAGGCAGCAGCGGAGAGTACTCCAACTGGGAGCTGAAGGGGCGTAGCCCGCAGCAACCGAACAGAGGCCTGGCAGAAGGCGGACATGGCGAAGAAAGAGGAAGAGAATGTGGTGTATCCTGGAATGCCCCAATGGCCACATATGTCATGATAACTGTAATAAAAATTATATATGTATCTGGGTCAAAGTAAAACTTGATAGTAGCTTAAGAGTATAAATAGTGTGATATCACTATTGTATAGAGAAATCTATGACATAGTAGGCGTGGATGCAAACAGGAAAGAGAAGAAGGTGATGAGGGGTCATAGATTTCTCTATACAATAGTGATATCACACTATTTATACTCTTAAGCTACTATCAAGTTTTACTTTGACCCAAATACATATATAATTTTTATTACAGTTATCTTGACATATGTGGCCATTGGGGCATTCCAGGATACACTTATTTTTATTTTTATTTATGACCTCTATGACCAACTCATTTAAAGTCCCATGGGCTAACTCCTTTTATTTTGTACGGCTATGTATGTCGGCTCTTCTCAGCTCCGCCAGTCACTAAGTCACTCAGATGGCGCCGCTGCCGAGATACACAGAGCCAGTCTTGGCTCTTCTCGGCTCAGCTCGTAGTCCCGCCCTGTGATGGACATAACACAGGTCCAATGGCGGGACTGGGCGGGACTACGAGCGGAGCCGAGAAGAGCCGAGACCGGCTCTGTTATCTCGGCAGCGGCGCCATATTTAAACCTGAAAATGATCTGACAAGGCTCCAAATGACAATAATAAGGATGCAAATGACACGAATAAGGCTGCAAATGATCTGCCAAGGATGCAAATGACACTGACAAGGATGTAAATGATCTGCCAAGGACGCAAATGACACTGATAAGGACGCAAATGACACTGATAAGGACGCAAATGACACTGATAAGGACGCAAATGATCTGACAAGGCTGCAGATGGACACTGGCAAAGCTGGAGATGGACACTGATAAGGCTGCATTGATGGGCATTTAAATGTAAGTTTTTTTTCCTTAAAAAGTTTTTTTCCTTAAAATTCCCTCCTAAACTTGGGGTGCGTGTTACACGCCGATAAATACGGTATATAAGATTCGCCCACTGATAAATGTATTTTCCCAACGATTTGCAGAACTCTATGTCCCCGAGAAGCATATATGTGTGGATGGTACCATTTTCAGGCCGGCTAGGAATAAAAAAATATATTCCTAGCAAAAAGGCCAAATATGGAGTAAAATTTTACAAGCTCTGTGAGAGAGCCATGGGATATCTGTATGCGTTCCGCATATATGAAGGAAGAGATTCCCAGCTCCAGCCCCCTGAGTGCCCGGCCTACATGGGCACAACTGGAAAAATAGTATGGGACCTGGCTTACCCACTTCTGAAAAAAGGATATCATATATACCTTGACAACTTTTATACCAGCCTGCCCCTTTTCAGACACCTATATATCGAAAAAACCCTGGCCTGCGGAACCTTAAGAAAAATAGGAAGGGCTTCCCACAATCCATAGTAAACAAAAAGCTGCACAGGAATGTGCACATGATGTCCACCATTCACATTGACACTACAGTTGTAGTTCAGCGAAGACAAGGTCCCATTGAAAAACCAACATGTGTCCAAGATTATAATCTCTACAATGGGGGGGGGGGGGGGTGTGGATTTCAATGATCAAACGATTCAGCCCTATTTGTCAAAAAGGAGGTCCTGATTCTGGTAGAAGGTGGTAGCAATTTATCTCATCCATTTGGCCGTTTACAATTCATACATAGTCTACACAAAATCCACAGAAAGCCTTGCCCCCTTTCTAAAATTCATAGAAGTAGTAGTCACGTCCCTCATCTATCAACAAAGACCCCCCCCAGAAGACCTTCGCTCTGATGCCGTTAGCCGACTTCATGAATGCCACTTCCCGTACAACATTCCACCATCGGAAGCAGGCCGAAGATGGCAAAAAAAGATGTCGCGTGTGCAGCAGAAGAGGTTTTCGAAAACCAGCTTCCATTGTCCCCAGTGTCCCTCCCAACCTGGCCTTTG
The DNA here is from genome assembly GCF_042186555.1 of Aquarana catesbeiana. Taxonomy (NCBI): domain Eukaryota; kingdom Metazoa; phylum Chordata; class Amphibia; order Anura; family Ranidae; genus Aquarana; species Aquarana catesbeiana. The sequence continues at coordinate 125,647,232 of NC_133330.1, forward strand.
CATTGGTGAATGCTTCGAACTTTATCATACATCCCTAAAATATTAGCCCATATTTTCCCCATTTTCATCATCTGTGCTGACCATTTTCCATGCTTCCCCAAATAACCATGCTACTGCCTTCCACGTGAACTGACCTGGACTGCTTTTTGACTATGCCTCTGCCTACCGTTTGGACTGCTTGCACGTGAACTGACCCTGGCCTGTTTTATGGACTATGCTTTTGCCTACCGCTTGGACTGATCTGCTGCCCTGCTACTGTAGTACACAGAGGTCTCACATATGTGAGGGGCTCCAGAATAGTTTTTCCGGATGGAGAAAACTATTTTTTTTGTTTTCTCCGGGTTTTTTAATTTCCGGACTAGGGCCTGGAGTCCGGAGGCTTCATCGAGATTTGGGTGGGTCGAAGCCTCTACCCCTGTGCACAGGTCTTACCCGATTGCGGCCCTCAGCCTGCTGCTGACTTACTGTCATCATGTCTTTGCCTGCCGCATGAACGGACCACACCTCTGCCTGCTACCTGGACTATGCAAATAATTAGCTGTAGCAAGAGGCAGTATGTTTATGAAGGGCTGGAGAGCGGTACAATAATGAGTGTCTGCAGGTAACAGTGTACCAGGACCAATATTATGGCTGTGCTGGCTGTCTATGTCAATTTCTATGGACAAAGGCTTTGGCTGTGCCGACAATATCCTTGTGCTGACTATAGACAATATTCCTGCCTGCTGCCTGGATAATTACTATTGCTGTCGCTAAGCACATCCCTGACTGCTGCCTGGACCAGTGCTCTCTTCTGTGGACACTACTAAAAGCACAGGTATACTTTTTTTTACCCTTTCCGCAATAGAATTTATTTTGGATTGTAATTCTTGGTATGTACATGCTATGTGTTAGAAATATGAAGGGCCTTCAAAAATGATAGGTTGCCAGGAAATTATCTATGTAATGTATGCTCCTAGAACGCCTGATGGTGCTACTTGGATGTTGGGCCTCTGTATGTGGCCAAGCTGTGTAAAAGTCTCACACATGTGGTATCCCCATACTCAGGAGGAGCAGCAGAATGTATTTTGGGGTGTCATTTTTGCTATGTGTTGGAAAAATCTTATAAATGGAAAACTGTAAAAAAAAAAAAAAAAAATGCGTTTATTTTTTTTCCACATTACCCAAAAACTTCTGGGAAAAAAATAACCGTTCAAAAGACTCAATATGCCTCATAGATTATACATTGGGGGGGTGTTTGCTTTCCAAAATGGGGTCATTTTGTGGGCAATTCCATTGTCCTGGTGCTCCAGGGCCTTCAAAAGTGTAATAGGTGGTTGAGAAATGAGATGTGCAATTTATGCTCGTAGATCGCCTGATGGTGCTACTTCAACGGTGGGCCTTTGTATGTGGGCAGGCTATGTAAAAGTCCCACACATGTGGTATCGCCATACTCAAGAGGAGTAGCAGAATGTATTTTGGGGTGTAATTTGTTGTATGCATATGCTCTGTGAGAGAAATAACCAGTTAATATGACAATTTTGTAAAAAAAAAAAATCTTCCTTTTGCAAATTGTGGGAAAAAATTACAACTTAAAAAAACTCACCGTGCTACTTATTTAATACCTTGAAATGTCTACTTTCTAAAAAAGGGTCATTTGGTTTTTTTTGTACTTTTCTGACTTGTAAGTACCTCAAGAAATGAGATGCACCTGATGTATTGAAGGCCTGATCAGATGTTTTCAATTTTCAGTGATTGGCACCATAGTTTGTAGACTCTAACTTTCACAAAGATTAAATAATATACACTAATTTGGGTTATTTTTACCAAAGATATATAGCAGTATAAATTTTGGCCAAATTACTAATTTGCTAAATTTTATGACAAAAACAAAAAAAAAAGGCAATTTTTCACAGATTGTACAGTCTTTTTTTATTTATAGCACAAAAAATCCATTAGTGATTAAATACCACCAAAATAAAGCTCTATTTGTGTGAAAAAAGGACACAAATTTCATTTGGGTACAGTGTTGCATGACTAGTGATTGTCATTCAAAGTGTGAGAGCACCGAAAGCTGAAAATTGGTCTGGGCAGGAAGGGGGTTTAAGTGCCCTGTATTGAGGTGGTTAAAGTGGTTGTATACCCTTATTTTTCTATAATAAAGCTTACCTGTAGGTAAAATTAATATCTCCTGTACGGTTTAGGAGATATTCACTTTGCATGATAGCGGCGCATGCGCTGTGAATGCCCGGCTGAAGGTCCAGCAGATGCTGCCGGACCTTGCCGGGAAGAACACTCCCGTGCGCATGCGGCTCCGGCCACTCACAGCACCGTAGCCGCGAACCTGGAATTAACGCAGAGGGCAAAACGTCAGCCCCCTCGGCGTGGACCGGGCTGCGATACGGGGACCTCCTTCTAAGGTAAGTATTTCATAATGAGCTAGTATGTGTTGCATACTAGCTCATTATGCCTTTGCCTTACAGGGTTTTTTGTGTTTTTTTTATATGTGCGGGTATACAACCGCTTTAAGTGGTTAGAGAGGTCCTATCATGCTTTTTTCTATTACAAGGTTGTTGACGGCTCTGACGTCATCGCATCTTGTCTCGAACGGGCGCTCGCCAGCTGGCCGGCGAATCGCTTCTTTACATTGGTATCGTGTAAGTTTCCCACCTTCTTTTTTAATAAATTGTTTTATTGGATTTACACTATGGCCACCTTTTCTTTGCCCTTGTGTCCGTGATTTGGGTTGCGGTACCGTCCATCCATATGCCCGCAGCCACGCTACATAGAGGGATGCCTCATTGCTGGCTGGCCATCCGAATCTGAGTCCACTTATGTGCCCGGTTGCTTACTATCCTTTGTGCTGTATAGAGCATAGATTATAATATATTTATATCTGGCCGGAGGCTAGCCTGTATTTGTGGGAGGAGTCTGAGAGGGCTATTTAAGCCTCCTCCTCTGTCAGGGCCAGTGTTGTCAACATTTTTGGGTTCAGAGGGTCACGTCACTTCCGGGTCCTTGCTGAGCCATGGTCGGCTGCAACCATGGTGGTGGTACCTCTCTCGGTGCTCACACCAGGGATTCCGCCTGCCCACCCACCTTGTTACCCCTGCGTACATCCCCCGCTTTTCCCAGTGTTTTCGCGCGCGGGGGGGGGCGATCGGCCACCCGCCTCCTCTCCCCTCTCCGTGCACATCCAGCTCCATGAGGGAGGCGCCCGCCGGGGGGAGGATCGGCCGCCAGCTCCTCTCTCCCAATGAACATCTGCTTCTTGTGGGAGCTGCCAGCTTCTCCTGGTGTTCGGGGGGGGGGCGGGGGTGAATGAAGCCCGCCTCCTCTCCCCGTGCACATCCAGCTCCACGAGGGAGCCGCCCACCGGGGGGGGGCGCGATCGCCCGCCCACCAGCTCCTTTTTTCCCTGGGCAGATCCAGCATGGGGGGGGCTGCCCGCTTCTCCCAGCGTTCCCACCCGCTTCCCACAGTGTTCCCGCAGGGGGTGTGGTCGGCCGCCCGCCCTCAGCTCCTCTCTCCCCATGCACATCTTGCGCCATGGGAGCTGCTCTCCCGCTTCTCCGAGTGTTCACGTGGGGGGGGGGGTGATCAGCCGGCCGCCTGCTCATCTCCTAATGCGACTGCACGAGGGTGCCGCCCGCCCGTTTCTCCCGGTGCTCACACATGGGCGGCCACCCGCGTGCCTGCTCCTCTCTCTCCCCACAATTGGTTTTCACTGCAGCCCATTCACAGAGGACATCAGACCTGCACACAGCAGTCATGGCAACGGCCAGTCGTGAGGTGACGGGTCGGTTGTGGCTTGCAGTAGATGTACCATGCTGAATTGTTTATCATTTATTATTATCAATTTTCATTGTGGTTTCAGTCGCATGTCATTCCCAAGCTTACATAAGGGCTCATTCATTGTCAGCAGGGCTTGGCAGACGGGGAGGATGTAAACCACATACATTGCTGCATTTACTTGGTTATTTTGTTTCTTGGTCAGTGTTTCCGTCGTATTAGCAGGTTATTTCTCACACACAGCATATGCATACTACGATGCGTCAGGATAATACCCTTCCCGATTAGGCATCGATGCGGTATCCCAACATGATCGATTATGCATGACGTCATTCCGGCTCCTCCCCCTTGCACAGCAGTGTCTTTGCTGGAATGACAAGCCGTCGAACGGCTGGCTGCGCCTGGCGCTGTTCCCCCCTGAATGGACAATGTAACCTCAGAGTGCTGCCCCCACCCATGCTCTCCCCCTCCTCTGGGATCTGTAACTCTGGACAGTGACACCGATCATCCCCCCGATGGGCGGGTGCTGAGACTGCACGGAGCTGAGACACAGATTACTGCACGGAGCTGAGACACACAGAGATCACTGCAGCTGTGTTAACATCCGTGGGATGAGGCATAGGGTAGGCTTCAGGAAAGGAGAGAAGAGGAGGGGGATGGGAGTGCTCCAGAAGTGGTAGCCTGTCATGCTTGATATATGTGAGGGGTGAGTGTATAGAAGTGGCACATCCCCCCCCACCTGCTGCAACTATCCAGTGTGTGTGTACTGTGTGCCTAACACATTGGGGGGCTGCACAAACTTTTTATTGTCGAATTTCTTACTGAGATTTCCCTATCATCTCTCCCCTCTGGAACCATCTACTGATCTGCAAGCAGTATATTTCTTGCTGATTGGAATGTCTTCCTTTTTTATTTTTGCAGTGATGTTGACCTGTTTCCTATCAAAGTAGCTGCCAAAAGACTCAATAGATTTGTTAAAGTGATACTAAAAGGGTATTATTTTTTCTTTAAAATAAAAGATATACTTACCTGCTGATCTCCTGTACTATGTCGCCAAGTCTCTGACCATCCCCTGTAGTATGTCTGCAGTCTCTGACCAACTCCTGTAGTATGTCCGCAGTCTCTGATCATCCCCTGTACTATGTCTGCAGTCTCTGACCATCGCCTGTAGTATGTCCGTAGTCTCTATGACCATCTCCTGTAGCATGTCCGCAGTCTCTGACTATCTCCAGCTGGTCAGAGACTGCAGACATGATACAGGAGATGGTCAGAGACTGCAGACAATGTCTGCAGTCTCTGATCATCTCTTGCAGTAGGTCTGCAGTCTCTGACCATCTCTTGTACCATGTCTGCAGTCTCTGACCATCTCCCCTAGTATTTTGGGGGAGAGCCTGGAGCTCCTTTAAGATGTTATCTGCTGTGTTTAGACTTTGCTACATGCAGGGAGTGTTGTCTTTTTTTTAAAGAACAGATCGAATAAAAAAAAAAAAAAAATGGAGTTCTCCTGACTGCTTGAATTTTTTTGATGAAAACCATGCGCACTTGTGCTGTAAACGTGATGCATTGCGGAATCGAACCGAAGACATGATAATCTTAATCGAATTGAATCTTGAGGCCAGTAAAGATGCGCACCTCTAATGCATACCACAAATTACACCCCAAAACACATTCTACTACTACTCCTGAGTATGGTGATACCACATGTGTGAGACTTTTACAGAGCGTGGCCACCTACAAAGGCCCAACATGCAGGGGAGCACCTTCAGGCTTTCTGGAGCACCCAGGCCAATTCTGACATTTCTCTCCTACGTGTAAAAATCATCATTTATTTGCTAAAAAATTACATAGAACCCCAAAACATTTATTTATATATATATATATATATATATATATATATATATATATATATATATATATATATATATATATATATATATATATATATATATATATATATATATATATATTTATATTTTTAGCAAAGACCCTAGAGAATACAATGGCAGTCGTTGCAACTTTTTATGTCGCACGGTATTTGCGCAGCAATTTTTTGGACGCTTTTTTTTTGGAAAAAAAAAGGTTTGAGCTTTAAAAAAAAAACCAAAACAGTAAAGTTAGCCAAATGTTTTTACATAATGTTAAAGATGAAGTTACACCGAGTAAAATAGATACCTAACATGTCACCTTTCAAAATTGCACACACTGGTGGAATGGCGCCAAACTTCGCTACTTAAAAATCCACATAGGCGACGCTATAAAAATTTTTACATTTTTCATATGTGAGCGGGACTTACGTATGCATTTGCTTCTGCATGCGAGCACACGGGGACACTGGCGCTTTAAAAAAAAAAAAAATTTTTTTATTGTTCATTTTACTTTATTTTGGTTTGACACTTTTTTCCAAAAAAATAATTTTTTGATCACTTTTAATCCTACTACAAGGAATGTAAACATCCCTTGTAATAGGAATATGGCATGACAGGTCCTCTTTACAGTGAGATATGGGGTCAATAAGACCCAACATCTCACCTCTAGGCTGGAAAGCCTGAGATTTAAAAAAAAAAAAAAAAAAGCGATCCTGGCTTTGATCGTAGCGGTGAGTCGGTAGAAGCACCAGAGGGCGGCGGGAGGGGGAGTCCCCTCTCGCCTCTCGTAAGAGCGATCAAGCAGCGGAATAGCCGCTATGATCATACTTATGGTGTAGGGAATCGCCGGCTGAAAAAGCGGATATCTGAATGATGTCTGTAGCTGCAGTCATCATTCAGATATCCCCACACAAAGTCAAGGACGTCATATGACGGCAGGCGGGAAGTGGTCAAAACGCATTTTTTTTTTTAACACAAAGTTGTCCATTTATACAATATTTCTAACACATAGCATGTACATACCAAAAATGACACCCCAAAATAGATTCTCCTACTCCTGAGTACGGCAATACCACATGTGTGAGACTTCCACAGCCTGGCCACATACAGAGGCCGAGTTCAGCCAAGTATGGCTGAGCATGGCTGGGTATTGCAGAGCATGGCTGGGTATTGCAGAGCATGGCTGGGTATTGCAGAGCATGGCTGGGTATTGCAGAGCATGGCTGGGTATTGCAGAGCATGGCTGGGTATTGCAGAGCATGGCTGGATATTGCGGGGTTGCAGGGTATTGCAGAGTATGAAGGGATGGCTGAGCATGGATGGATGGCTGGATGTGACTGCAATTGTCACAGAGCAGCGCTGTGGGCACTACACATCCAGCCCACAGCGCTGCTGCCATCCAATCTCTCCCCCTCTCCTGTCACACTGTACCGATGGGTACCCAGAGGGGAGAGAGGAACCGGCGTCATGACATGACGCTGGTTTGTTTACATGTGATCACTTCGTTACTTGACGGAGCGATCACATGGTAAACGGCCGCGATCAGCGGCCGTTTACCATGATCTGCTGGGTCCTCTGGACCCGGCGGTCATGGATGTTCTCGGGTGCGTGCCCCAGGGGGCACGCGAGAGAGGGATTCTGGGAGGACGTCACTGTATGCCCTCCCAGAGTTATGCAACCGCCCTGTAGCCGTCATTCGGCTATGGGCCGGTTGTTAAGTGGTTAAAAAGGTGGACTACCCCACCAGTGGTGGACCCTCCTGTTTCCAGGTTGAATAAAGCAACCATGATCCCAGTAGAGGAATCCCCGTCCTTTAAGGACCTGGCTGACAGGAAAGCAGAGGCTGTGGCGCGCAGCATGTTTACTATGGCTGGATCGGCATTGTGTCCAGTCCTGGCCTCGGCCCTGGTGTCGCAGACCCTAACTGAATGGGCCAAGCTTTTGCGCCAGGGTCTAGGTAGTGAGCAGGTTCCCGCTGCTTATGTTAAGTGGACCAGTTGGACCATGGGCTACAGTATATTTGTGATGCAGCCTTGGATGCAGCTCCTGTGCTGTCATTTGACGGAGCGATCACATGGTAAACGGCCGCGATCAGCCAGAGGACCCGGCGGTCACGGATGTTCTCGGGTGCGGGAGAGCGGGATTCTGGGAGGATGTCACTGTACGCCCTCCCAGAGTTATGCAACTGCCCTGTAGCTGTCATTCGGCTATGGGCCGGTTAACACCCCACCGGAAAACAATTAACCACCCCTACATTCAAAAATTGGAGGTTGACCTGAATAAATCCTTTGACTCAGAACAATGCAGACACATTTAGGTTTTATCTAAAATCCTCCATATCCACCAGAGTTCAAGAATCCTACTACAAACTCCTATCAAGGTGGTATCTCGTACCCCCTCCATCCTTCATACTTTTTCTCATTCTCTCTCTGGAATTGCTGCTGGGGGTGCCGGGAGGACAGAAGAGATATCCTGCACATATTCTGGTCTTGCCCAAAGTTGACACTTCTGGAGAGAAGGAGGATTTCTCAAAAATTCATAGACCAAGCCCTCCCCCTCAGACCCCTCGTTTTTTTATCCTGCATGTCTCAGAGATACCAACTAAAACATAAGAAATCAGTCCTGTGTCAACTACTCAATGCTGCTAAATCTTGCATCTCATTAAAGTGGAAAGACCCTTGCCCTCCATCCATATCACAATGGATCTTTAATGTCGAGTAAACGACATGGAAGATTTTATCCCCTCCTCTCACAAGTAACATGAGGTCAACACCAAAACTTGGTGTGACTGGAACTTTTTCAAATATTCTTTTTCTTTTTAATTCTTTAAGGGTATGCAACAGTCCTGACAAAGATCATCAGCGGTGACATGATGGAAATGAAAATAACAGAGGTTAATGGTCACTAACCAAGCAATATACCAGGTGTCAATACGGCAACAGAACAGGAACAATAACTCAGGGTCATAGTTAACGTTAGGAAAACACATTACCATGTGGTGAAAAATATTTGCATAACATGGCTCACATGTACATACTGAGAGGATCAGGTCACCTACAGGCATGTATCTATTGTAATGTAGAGGAAGCGGTGACCCTCTACAAAAAGGAAGTACCCCGCTCAGCTCTTAAAACCGTCATACCATACAGTCGGTGCATAGCGAAAGGCATTTTCCGATGTTTTCAGACAGAAGAGTGAACGCAGAAATAAAAGCAGTAAGAGTGAGAGAAAGAGGAGAGAGGTTCCAAGCCGAATGTCTTTATTACTTATAAGATGGCACAAAACTTCTGTTTTAAACTCACTGTAATTACTCTAGGCCAGCCCCCTTGCTGCGGGTCTAGGCAAGCGGAGATTGCTAACCAAGGAAGGTAGTCTTGATCTTGAAAGCGCTGGAAGGTCAGGCAGCCTTTTTTATCACTTTGACCTTGCTACACAGAATCAAGGGTGACCAGTCATCTTGCGGTTGAGCAACAGGACAGGAATTGCGTATTTTCAGCTCCAGGGAGAATCTCGTTGCAATATGCTATTGAGAGATGTAGAACCCAGAGTGTCTGGGTAGGAAGATCGCCAGCAAATTCCGGAAGCAATTTACCTCCTAGGGGACTGGAATACACGGACAATACTGTCCATCCTGCAAGCTTGCCAGAGCATGAGGGGGAGGCTTGTCCACAGGTGGCCTAACACAGACAGGCTTCTTTGCTTCTCACAGCAAATGCCAATTTAAGAAGAGGTCTGACTCTGTTTCCACTCCCCAAAGCAGAGAACAGAAGCTGAGTTTCTCCATGAAACTGCAATCAAGTCTACTGTATATGTTTTTCCCCAACTTCTCTCGTAATGAAATTCTTCGGGAAGCTGTCAAGAATGAGCATGGTAGTCACGACCACCCCTCCATTCTGACCATAGGAGTCTTGGTGCTTCCTGGCTATCTACTTCAGAATACAGAAGTCGATTCCTCTTCACACATGCAGACCAGAGATGCAAGCATAATGGTGTGAAGGGGAAGCCACAGAACCTAGATTGCTCCAGAGTTGCTCCAAGAGTGAGCTGTACTTTGGGGGGTGCGAAAGGCACTCTACTAACAGCCTCTTTGCCAAGATCTGGAACAAACTTGTCTTTTTTTTCTATTTTGCATGGCAAGATATTATTCTTACTGCACCTCTGGTGGCAGCTGTTCTGGTCTTCTTGTAGGTCAGATTGGACATGAACCTTACCCTATATTCTTTTGAGGTTGCAGGTGTCAGCAAGAACAAGATTTAATTTGACCAAAGGCCCTTTAGTTTGCAAAATTTTGAAGACAGTCAGGAGGTTTCGTCAACCGCGAGAGAGAATCTTTCACAATTCAAATCTTTTACTGTTGTTTGGGGTTTATTTCAACTGTTTACTCCAACAGGGCAGTGTTCGGTTGAAGACATCGCTTACTAACCAGTATTTAGCGCAAATCGTCAAACAGAAGTCAGTTTGAGTTTCAAGCCCTTAGAGCTTCAGAAAAGCATATTGCTTTTCTTACAGGAGTAGAGCTGCATCCTGTAGTTCAGCTTATATCAGAGGAAGCGACAGCCCTCCATCTATCAATCATCTGTCCATTGCCTAACTTTCCAGACGTTCAAGCAAGAAAACCACACAAATTGGTCATTCCCAGAGCTTGAAAGAAGTTTCTGTCCACAATTGCTTTTTTCAGTTCATATGATAAGTCTTTCACTGTTCCAGATAGAATTCATAAGGCAAGAGAGGTTGCCTCCTGTACTTTAGCAAGATTGGTTGTGCAGATGGGAAATGGGTCATGAGCCTTCTTCAGTGGTAGGATGCATCTTCTTCCAGAGGGTTTGAGGCCTCATAGGCGGCCCAGTTGAAAGCATCTATGGATTCATTCTACAGGAAAGTGGCATGCTCTTCCCAGCATACCTTTTCAACCTTTACTGAATAGATCTGGGTGCCTTGTCATCAGTGGGCTTCGGAGGAATGACTGTTCAGTCTTTTGTCCCATTTAAAAAAAAATTAAAAATATATATTATAATATATATATATTTATATATATTTATTTATTTATATATATTTATATATTATTTTGGTTTGTTAAGTAGAACCCACCCTGTCAGTTAGGATATGTATCACTAGTATGCTGCCATGGTGGCGTCAGGAAAACAGAAAATTGTATCATACTTACTGTAATTTTCCTTTCCTGACGCCAATCCATGGCATCATACGGACCCACCCTTGTGCGTTTCGGTATCTAGCTAATTACAAAGAATGGGGCGGGGCCTAACTGGCCTTTAATTTATGCTATTTCATTGGTTCTGAGGGAGGGGAGAAAGGCGGAGCCTATCACTAGTATGCTGCCATGGATTGGCGTCAGGAAAGGAAAATTACGGTAAGTATGATACAATTTTCCGTTTTTAGTTTGTTTAGCAAAAAATAAAAACCCCAGAGGTGATCAAATACCACCAAAAGAAAGCTCTATTTGTGGGAAGAAAATTATACAAATTTAGTTTGGGTATGTTGCATGACCGCACAATTGTCATTCAAAGTGCAACAGCGATGAAAGCTGAAAATTGTCCTGGGCAGGAAGGGTCGAAAGTGCCTGGTATTGAAGTAGTTTAACTGAATTGGTTGTTTTACCATCACTTTAATGACTACAAGAAGTATTCAAGTGGAAAAACAAGGTTAATGAAGTGAATCTCACATCAGCTAATACAACCCTGGAGAAGGAAGTAAGAATTCAATCCTTTAAGAATAGGAGGATGGAGCACAATGAGAAGAGACACCCAACACCATGGACATGACAGTGTAAGGGGTTTCATACATACAGAACCCTACTAGACACTGGAAAGAGAAAAGAATGGATATCAGAAAAAAAAAACACACTGGAGGACCAATTGGAGTGGAAGGTATCCTAACAGAATTGGAGATCCAATACAATTAGGGATTCACTACAACCAATATAGATATGAGGAAAGAACCCCACGGAAAGGATTGGATAAAGGAATATAGAAGAGAAAGGTGTCCAATGCCTTTTTTAGGCAGATGGGACCACAAGAGATCCCAAATGAGAATAAATAAAGGATGGACAAGAAGAAACCCCAACTGAGGAGGGCTGCAGAGCAGACCACAAGAAAAAAGAAAAAGAATATTAAGAGAGAGAATGTTTAATTTGAGTGGGGTTGAACTAACCAAGGAAGAAATAAAAGTCCTTTATAAATTCATAAAGTATGTCCCTATAAAGAACCTTAACAAATTTGAAGTCTATGCTGATTTACAAAACTATAAGAAAGCTCAAAATTAAAAAGGGTATGACTAAGCCTGTAGATAAAACTATGGTGAAGAGGGATGAGAGAGTTTATATCTAACTCAGTACGCTGAGAAACAAATCTTTGTTTAATCCACTGGTGAGCGACAACCAACACATATAGGAGAAAAATAAACAGCCAGCTTGGTTAGTAAAAAGAAGCAAACTTACACATTGTTAGGCACCAGGGACATGCAGTCAGAGGAGGCAGGTGAGGCAGAGCCATGAGCAAAAAAAAAAAATTAAAAACAAAATCGACTTCGAGGGTCGTAGCTCGGCCGCCAAAGGGGTCATAGAGACCCCAAATTTGGGGGGTAGGTATCTGAAAGTCCTACCCCCACCACTTGGGGCTCCTATCATTTAGGATTCCGAAGATATGGGGCTCCTTGTGCAGCGTGTCAGAAGATAAATGCAGAGCAGCCAGTTTAAATGCAAGCTGGCGCATTATTTGCAGCAGGCAGAGGATGAGCTCAGTGTGCCTCTCACTTCTTGTCAGAGGCACTAAGTTCAATGGACAGCGTGGAGTCTTCGACCAATGGTAAAGTACCATTGGCCCAAGCTGTCCAATAAAAATGCTGCAGTGGAGGCTGGCCTTTCACTGCAGTGTCATAGAAGGGGGCATGTGTCCAGCCCTCTTAACTAGAAGGAAAAAACAAGTATTTATGTGTATAAGATTTACCCATAATCCCATGTTTTTCTCACACAGTTAGGAGGGAAGATGAGAATCTGCTGCTGCTCAAAAGGTACAAGCTAAATCATATATGATGCTTTATGTTATAAGATAATTTATTATTTATCTATTTACTGTGAAATTACTGGTTTGAAGTTAGAATGTCAAACTTCAGTAATTTGTCCATTAAGCCACCTGCTTGAGTACAGTTTTTGAAAATATAGTAATTTACCTTAAAAATAATACATAATAATTCTTTGTATATTACTTGCTTATGGTAATTAACCCCTTGCCACCCAGGCCAATTCTGCCACTTCTCTCCTACATGTAAAAATAATCATTTTTTTGCTAGAAAATTACTCAGAAATATATATATTATTTATATATATACACACACATTAGTTAGGCACACAGTTAACCCCTTGATTGAAATAAGTTGCTGATGACCACCATTAACAGTATAGCATCTATAGCTGCATAAATGTATTATATATATATATATATATATATATATACACACACACATACATACATATACATATATACACATACACTATATTGTCATAAGTTTTGGGACACCTGCCTTTACACGCACATGAACTTAAATGGCGTCTTAGTCTGTATGGTTCAATATTGCGTTGGCTCACCCTTTGCAGCTATAACAGCTTTAACTCTTCTGGGAAGGCTGTCCACAAGGTTTAAGAGTTTGTCTATGGGAATGTTTGACCATTCCTACAGAAGTGCATTTGTGAGGTCAGGAACTGATGGTTGGACGAGAAGGCCTGGCTCGCAGTCTCCGCTCTAATTCATCCCAAAGGTGTTCTATCGGGTTGAGTTCAGGACTTTGTGCAGGCCAGTCAAGTTCCTCCACCCCAAACTTGCTCATCCATGTCTTCATGGACCATGCTTTGTGCACTGGTCCACATCATTAGGTGAAGGGGGGATTATGGTGTGGGGTTGTTTTCAGGGAGTGGGCTTGGCCCCTTAGTTCCAGTAAAGGCAACTCTTAAAGCGTCAGCATACCAAGACATTTTGGACAATTTCATGCTCCCATCTTTGTGGGAACAGTTTGTCGCTCACAAGTGGATTAAACAAAGATATGTTAGAAATAAACTCTCTCATCCCTCTTCACCATAGTTTTCTCCACGGGCTTAAACATTTCCACTCTTAATATTCTCTTTTTCTTTTGTTTATTGTGGCCTGCTCTGCATCCCTACTCAGTTTGGGTTTCTTCTTGTCCATCCTTTCTTTATTCTCATTGGGGATCTCTCATGGTCCCATCTGCCTAAAAAAAAAAAAGGCATTGGACCCCTCTTTTAAATTCTTTTCTTCAGTCCTTTCCATGGTCTTCTTTCCTCATATCTATATTGGTTGTATTGAATCCCTAATTGTATTGGATCTCCAATTCTGTTAGGATTCCTCCCACTGCAATTGGTCCTCCAATGTGTTTTTTCTGATATCAATTCTCCTCTGTTTCCAGTGTCTAGTAGGGTTCTGTATGTATGAACCCCCTTACACTGTCATGTCCATGGTGTTGGGTGTCTCTTCTTATTGTGCTCCATCTTCCTATTCTCAAAAGATTGAATTCTTACTTCTCCTATGGATACAATTTTTGCCCAGTCTCTTTTATTGTTAAATTATGAACAATGACGTTAACTGAGACAAGTGACCCCTGCAGTTCTTTAGATGTTCTGGGTTGAGTCATCGTTATTTTCTTGGAGTAATTTTAGTAGGCCAGCCACTCCTTGGAAGGTTCACCACTGTTCCAAATTTTCTCCATTTGTGAATAATGGCTCTCACCATAGTTCGCTGGAGTCTCGAAACCTTAGAAATGGCTTTGTAAACCTTTCCAGACTGATACATGTCAATTCCTTTGTTTCGCATCTGTTCTTGAATTTCTTTAGACAGCATCTATTTAAGTGATTTCTTGATTCAACTGGTCTGGCAGTAATCAGGCCTGGATGTGGCAAGTGCAATTTAACTCTCCAACAAATGTGGTTAATCACAGTTTATTCATGATTTAGCAGGGGGGGAGGACAGGCAGGTTTGGACAGCTTTTTTATCTTTTTTTTGGTCTAAATTAATGAAGACATTTGATTTTTTTTTTTGGATGTGTTATAACAGAAAGAAGAAATATTGTTTGGGTCTTTTTTATATTTATATAATACATAAAAATCCCAGTGGTGATCATATACCACCAAAAGAAAGCTCCATTTAAAAAAAGGATATCAATTTCATTTCTGCACAGTGTTTATCACTGCGCAATTGCAAGTTAAAGTAGTGCAGTGTTGAATAACAAAAAAAAAAAATGGTCTGGTCATGAAGGGGGGGTGGAGGTCAAGTGGTTAAATACATAACACAAGCTTTGACTAATGTTAAAATGAAAAAATAAAAGTATGTGACCCAATGGATGCATGAAATGGTATAAGGAGTAGGGGTGCTAAAATTAATCGCTGCAACGCGATTTCCGGGTAACGTCATCCCGACTTGCCCCACCCCTCCCGGGAGAGCGATCCGAGCGTATAGTTAAAATTACTGTGTCATTTCTCAGTGTGTGTACAATACATGCAGCTCATGTGACTGGCCGACCCACCTCTCTCCCCTCACATCTCACCTGACATCAGTGGAGAATTCTCAGCCCCGCTCGCTGACTGTAGCTATCAGATCAGAAGAGAGGCGGGCGGGGCTGAGAATTGCCCGCTGACGTAAGGAGAGACGCGAGAGGAGAGAGGCAGGTCGGGCTGGACAGTCACATGAGCGGCATGTATTGTACACACACACTGAGAAATGACTGAGGAATGAAGCTCCATATTTTTTAAAAAGCACATACAGCGGGGCACTTGATTGAAACACTGGATTTAGTAAAACACAGTAATTTTGACAACAGTCGAGTACAAATGTGTTTTTACTCTTACACCTCGTACACGCTGCATGCTGACAGTTCCCCAGCTTCCCCTTTGCACATTCCACTGTGTTAACTCCTAGTGTGCTGGAAGGTGCAAACAGGAAAGCCAGGGAACTGTTAGCACAGAGACAGTACAAGGAAATTCAAAGGGCTGTTTGTCAGCTGTGGATTGTAATCCCTCCTGACCTTCCAGCAGCAGTGTGTGTGAATGCCTGTACCCTATAGTGCACCGGAATAGTGCCCATTTTTAAAGGGAGTGAGGTTATTTTTAATACAAAGCGGAGTTCCAGTCAATTTATTGTTTATTAAAAGTCAGCAGCTACAAAAAGTATCTTCTGACTTTTAATAAAGACACTCGCCTGTCCCACAATCCAGCGACGTGGCCACCCAAATGCTTTCTTCTCTCCCCCACCTGTCCATGGTGCTGGCAATACTACTGTGGGCATCCGGCTGTTACAGCTTGCAGCTTCACAGCTGCATGTCTCACTGCGCTGTCATGCATAGTCGGGCAATCTTCTGGGACCTGTGATGTGTCCCAGAAGATTGCAGGGTGGAAGGGCCGCCTAGGTGTCCCAAGCGGAATTGGGAGCTCGTCAGTAATCGTGATGCATCGCGGAATTGAACCGAATCGTTGACCAGATAATCGTAATCAAATCGAATCGTGAGACCAGTTTAGATGAGCACCTCTATTAAGGAGACGGAACAGAGAAAGGATATTGTGGTGAGACAAGCTGACAATGGAGGGGGAATAGTGGTGTTGTCAAAGGAAGTCTATAACAAAGAAACGAAGACAGTATTAGGGGACACCGATACAAAAATGTAAACAATTCACCAGTTCATGCGCTGATCAAAAAAACCCAAAGTCCAGATAGTAATCTTGATTAAGTAAATAAAGCATCTTCTATCACTAAAACGCTGCAGCTCTCTTGTGAATGCACTGGGTGGTGAAGGCATATCTAAACAAGCAAAAAGAATAGGAAAGTGCGCACGTTCGGCCTGGTGTGATACTGTTTAATAGGACACGCAAGAAAAATCCCAGTTTACTGTTACTATATCTATGAGAGTTTTCCTCCCCTGGCAAGGCCCCTTTAAGATGGGTTAGAGGGGAGGTGACGCAACTCCCAATAAATAGCAGTTTACCAGAGGGATGGGCGTGACTTGATAAAAGGAGACCACACCTCCATAACGCATCGTCATAGCGACCCTGCAGGCTGACATACTACCCTGCGTCTCTATTGGTTCTCCCTGTGCCATGGGTCATACCATTGCTGCGCAGCACCGGCTGGTCTGGGCGCATGCGCAGTCTTCCAAGCACGCCAGAGGTGCTGTCATGGCAGCTTGTGAGCTGCCATCCGGCTTTGGGGAGGTTGGATATTCTTCGTTCCAAGATACCTCTTACAGCGATCACCCGGGAGAGGAGAATATATGTACTTCATGCCTGTACATATACACTTAACAATGTGAGTGCAATTTGTGAAAGTTTTTATTACGTGTCCTATTGACAGTATAACACTAGGGCGGACCTGTGCCCTTTCCTCTTCTTTTTGGTTGTTTAGGGGATACTGATACCTACTAATGTTTACTGAATAACCCTATCATTGAGTACAAAAAAGAACTGCAATTATTATTTAAGAAGGGTATGATGAAACATTTAGATGCAAAAGGAAGGTATTTGGTCCAGAAATTTTGTAGCGTGTCAGCTATATACGGTACCAAAAATCCACAAGGACAAAAAGAACCCACTGGAACCACCTATTGTAAACTGCATACAATCTGTGGGAGCAAGATTGGGTCAATACATAGAATGGTTCCGCCAAACAATGGTACAGAAAACTAAACCATATCTATGGTACACAAAGCATTTAATCCAGATGTTGGAAAGAACAGAAGCCAAAACAAAACCCTCCAATACTAGCTACAGCAGATGCAGGATCTCTTTATACCATTATAAACCACCAGGAAGCCCTAGATGCAACAAAATGGAGGATGAAGGAATTTAGCCATTTAAAAACGCGTCAGCGAAAATACCTTGCGGAATGTTTGGCATATAGCCTCAAACAAAAATATTAGAGTATTGTCATGGGTGCAAAATTTGCACTCCAGCACGGCAAACTTGTTTATGTCCCAATGGGAAAAAAAGGAGATATACCAATAGACCTGGCCAACCGAAGCTTTAAAAGTCCTTATTTAGAAAACCAGAGGAAAAAATAAGGGGGAATTAATTTACAGCTAGTTCTACTGGAAGGAATTATATATGAAAAAATAAAATAAAAAATAAGAACCAAGCGGCCACCCTGGAAAAGGAGAAGAGAACATATACAATACATATCAAAACGCTTAAAAACACAGTATCTCAAGACAGCGCTCACCACAACAAAGATCTATCAACACTATTTTAGAGAATTCAAACTTCTAAAAAAACATTGGAGAGTTATTACGAATCCAGGTGGATTTATTAAGTTCAGACCCTTGCACCATCAGAGTTTGACACCAATTGCTTCATCAAAGATTATATAACTAAAACATTAATATAAATTGTTTGCCCATATATTCTATTAGTTAGCTGTAGTACCTTAATTTTGGCAGAAGAGGGGGATGATAGCGTTTGGTTTCATTTTAGCTAAAGCTTGATAGTGTTTACTGTACAGATAGATATACATCATATCCGTATATAACTTAACAAATAGTGTTATTTACTAGGGATGCACTGACACAATTTAAAATAAAAAAATCAGTGAGTACGAGTACCGATACTTTCGGTCAAGTACTCTACAATACCGAGTACTGATACTTTGAAGTGCGATTTGCGTCTATACGAAACTAATGGGAGCAAATTGCACTGCAAAGAATTGCATGCTACTTGAACAGGAATGCCGTGCGATTCCTGTCCGAATCACATGTCCAGAAAAAACACATGGATACAAATTTTATAAAATTGAGTTACAGTTCCGTGAGTAAAAAATTGATTTTTAAAACAGCTTACCTGTAAAATCCTTTTCTTGGAGTACATCACAGGACACAGAGCACCATAATAATGACTATGTGGGTTACACGCTTACCTTTAGGTGATTGGACACTGGCAACCAATAGTAAGACGGTTCCTCCCATATAACCCCTCCTACACAGGAAGTGCCTCGGTTTTGTAGCAAGCAATGACAATCCCAGAAAAAGAGGGGAGGGACCTCTGTGTCCCGTGATGTACTCCAAGAAAAGGATTTTACAGGTAAGCTGTTTTAAAAATCCATTTTTCTTTATCGTACATCACGGGACACAGAGCACCATAATAATGACTATGTGGGATGTCCTAAAGCAATGCATCTGAGGGGGGGGGGGGGGACACATCATCCCTAGACCCACTGGGGATCTCACATGAGATCTCACATCCACCTGGTAAAACCTGGTGAACGTATGAACTGAAGACCAAACGGCTGCTTTGCAAACCTGAGCCATAGACACCTGCTGGCGTACTGCCCATGATGCATTAACTCCTCTAGTGGAGTGTGCTTTTAAATCTCGGGGTGGAACCCTGTGCTTTAATCCATACGCCTGGACAATAGTCTGGCGAATCCACCTGGATATAGATGAACTTGTTGCCGGCTGTCCTCTTTTAGGACCCTCAGGCAAGACAAAAAGACAGTCAGTTTTCCGAAAGGGAGCTGACATTTCCAAATAAACCTTTATCGCTCTCACCACATCCAGTGAGTGAAGCGACCTTTCCTCCCTATAGTTTTAGGGTTTGGAAAAAAGGAAGGTAAAATGATATCCTGATTCAAATGAAATTTGGAAACTACCTTCGGTAGAAATTCCGGACGAGGACGCATGACCACTCTGTCCTGATGAAGAACCATAAAAGGTTCTTTGCACGAAAGGGCGGACAATTCTGACACCCTTCTAGCCGATGTTATAGCCACTAGGAAAACTAATTTCCTGGTCAATAGGACAAAAGGGATATGCCTAATAGGTTCAAAGGGCTGACAGTACCAAATTTAGGTCCCAAGGACACAAAGGTGATTTAAGCGGTGGCCTCAGGTGTGTTACTCCCTTGACAAAGGTTCACACCAAAGAATGGGATGCAATTGGTCTTTGAAAAAAAATGATAAGGCCGAAATCTGTCCCTTGATTGTCCCCAAAGCAAGCTGCAAGTCTACTCCTGTTTGGAGAAAGGCGAGCACCCTTCCAATCGTATATCTACGAGGGTTCCATTTCCTTTTCTCACACCAAGAAATGTATGACTTCCAGACTCTATAATAGATTGTTCTAGAAACTGACTTTCTAGCATTTATCAAAGTGGACAAGACTGAACCCACAATACCACGGTCTTTCAATAGTCTGGTCTCAATAGCCAGGCCATCAAATTCAGCAACCGTAAAGAAGGATGGAATATGGGTCCCTGAGATAACAGGTCTGGGCGGCAAGGAAGAACCAACGGATCTCCTACTGCCAATTTCACAATCTCCGAGTACCATGATCTCCTGGGCCATGCTGGGGCCACTAAGATCACCGGCTTCCGTTCCTCCTGTATTCTGCATAGTAAGTGTGGCAGAATCTGGATCGGAGGAAAGGCATATATCAGAGAATACTGATCCCAAGGAACCACTAATGCGTCTATCCCGACAGCAAACGGAACCTTGGTCATGGATACAAACCTGTCCAGTTTGGCATTGAATCTGGATGCCAGCAGATCCACATCTGGGGTCCCCCAGTATTGGCAGATCTGAAGAAAAACCTCGGGATGCAGGGACCATTCCCCTGGTAACAATTTCTGGCGACTCAGGAAATCCGCCTGCCAATTGTCCACCCCCGGGATAAACACTGCCGACAGAAACGGCACATGTTTTTCTGCCCAGGTTAGTATATGATTTACTTGTCTTTGGGCTGCCCGACTCCTGGTACCTCCCTCGTGGTTGATATACGCCACCACTGTGGAGTTGTCGGACTGAACTCTGACAGGAAAACCCCACAATCTGGACGTCCAGAATCGCAGGGTCAGACGAGCTGCCCGGATCTCCAATAGATTGATGGGCAGAGTCCTTTCTGTCTGGGACCACACTCCCTGAACAGATGCTTCCTCTAGGACTGCTCCCCAGCTATGAAGACTGGCATCCGTGGTTACCACCTTCCAGGCCACTGGTGGGAAAGACTTCCCTCTTTTTAAGTTTCTGTTTCTTAACCACCAAGAGAGGTTCAATAGGACCTGTGGAGATAGAACCATAGGTTGATCCAAGGTTCGAACAGACTTGTCCCAGGCTTTCAGGAGGAGTGGAACTGTGCATATGGCACTGCGCTGAAATATGACACCATCTTGCCCAATAACCTCATGCATAGCCGAACAGAAGATGTTGTTTCTTTTTTCACCTTCTGTACAAGTTCCACTATGGAGGCGACCTTTAAGGGCGGAAGAAACACTTTCTCTTGGGCGGTGTCCAAGACCAGACCCAAATACACCAAGGTTTGGGTCGGACAAAGAGCTGACTTGTCTAAATTTAGTACCCAACCTAGGCATTGTAAGACCCGCACTGTACTTGACACGTTTAGAACTAGTGTAGGGCGAGAGCATTCCCTTAGAAGTAGATCGTCCAGGTATCCTTTTATGGAGACTCCTTGAGATCTTAGGGAAGCCAATACTGGGGCCAGAACCTTTGTGAAGACCCTGGGGGCCGTGGCTAGACCGAAAGGCAGTGCCACAAACTGGAAATGACTGCCCTCTACAGCGAAGTGTAAGAACCTTTGGTGTGGACCGTAGATCGGCACATGAAGGTACGCATCCTTGATATCTATGGATGCCAAATAGTTTCCCTTTCTCAGGGACCTTCTTACTGAACGAACCGACTCCATGCGGAAAGATTGGACGTCTACAAAGAAGTTAAGAGCCTTGAGGTCCAGAATGGGCCTTACTTCCCCATTTGGTTTCGGCACGGTGAACAGGTTTGAGTAAAACCCCTTGAATCTTTCCTCGTGCGGAACCTTTACAATTACTCCCTGCGTCAGCAAATGGTGTAAAGCTAGAAATAGGCATCTTCTCTTCTCTGGATCCGCCGGGGGGATTTCCCGGAACTCTATTCTGTAACTGTATTTTACAGTGGAAATGACCCATCTGTCTTGAACCAGTTCTTCCCAGGCCTCCCCAAACAGCCGAAGCCTGCCCCCCACCCATGAGAGCAGGGGGCGCCCCTTCACAAGGTAGACTTGGAGTTGGGCTTGTGTGGCTTTTGGGTCCAGGGTTTTTTCTGACCCTGTGGTCTTTTAAACCCAGACGGCTGAGGCCGTCCATACAGCTTAGGGGAAGAAGCACCAGGCCCTGGAGGATTAGGAATTTTATAAGAGGGCTGCTTCCCCTTCTTTTTAATAGGAAGCAGGGCGCTCTTTCCTCCAGAGATCTTTTGGATATATTTATCCAGATCCTCGCCAAACAGGCGCTCTCCATGAAATGAAAAAGCAGCAAGTAGCCTTTTACATGGCGTCTCAGCAGACCAGTTCTTTAGCCACAATACTCGGCGCATATGAACTGATAGTAACGCAAAACGAGACATCTGTTGGATAGAGTCTTTTAAAGCGTCTACCGCAAAACACAAGGCATGAGGGATCTCTGATAATTCCTCAGCAGATTCCTCCAGGCCAGGCATGTTATTTACTATCCTCTTAAAGCAATCCATTAGGGATTGAGAAATCCCAATGGCTGCAATAGCAGGCTGAACTGCTGCACTAGCAACCGAGAAGGAGGCCTTCAATAAGGACTCTAGCTTTTTAGCAGCCGGATCCTTAAAAACCTGGGCATTATCCACTGGACAGGTTAAGTTTTTACCCATGGAAGATATGGAAGCGTCTAACAAAGGTGTGCTCCATTTCTTCCTAAACTTCTCCTCCATAGGGTATAAAACAGAAAAACTTTTGGGAGGTAAGTATATCCTGTCAGGATGCTTCCAGTCCGCATAAATCACCTGCTCCAGTAATGGATGCAAGGGAAAGGCTTGGGAAATTTGTTTATGTCGCAAAGATCCCAGAGTGGAACAAGAGATTGCAGACTCCTGAACTGGGGGTAACTTAAACCCAATTCGTATCATCTCCATTAGAGATTGGATGAACAATTTCTCGCAATGGGAGGCTGAAATTGGCTCCTCAGAGCCAGAGTCCTCAGCCAAGGAATCTTCAGCCTCTCCTACCTCCTGGTCCTTCATGACCACCTCCTCTGGATCCTCTGCCCATTCTGGTTCCAGATTACCTGGACCCATCTGGCTATAAGAGTCCTGGGGCTCTAGAGACTCACCACTTGGCCCTTGGCCCGGGGGAGGGAGATCTATTACGTTTCCTTCCCCCCTGTGTTACAGAGGCAATCATGCCTGCTATTTTGCCTTCAAGACCCGCTAAGGCAGATGCCAAACCATCCTTTGTAACATAAGCCGAGGCAGGTACATTGGTAGTGGCTACTATGCCTGACAAGTGCAATGGCTCAGCCAGGTTAGAAGCCGCATGTCCTTCAGAAGAAACTGAGGCTGCATCAGCATGGGGTTGGTCTCCTGTCTTTTGTGGAGGGACTCTTACCCCTGTGCTTGCCTTGTTCCCTGTTCCTCATTTTTTTGTAAGACATTGCTTACACACGAGGAAACCAAAAAGGAGTACTCCCCACAAACTACAACTAGTTTTAAACCTGTCACCGCTGTGTCCAAGACCACCAGGCTCACGTGCCCACCATTCGCTCTGCTTCCTCTATGCGCACGCCAGGAGCTCCATGCTTATAAGAACTAGCATGAGAGCGAGCGCGCGCATCAGCGACCCGCCTACCGCATGCACCATCCTGACGCTCGCGGCGCACCTGTGAGGCGGATAGCGGCGGCGCATGCGCACACCAGCGGCACACTCGCACGTCAGTGACGCGCACGCGGTATGCACGTGGCACGCACTCTCACGCAAAAAAATGTCAAAAATGCGCGCCAAACCGGCCTCTGTAATCCTGGCACAGGCTACACTAGCAGTTTACATGGGGAAATACACATAATAAATATATATATATATATATATATATATACATATATATATATATATATATACACACACACATATATACATACATATATACATACACACAAAAAAAGGCCCCAAAGGGAGTACTTACCAACCCAAGCAGCAGGGCCTGTCTTGCCAGGCCCAATCTTGCCCCATCACGGCGGGTAGCGCCTCTAAGGACCTTCAGGGACCGGGTCCCCCATATTGGGATCCACACCCCTGGACCTGTAAAGCACCCTTTATGGTTTCCTTGGGCAAGATTGACCAGGAATACCAACTTTAACAAGGGTCCAGCGCCTATAAAGGGCACATTACAAGCAACACCTCGTTCTTGAACCGAGGTTCGGGTACCATCCACTTTAGCTTAGTAAGCCATCCGAATGGATCCGATTATAACGTCCTCAGTGGGACATTTCTTTGAAGAAACTGAAGAGCTTCAACAGCCATGACCATCACCTTCAAGACACTGGCGAAAAAACTGAGGCACTTCCTGTGTAGGAGGGGTTATATGGGAGGAACCGTCTTACTATTGGTTGCCAGTGTCCAATCACCTAAAGGTAAGCGTATAACCCACACAGTCATTATTATGGTGCTGTGTGTCCCGTGATGTACGATAAAGAAATAAGTATTTGATCCCCTAACAATCAACAATAATTCTGGCTCCCACAGACTGGCTACAGTATGTGCTCATGTGGTACACAGAATTATCCTGTCAATTTAAGAATGTGCTCCTAACGACAACTTGTTATTTGTATAAAAAAAAGACACCTGTCCACAGAATCTTTTTATTCCATTCAATCCTCTCCATTATGGGCAAGACTAAAGAACTGCAAAGGATGTCAGGGACAAGATTGTAGACCTGCACAGGGCTGGAATGGGCAACAAGACTATCAGCAAGAAGCTTGGTGAGAAGGAGACAACTGTTAGAGCAATTATTCGCAAATGGAAGAAATGCAAAATAACCATCAAATCGCCCTCGGTCTGGAGCTCCATGCAAGATTTTGCCTCATGGGGTAAGGACAATCATGCGAAAAGTGAGGGATGAGCCCAGAACAATACAGGAGGAGCTTGTGAATGATCTCAAGGCAGTTGGGACCACAGTCCCCAAGCAAACCATTGGCAACTCAATACAATTGACATCCTACAGTCCCCCTCCTTAAGAAAAAAGATGTACAGGCCCCATCTGAAGTTTGCCAATGAACATCTAAATGATTCAGAGGAGGATTGGGAGAAAGTGCTGCGGGGTCAGAGGGGACCAAAATTGAGCTTTTTGGTATTAACTCAACTCACTGTGTTCGGAGGAAGAAAAATGCTGACTATGACCCTAAGAACACCATCCCTACAGCCAATTACGGAGGTGGAAACATCATGCTTCGGGGCGGTTGCTCTGTTAAAGGTACAGGCTGACTTTGCCGCATTGAGGGGCCAATGGATGGGGCCATGTATTGTAAAATCTTGGATGAGAACATTTTTCCCTCAACCAGAACACTGAAGATGGGTCTTTCAGCATGACAATGACCCAAAACATACCACAAAGGAGTGGCACAAGAAGAAGCACGTTAGGGTCATGGAGTGGCCTAGCCAGTCTCCAGACCTTAATCCTATAGAAAATTTATGGAGGGAGCTAAAATTTTGAGTTGCGAAGGGACAGCCAAGACACCTTAAGGATTAAAAGATCTGTAAAGAAGAGTGGACCAAAATCCCTCCTGAGATGTGTGCAAACCTGGTAATAGACTATAAGAAACGTCTTACCTCTGTGGTAACCCCAACAAGGGTTTCTCCACCAAGTACTAAGTCATGTTTTGCTTGGGGATCAACTTACTGAACTGCAACTCAATTTATAACATTTGTATCATGTTTTTTCTTGATTTTTAGTTGTAAGTGGGTAAACTTAAAAAATCTGCAGGGGATCAATTATGTCCCCCACTGTATTTACAGCACTGGGTTTTCAGGTACTACTAGCTAGTCGCAGCAATGGCGTATTGGTGTCAATTACCTATATAAAGTTTTAGGTTTACCGATCCCAATTCATTAGGCTGCAACACATTTTTACTGGGGTTGTGGTAGTAGTAGTAGTAGTCGTCATGTTGTGTGTAGGAAGTGCTTTGTAATATAATTTTTGTTGTGCAATTATTATTTGGAAGCATCAGAACGTGGTTAGGTGTTAGCTACACAGCCGTATAGCAACACTTGGGTTGTGGTAACATTTACCCCTTTTTGCAAGTAGCTTGTTTTTGTAATACAAAGCACTGCTACACTAGTTTGTCATTTGATATAAGTACATTGGGATTGCTTGACAGAAAATTAGAAAAGGCTTCAATTTTGTTAATGAAAAATGAAGTTTTGCTTGAAAAGGTGAACTTGGCTTCCAATTTTCTGTACTTTCTAAACAGATTACAATACTTACAATAAGATGGGCTGGTCTGAAGTTATCACAGTGCCATTCAAATGAAGATTACATTTCATTGGCTGTCCTGAACAAACAAAAAAAAAACATTACATACAGTTCAGAATCCAAATTGTTACCCTCTATGTATTAGCAGTCATAGGTACAGTTTTATACAGTATAAGCTTTAAAATAATCTCTCCATACCCTTTGTAGCAACATACACAGTGAAGCATTCATCCATCTTCAAATTTGATAAGACTTTCAAACTGTTGTCTAAAGTGGCTCAGCTCACCCTGTTCCCCTTCTCAGTGGTGATTTGACAGGTTTCTAGCCATCTCATATTTAATGTGATAAGAGAGCAGGTACTGTGGAATAGGGAAGCAGATTGTGCTAAAACAGCCATTCAGGGCATTTTGCCAGTAATTTTGAGGATGTTTTACTTATGCCAAAACATGGTGTCTAGTCTGATGGTTGGAAAATCTATTATTAGATCTTTGGATATAAAGCTATAAATAAAAACTTTGCACTTAGTGTAACAAATTAAGCACATCCGAAAGAATTTACCTCCCTTCATGCCTTCATGACCAGGCCATTTTTTGCGATACGGCACTGTTTTATGTTAACTGACAATTGTGCGACGCTGTACCCAAATAAAATGTATGTCCTTTTTTTCCATACAAATAGAGCTTTCTTTTAGGGGTATTTGATGACCTCTGCCTTATTTTTTGCGCTATAAACAAAAAAAAGGCAGACTTTTGAAAAAAAAAATAATAATTTTTTTTTACTTTCTGCTATAAAGCATATGCAATAAAAAGATAGTTTCTTCATCAATTTAGGCCAATATGTATTCTGCTACAAATTTGTAGTAAAAAAAAACATTCACAATAAGCGTATATTGATTGGTTTGCGCAAAAGTTATAACGTCCACAAACCATGGGATATAGTTATGGATTTTTTTTTTTTTTTTAACTAGTAATGGTGGCGATTGCGACTTATAGCTTTGGCGTCTTATACACGTTCATAAAACCCCCTCTGTACACAGGGCGTCTCATGTACGTCCTGCATTTTATTTATCTCCCCCTGCTCAGTTTTTTTTATCTCCCCTGGCTTCTGTGCACAGCTCCGCGAGACCAGTGTCTGCAGAAAGATGAGCTGAAGCCTTCCTCATTGAATGATCACTCTGACAGAATCTTAGTGCCGGTTCACACAGGGCCACCTCTCAGGCGACTTTTCAGCCTGACAAGTCACGCTCCATGCAGTGAAATGAAACCGTTCCAATAGGAGCGACTCAAGTTGCATTAACTTCTATTAAAGAAGTCATTTGCAAGCTGCACTGAGGTCAAGCTGTGCGGGGCGGCTTCAGAATCAGGTGACTTTGAAGCAGACCCTGTGTGAGCCTGGCACTCAGTGAGCATTCAGTGTAACACTTCTAAACCAAAAGTAATGTCTTATCTCTGTTCCCTTGAGTGAGAAACCTGCAGCTGACAGAGGAATGTTTGTGTGCACAGGGAGTTAGTTAAGCCTTTATTAACCTAGACATGCTCTTATTTTACTACTTAATCCATTAATTTCAATCTTTATAAGCACTATTTAAGAGTTTCATCTCCTTTTCCATGTTTCTATTCTAAATTATTTGTTTTAATTTTTTTTTATTATAAAGCACATATATACCTTTTTATCTTTAAGGATTTACTGTTAAAAATATGTGCTTTGGGCTGGTTCCCACTGGTGCGATGTCCGACACCGGATGCGATTCGCACCGCACTGCAAATCACATGCGATCTCTGTGCGATTCGATTTCAGCCATACAGATAGTATGGCTGAATTTACATCGCTTTCAGACCCAACTCACACAGGACCCTTTTTTTTGGTCTGCAGCAGAATTGGATCGCATGGGTGTTCACACTGGTTCCTGTCTAAATTTTCAGTATGCCATGTCATATGCAAACTGATTTGAGGGTGTCATTAACTTTCAAGTGACACTCCCAGCAGTTTGCATAGGGCAGTGTGAACTTCCGCCAGGAGACATGCGATGTGGGAACCCGATTGGTAGGGTTCCCACATCGCTGCAATGTGAACCGAGCCTTAGGGTAGATCTGTTTTATTTTAAATCAGTAAGAACTTTAAATTACTGATACATTATGAGAAAAATGAAATATATGCAAAAAAAAAAAAAAAAAAAAAAAATTTTTTTTTGTAAATAACTTTAACATGCTTTGTACCAAAAAATTGGATTTTTGTACTCAACGTAAAATCCATTTTTCTGAGTTCATCGACGGACACAGTGTCTCCTTAATCCTGACCATTGGGTTATATCACCTCTGCAGTAGTAGGACTAAGCAGAACAAAAAACACCTGGCTACGCCCATGGGCTGTCCTCAGTCAGTATATAACCCCCTCCCTGCTCTAGGTATTCAGTTTAGCAGCAAGCAGTAATAGAAGTATCGAAAACTCCAAAAGAGGGGTGGGCGCTATGTCCAACGAACTTGAGAAATGAATTTTACGGTGAGTACAAAAATCAGATTTTCTCTTTCGTTCATCAACGGACACAGCGCTTCCTTAATCTTGACCATTGGGATGTCCAAAAGCAGTGCCAAAGAAAAATGAGGGGTGGGTAAAATAGCCCAAGGCTAACCACAAGAGCCCTAACCAGGACACAGGAGCCCCATCTGAAATAAAAAATATTTAAATAAAAAACACCCCTTATGAGGGAACCCCCCTCTAAAACAGCCGCCTGCAAAACCTTGCAGCCAAAAGAAGCATCCACAGATGCCAAAATATCTACTTTATAGAACTTAGTGAAGGTATGCACCGACGACCAAGTGGCCGCCTTGCAAACCTGTGACATTGACGCTTGATGACGGAAGGCCCAAGAAGTACTAAGCGCCCAAGTAGAATGCGCCGTGACAGGGAAAGGAGGAACCCAACCCTTAATAGAATAGGCCTGAGTCACAGTCTGCCTGATCCATCTGGAGATAGTAGCCGAAGAAGCGACCAGCCCTTTCCTTGGTCCTTATGTAGCCAAAAGAAGCGAGTCTGACCTCCGGAAGGACTCAGTGGATTCCAGATACACCCGAATCGCACGAACCACATCCAAGGTATGCAAAGCAAATTCCTTGGGATGACCCGGCTTGGGACACAAGGACGGCAGCAAAATGCCCTCATTCAAATGGAAGTCAGAGACAACATTGGGAAAAAATGACGGACAGGGACGAAGAACCACTTTATCCCTATGGAGTACTAAATAGGTACTACGACAGGATAATGCCGCCAACTCCGAAACCTAATAGCCACCAGGAATGCCACCTTCTGGGACAGCGTAGATAAGGGAATCTCCCAAATATTCTCGAATGGAGGTTTCTGGAGAACCGATAGCACCAATTTTAAATCCCATGGAGGCAAAAGAGGCCGTACAGGCGGAGCCACATGCCGGACTCTTTGAATGAAGGTACGAAAAAAAGAGTGAGTGGCTAGGGGTTGCTGAAAGAAGACTGCTAAGGCAGACACCTGGCCCTTGATGGTGCTCAAAGTCAACTCATGCTTAACGCCCTGTTGAATAAAAGCTAAGATTTGAGCCACAGAAAAGGATTGAGGATGAACGCCAATCGACTCACACTAAGAAATATACACTTTCCACGTACGATGGTATATCTTACTAGTAGTCGACTTCCTCGCCTCCACCATAGTAGGGATCACTGATCCCGACAGACCTCCATCTCTCAGTACCAGGCTTTCAATGGCTAGTCCATTAAAACCAGTTACTGTAAAGCAGGATGGAAGCTTAGCCCTCGGTACAACTGGTCCTCTTTGAGAGGTAGCTTTCAAGGGACATTTACGGCCACCAGAAGACTTTCGCCCTCGGTCCTTCATAGGCACCACAGAAGGCGTTAGCCCCGCAGTGACACTAGGACTGCGGCGTCTAGCAGAGGAACTCGCGAGATTGCCACAAGCTTCAGTTTCTTCCCGTTGAACTGCACCTGCTGAAGGGGCCGACCTTTAAGAATAAAAACTACTAACCTGGTCAGCATTCACTCCAGAGTCAGACCCAGGTAGCCCAATTTCCTGGACAGGGCTAGAAGGGACCTTGGGTAGTTCGGATGTCACCTGGATCTTTACAGGCATTATACCCACACAAGGAGACACGGCCCCCCGAAGTGGACAAATTCTGTCCCCCTTCTTTGGTACCCCCAAAAGGTTCAATTCGTGGACCCCCTTGACGCTCACAAAAGGAGGTCCATGAATCTAGAAAGCAGCGAAGTTGTCCCCCCACCCCAGCAATGGGTGGGAGCAGACCTGCACGCTGAAGGAGTCTTGTCAGTGGATCCGGAGAAGCCTGCTCTAGGCTTACCAGACCAAGATTGCTTGGAACTTCCTGGGGAAGACTTGAGAGATCTGTTTCCTTTATCTGCTGTCCAAGGAGCCCGGAAGAATTTCTTATGGGCTGAGAAGGGAGGCCCCCTTTAGTAGAATGAGACAGAAAGGTACTCTTTCCCACTGTGACACCCTTAATGATGTCATCCAGGGTAGCCCCAAACAGGCAGTCGCTTTGAAAGGGCAGATCAATGAAAGCTTTTTTTTTTAGAGGCTTGGTCTGCCGACCAATTCTTAAGCCACAGCACACGTCTAATCACCATCGCTGAAATAGAAAGCTTGGACAGCACAGGAGCTGCATCCAAGGCTGCATCACAAATATACTGTAGCCCATGGTCCAACTGGTCCACTAAATCAACATAAGCAGCGGGAACCTGCTCACTACCTAGACCCTGGCGCAAAAGCTTGGCCTATTCAGTTAGGGTCTGCGACACCAGGGCCGAGGCCAAGACTGGACACAATGCTGACCCAGCCATAGTAAACATGCTGCGTGCCACAGCCTCTGCTTTCCTGTCAGCCAGGTCCTTAAAGGACGGGGATTCCTCTACTGGGATTATGGTTGCTTTATTCAACCTGGAAACAGGAGGGTCCACCACTGGTGGGGTAATCAACTTTTTTAACCACTTAACAACCGGCCCATAGCCGAATGACGGCTACAGGGTGGTTGCATAACTCTGGGAGGGCGTACAGTGACATCCTCCCAGAATCCCTCTCGCGCGCGCACCCGAGAACATCAGTGACCGCCGGGTCCTCATAGATCACGGTAAACTGTGATCGCTCCGTCGATCACATGTAAACAAACCAGCGTCATGTTGCCGGTTCCTCTCTCCCCTCTGTGTACCGATCGGTACAGTGAGAGAGGAGAGGGGGAGAGATGGGATGGCAGCAGCACTGTGGGCTGGATCTGTAGTGCCCACAGTGCTGCTCTGTGACAATTGCAGTCACATCCAGCCATCAATGCATCCATGCTCAGCAATCCCTGCAATATACCCCGCAATACTCTGCAATATACCCCGCAATACTCTGCAATATACCCCGCAATACCCAGTCACACTCTGCAATACCCGGTGATACCCCCCAGCCATACTCTGCCATACCCAGCCAAACTCGGCGATACCCTGCAATACCCTGCCATATTCAACCATACCCAGCCATACTGTGCTGTACTCGGGCCTCTTTATGTGGCCAGGCTGTGGAAGTCTCACACATGTGGTATTGCCGTACTTAGGAGGAGTAGGAGAATCTATTTTGGGGTGTCATTTTTGGTATGTACATGCTATGTGTTAGAAATATTGTATAAATGGACAACTTTGTGTCCTCATATGACGGCCTTGATTTTGTGTGGGGATATCTGAATGATGCCTGCAGCTACAGGAATCATTCAGATGTCAGCTTTTTCAGCCAGCGATTCTCTACACCATATGAACCATCATAGCGACTATTCCGCTGCTTGATCGCTCTTAAGGGAGGTGAGAGGCGACTCCCCCCCCCTCCAGCCGCCCTATGGTGCTTCAAACGATTCACTGCTACGATCGAAACCAGGATCGTTTTTAGTTTTTTTGTTTTTTATTACAGGCTTTCCAGCCTAGAGGTGAGATGTGGGGTATTATTGAGGACCTGTCATGCCATATTCCTATTACAAGGGATGTTTACAGTCCTTGTAGTAGGATTAAAAGTGATCAAAAAATAAATTTTTTGGAAAAGGTGTCAAACCAAAATAAAGTAAAATGAACAATAAAATTTTTTTTTTTTTAAAAACGCCCCTGTCTCCGTGTGCTCGCATGCAGAAGCGAACGCATACGTAAGTCCCACCCACATATGAAAATGGTGTTCAAACCACACATGTGAGGTATCACTGGGAACGTTAGAGTGAGAGCAATAATTTTGGCCCTAGACCTCCTCTAACTCAAAACATGTAACCAGTAAAAAATTTTATAGCGTCGCCTATGGGGAATTTTCAGTACCGAAGTCTGGCGCCATTCCACAAGCGTGTGCAATTTTGAAGGGTGACATGTTAGGTATATATTTACTCGGGGTAACTTCATCTTTCACATTATGTAAAAACATTGGGCTAACTTTACTGTTTTGTTTTTTTTTTAAAGCACAAAACTGTTTTTTTTTTCCAAAAAAAAAAAGCGTTCGAAAAATTGCTGCGCAAATACCGTGTGAGATAAAAAGTTGCAACGACCGCCATTGTATTCTCTAGGGTCTTTGCTAAAAAAAACATATATAATGTTTTGGGGTTCTATGTAATTTTCTAGCAAATAAATGATGATTTTTACATGTAGGAGAGAAACGTCAGAATTGCCCTGAGTGCTCCAGAACGCCTGAAGGTTCTCCCTGCATGTTGAGCCTCTGTATGTGGCCATGCTGTGTAAAAGTCTCACACATACGGTATCGCCATACTCGGGAGTAATAGCAGAATGTGTTTTGGGGTGTAATTTGTGGTATGCATATGCTGTGTGTGAGAAATAACCTGCTAATATGACAATTTTGTGAAAAAAAAAAAATTTGATTTTGCAAAGAATTGTGGGAAAAAATTACAACTTAAAAAAAAAACTCACCATGCATCTTTCTGAATACCTTGGAATGTCTTCTTTCCAAAAAGGGGTCACATGGGGGGTATTTGTACTTTTCTGGCATGTTAGGATCTCAAGAAATTAGATAGGCCGTCAGTACTTCAGGTGTGATCAATTTTCAGATATTGGCACCATAGCTTGTGGACTCTATAACTTTTACACAGACCAAATATACACCAATTTGTACTTATTTTTACCAAAGATATGTAGCAGTATACATTTTGGCAAAAATTTATGAAGAAAAGTTACTAATTTGCTAAATTTTATAACAGAAACAAAGAAAAATTCTTTTTTTTTTTACAGAATTTTCAGTCTTTTTTCTTTTATAGCGCAAAAAAAAAAAAAAAAAACAATGGTGATTAAATACCACCAAAAGAAAGCTCCATTTGTGTGAAAAAAGGACAAAAACTTCACATGGGTACAGTGTTGTATGACTGAGTAATTGTCATTCAAAATGTGAGCACCGAAAGCTGAAAATTGGTCTGGTTAGGAAGGGGGTTTAACCAGTTGCCAACTGCCACACGCCGATGTACGTCGGCACAATGGCACGGGCAGGCATCAGGGCTTACCTGTACGTTCCTGCCTGCCCGCGGGCGGGGGGGTCCGGTGCCTGCGGTGATCGGATTACCGTCAGGAGCGATCCGAGCTGAGGGGGAGGCCACTGATTCATGGCCACCCCCTCACGATCGCTCCTGGCGAATGACAGGCTAAACAGAAGCAGAGGAAGTGATGTCAACACTCCTCATGAAGCCTTTTCGTTCCGGCTTCCGAGGAGAGAAAACATCAAGTAAGTTTGCACAAAACACTACACATACAGTAGAACACTCTAGGCACAATTTTCATCCCTCTGTACCCCCTGTCACAGTGACACCAATAGCAGTTTTTTTTTTCTGATTATTGCATTTGGTGTCATTTTGTGACAGTTATAAGTGGTAAGGCAGTTAGTGGTAGGCCCCTTTAGGTCTAGGGTACCCCCCTAATCCCCCCTAAGTTTTAACTCCTTGATCACCCCGTCGCCAGTGTCACTAAGCAATTGTTTATCTGATTGCTGTATTAGTGTCACAGGGGACGCTAGTTAGGCAGGTAAGTATTTAGGTTCGCCGTCGGGTGTTTATAGTGTCAGGTACCCCCATATAGTAACCTAGTAAAGGTTTTAACCCCCTGATTACCCCCTAGTTAACCCTTTCACCAGTGATCATCGTATAACTGTTACAGGTGACGCTGGTTAGTTAGTTTTTTTAGTGTCAGGGCACCCACCGTTTATTACCCAATAAAGGTTTAACCCCCTAATCGCCCAGCGGGTCATATAAGTTAGGTTTTAGGATCAGATAGGGTCTGTGTCGCCCCAGGCAGCGTCAGGACCGCTAACACCCACGCACGCAGCATACACCTCCCTTAGTGGTATAGTAGCTGAACGGATCAATATCAGATCCGATCAGATCTATACTAGAGTCCCCAGCAGTTTAGGGTTCCCAAAAACGCAGTGTTAGCGGGATCAGCCCAGATACCTACTAACACCTGCGTTTTGCCCCTCCGTCCAGCCCAGCCCACCCAAGTGCAGTATCGATTGATCACTGTCACTTACAAAACACTAAACACATAACTGCAGCGTTCGCAGAGTCAGGCCTGATCCCTGCGATCACTAACAGTTTTTTGGTAGCGTTTTGATACAGTTGCTAACAGTCAGGAGCTTTTTTACCAGTGACAGCAGCGGCTCCATGACAGATAGCTCCGACGACGGAGTTGTGGTTCCTGCCAAGGTCAGACGTACCAGACCCCAATCATCTTTTTCTGCTGTTGAGGTGCAAAAAAACGCAGGTCTCTCGTATGGAGAAGAGAAGTACTAGCACCGCTATTCCTTCTGGTGAACTGGCAAGCACCAGCGGCCTAGTACACCTTGGTCGTACATCTAGCACTGCAGTAACACTTGGTGACATGGCGAGTCCCATAAGTGCAGTTCAAGCTGGCGAGGTGGCAAGCACAAGTAGTGTCCCGCTGCCACCAAGAAGACGAACACAGGTCCGTCGTGCCCATAGTGCCCTTCCTGCTGCATTCGCCAATCCTAATTGGGAACCTACCACTTCTGCAGCACCCATACTTCCCCCATTCACTGGCCAACCCGGCATTCAGGTGGAAACAGTTGATTTTACGTCACTAGATTTTTATTTGCCGTTTTTCACTGAAGATCTCTATAGATCTATTGTGGACCAAGGCAATTTGTACGCTGGTCAACACATCACCACTATTCCCCAGTCCTCCCTTGCCAGAGATTGGAAACCAAGTACAGGTTCCGAATTTAAGATCTTTCTGGGCCTATCCCTCCTCATGGGCATAACCAAAAAGAGAGTTGCGGTCATATTGGTCCACTGAC
This sequence comes from Aquarana catesbeiana, assembly GCF_042186555.1. Classification (NCBI taxonomy): domain Eukaryota; kingdom Metazoa; phylum Chordata; class Amphibia; order Anura; family Ranidae; genus Aquarana; species Aquarana catesbeiana. Next base: position 125,682,434 of record NC_133330.1, read on the forward strand.
CCAATTCACCATATGCCCGTGTTCTCTGCTTCCATGGCCAGGGCACGATACGAGCAGATTTTGCAGTTCATGCATACCAGAATGATGCCTGCAGGTTTAGGTATTATCTTGGTATCATTCTTTTCAGCCAGCGGTCGGTTTTCATGTAAAAGCTATCCTAGCGGCTAATTAGCCTCTAGACTGATTTTACAAGCAGTGGGAGAGAATGTGTCCCCCCCCCCACCGTCTTTCATGGTTTTCTATGGCTTTCCTGTCCCAACAGGTAACCCGAGAATGCAGCCGGTGATTCGGCCAGCTGACCATAGAACTGATCAGAGACCAGAAAGGTTCCAATCATCTCTATGGCCGAAGAAACCCGAAGCTACGAGCATTTCATGATTTAGATTTCGCCGGATGTAAACAGCGCCATTGGGAAAGCATTTTATCTCACCGATCTTGGTGTGGTCAGATGCTTTGAGGGCAGAGGAGAGATCTAGAGTCTAATAGACCCCAACTTTAAAAAAAAAAAAAAAAAAAAAGCACCCCTGCCCCCCCTTGCTCTCGCACAAAGGCGAACGCAAGCGTCTGTCTGGCGTCAAATGTAAATAGCAATTGCACCATGCATGTGAGGTATCACCACGAAGGTCAGATTGAGGGAAGTAATTTTAGCAGTAGACCTCCTCTGTAAATCTAAAGTGGTAACCTGTAAAGGCTTTTAAAAATGTATGTAGTTTGTCACCACTGCACATTTGTGCGCAATTTTAAAGCATGTCGTGTTTGGTATCCATGTACTCGGCCGAAGATCATCTTTTTTATTACATCAAACATTTGGGCAATATAGTGTGTTTTAGTGCATTAAAATAAAAAAAAAAAAAAGTGTTTTTTTTCCCAAAAAAAATGCATTTGAAAAAATGCTGCGCAAATACTGTGTGAAAAAAAAATGAAACACCCACCATTTTAATCTGTAGGGCATTTGCTTTAAATATATAATGTTTGGGGGTTCAAAGTTATTTTCTTGCAAAAAAAAATATTTTTTTCATGTAAACAAAAAGTGTCAGAAAGGGCTTTGTCTTCAAGTGGTTAGAAGAGTGGGTGATGTGTGACATAAGCTTCTAAATGTTGTGCATAAAATGCCAGGACAGTTCAAACCCCCCAAAAATGACCCCATTTAGGAAAGTAGACACCCCAAGCTATCCGCTGAAAGGGAAGGCGAGTCCATGGAATATTTTATATTGTGACACAAGTTGCAGGAATTTTTTTTTTTTTTTTGCACAAAGTTGTCACTAAATGATATATTGCTCAAACATGCCATGGGCATATGTGAAATTACACCCCAAAATACATTCTTTTGCTTCTTTTGAGTACAGGGATACCACATGTGCGAGACTTTTTGGGAGCCTGGCCGCGTACGGGACCCCGAAAACCAAGCACCGCCTACTGCCCTGCAATTTTGCACCTCAAGAAATGAGATAGGCAGTCAAACTAAAACCTGCGTAAACTCCAGAAAATGTACCCTAGTTTGTAGACGCTATAACTTTTGCGCAAACCAATAAATATACGCTTATTTACTTTTTATTTACCAAAGACATGTGGCTGAATACATTTTGGCCTAAATGTATTGGGACTCCTACCAATCCGTGGGGGGAGGGGGAGGCCAAGTTTAAACAGTGGACTTTAGGATGGGAGGAGGGATCCTGCAGGCAGGTCCGACCATCCCCGGAGGGTACCCGCGTCCACCCCAAACCGCACAAAGGGGGAAAGGAGGAACCGTACTTACCGATCCATGGTGCAGGTGACCCTCCAGACAGAATTCCTCGCCACCAAAGTGGGGGGCTGTTGGCCAAGGGACCGCTGAGACTCAGACTAGAGCCCGTTCGTATGCGACCCTGCGAGATGTTTAACTCGTGGGCCAGCCTCCGTCCGTTGAGGCTGTCTGTTGTGGCTGACCTAGCGCGTAGCTGCGGTCTGCATGTGCTTACTGGCTGGACTGGGGAGACCACTGGATCTAGATTATCCAGCCCGTTGCCCAGTCCGGCAGTTGATTGCAGATCTCCCAGGAGAAAATGCATGGAAAAAAAAAAAAAGACAAAAAGTAAAATTTGCTAGGACCAAAAGATCCCAGCAAGGAGCTAGGTCCTTACTCCTGACTAGACAGAAAAAAAACTGAATACCTAGAGCAGGGAGGGGGTTATATACTAACTGAGGACATCCCATGGGCGTAGCCAGGTGTTTTTAGTCCTACTCCTACAGAGGCAATATAACCCAATGGTCAAGATTAAGAAGGCGCTGTGTCGATGAATGAAAGAGAAATGTAATTTTAATGTTGCAATAAAGTAGAACAAGCAGCAGAATAAGCTGTAGATCTGGAGGGGTGAGGCTCCGGCCCTTTCATCACATGTTGTATTCTCCTATAGAGGCCCCCGCTCTTATCGTGAATAAATAATAAATTACACCACTGGTCAAGCCACCGGATCACTTATGGTTTAGACTCCTATGCTCCTACAGTTAGAACCCTTATATGATACTTTGCCCTACTTTAAATGCCTGGGTTTTAACTTTGTGATTAGTGTACCACCAATGCAGAACCTGCCCAGGACATTGTGCTGCCTGGGTCCAAGAATGAAATGCTGCCCCCCCCCAAAAAAAAAAAAATCACTCCACCAAAAAGGCACCCACATTCATTATTTTATATCATAATTAAAATGAAATTTATCTGAAAATCAGATTTACATGCAACAGCACCTTGTCCATATGAAAAATTATATGACATACCATTATGTTCAAATCCAAACCACAAACGCCAGTACTTTTTTGTTTTATATAGGTTTATATAAATAGCTTAAATGGTGAAAATATATTGCAAAACAGTTTGTCAGAAACAGACAAGAATAATAATAATATTGCACTCAACTATATATCAATCGACTATCAGTGCTTTATGTGCCTTCTTGGCTGCAAATATAGACACGGTGCTTTACAGAGCCTTAAAGTGTCCATAAATAGTTTATGGGCTCTGGCGAGACTGCATAGGCCTTCAACATCTTGTTTTGGCACAGTACTACTAAAAGGTTGCCTACCCCTGTTCCATGTCATAATTCATCCAGATATAAGAGAAGGTAGAAAGAAGCTCCAATAGTGCGATAACGCTTTAAAAAGTTTATATAAAACAAAGAAGTTCACTCACATATTACAAGTGTCAGACCCGACACTAGGGATTCTAGGCATAAATGTTTTCCCAATTGCCTCCAGCCGCTCTGGTTTGTGTGTGAGCAGCGAGTGCAATCCTGCACAACGTGTTGGCATCAGCGTGCTAGCCCCACCCTACACGTTTTGTCACATGACGTCTTTCTGGGGCGGTGGAACGTCTGAAGCCTCCACACCATTTTATGTATGGGCCAGCGGCCCTCAGGTTGGGCGCTCTACAAATGCTACATAGATGACATTTTACTAGTATGGGAAGGCCCATTAGAAAGTTTGGAATGTCTCTTGGAACGTTTAGACCGAAATTATTATGATCTTCGCTTCACTGGAGAGTGGAGCTTGGATCAAGTGAATTTCCTGGATCTGAGATGGTTTAAAAATGAGGGGAAGATACTTACTGAAACGTACTTCAAAGAGACAGATCAAAACAGTTACATACCCACATCGAGTTATCATAAAAAATAGATCTACAATACACCCAGTAGTCAATTCACCAGAATTAGCAGAAATTGTGTGTTTATGAATTATTTCAAACACTTTGCACTTGACTGTTTTGCATCCATATCAATTGTTAACTGAGCTGTGCGATGCAATGGTGTTGATGAATTCTTATTTAATAATATATTTAGGGTATATAGACAAAGGAATTCAAGACCTTGAGATCCAGAATTGGGCAAACCTTGTCCTCCTTCGAGACCCTGAACAGGTTGGAGTAAAACCCCTGGAATCGGTCCCATTCGGGCACTGGAACAATCACTCCCTGCAGAAGCAGGTCCTGTACTGCCCTGTAGAGTGCCAAAATGTGCAATCATGGACGATAAGGATTGGAGGAAAGTAATTTCTCTGGTGAAAAAGGAAAGAAATTTCATTTTGCAACTGGTCCCAATTAGATACTGGACCCACTTGTTGGGAATGAGTAAGGTCCATGGGCCTGAAAACCAGTGAAGGCAACCCCCCCCCACCCTGGGTGGGGGCAAACTTTCATGCCGAGGAGAACCTGTCTGTGGGCATATTGGACCAGGAACGATTGTAAACAACGGAAGCCTTGAAGGGCTTGGAGCCTTTTTCAGAGGCGCCATTGGAATAAAAAAATAGTCTTATGAGCCATGAAGGAAGGCCCAGACTTCCGCTGTGATTATTTGCTCTATTTGTCCTATGGGAGAAAGGTACTCTTACCACCTGTAAGGTTATTGATGTCGTCCATTGTAGCGCCAAAGAGGCGTCCGCTGGAAAGGCGGGCCTGCAGAACAACATTTGAGCCAAAGCAAACATCAGAGCAACATTGCTGAGACAGATACCTTGGAAAGGAGAGGAGCAGCATCAAAGGATGCATTACAAACGTACTTCAGGCCCTGGACAAGCTGGTCCACCAGTTCTATGTATGCCTGGGGAACTTGTCCAGGGGACAACCCTTGCTGCAGAACCTCGGCCCATTTGGTCAGTGTCTGACACCAGGGCAGTGGCCAACACAGGACAACACAAACCCAGCAATGGTAAAAATAGAACGTGCGATTGCTTCTGCCCTGTTGTCCACAGGATCCTTAAAGGAGGGGGATTCCCCCAGTGGAATCGTAGTGGTTTTGAGATGTTCGAGGAAGATGCTGATGGTGGGGGACACTTCCTGCTCGCCTTGATTTTAGATCTCTACAGGCAAAAATCCCATGAAAAAAAAAAAAGCTATGGAAAAAACAGGTCTCAGCAGAAAACTAGGTCCTTACTCCTGAAACACTAGGTAGATAAAATGGTTTGCCTATGCAGAAATGGGCTGAGTTTTTTTCCTGCCTAGTGTGCTACTCCTGTAGATGGCACTATAAAACTCTATTGGTCAAGAATCTGAAGGGCTATGTCCGTCAATGAACGCAAGAGAAAACTTTTTTTTGCCCTGAATGGGACTTTAATCCTAAGTAAGGCCTTGAACCTATGATCTTATCTACTATCAGTGACTTTTCTTTCAGGAGCTGCAGGGAGGGTAATATCTCAATTTTTCATCTCAAAAACTACCGTTCTGTTCCCTAAATAGGTAGTTTCTGCCTGTAAATTAGCATAGCATGTTAACCATAGCTTATTTATAGGAATTGGCATTGCAATGCAATAAAACATAAGTAGTTTGATTCCAGTTGTTATAACATAGTATCAGATAACAGAGAGTTACAGCGCGTTACAACCAGAGTTACAGAACTGAGTGTAACAAACATAAATCAAATGTTGTGATAGGACTACTGTCATTGTGTGGATAACCCCAAATAATGTGATTTGCAAATTCATGGATGGCCCTGAAAGCACCCTGAACAGCGAAAGACTACTACTTACCATCTAAGTATCTGTTGTTGTATTTTTTATATGCACCAACAGCATCCTCCTTTCTTACAAATACAACTTCGGCAACACCTGGGCTCAGCAATCGAGCACGTTTCAGGGCCCCACACACACAGAACAGCTCCTATAACAATAACAAAAGCCATTAAGGAAAAAAAGGGGAATTCTGACATACCGCTAAACTAAAGCATTTGTTAACCTAAAAAACAATAAAAAACAAAAAAAAAAAAACAAAAAAAAAAAAAAACAGATTATGTTTCTTTAAAGCATATTATACAGCACAGTGCTTGTGTTGTGTAATTTGGCCTCCTGTAACACCTGTAATACCGAGCTGATCCTGCCTGTCTATGCCCTCCCCCCCATGTAAACTGACCACGATAATCACCGCGGTCCGTTTACGTGCCGTCATCCGCAGCCCTGCTCTCCTGCATCTCCCCTGTCCTCCTGTCCCCTCCCCCCACTGCTCTCATATTTCATATAAAATCATCCAATACGTGCTGTAATATACCAATAGGTGTCTCTGTGCCTGTATTATGTAAAAAATATGCTCATCTGTATTTATATCAGCATGGCCCCCATCGCTCATCTGACGCGCGGCTCTCTTCTCTCCCCCCCCACCGGCTGACGTCAGTGGGAGTGCTCGGCCCCCGCCCACTGGAACTGTGAGCCGGAAAGTGAAGAGACCAGCTCCACGCTGATATAGATAAGCATATTATTTTTTACATAACACAGGCACAGGGACATTTAATGGTATATTACAGCGCAGATGGGATACTTTTATATAAGTTGGAGTACAGGACACATTAATTGATTCATAGATCATGGGTTATATGCTGCTACCTTCAGGTGCTTGGAAACTGGCAAAAAGCTTTGCTGAGACCACCCCTGGGTCCCCATATAAGCCCATCTGCTCTTCAAGGCTCCAGTTTAGTTAGCAAGTGATAATATCAAGAAAAGAAAAGGAGAGGAAAGGGACCAGTGTCCTGTACTGTACTCCAAGATAGGTAATATAAAAAGGTATGTCTAAATATATCTTATTTTTATTGTACAGTACAGGACACAGAAAAAGGGGGCAGGTCCTGAGGAAGAGATAGCACATAGTCAAAAAGTTATGCCTGATCCCTTAACCCTAAGAGAAAAAAAGAAAAAGAAACAGTGAGCACTCCATCCAGTGGGGGAATGAATATGGCTTTGTTTCCATATGTATTTTAAAAAATAAAAAAATTTTAATTTTTTCATGTGCATTTATGTGCAAAAAATGTGCATTTATGTTTTTTCTAAGGAGCCTGGAGAGCATTGCACCCTTTAATCAGCAGATTGTGGGTGCAATCTCAGGCTTCTGCAGACTCTCAAGATAGCCGTCTGCCCCTACCTTGTACAGGCAAGGCAGTTACCTGGGAGCAGGAAGATCAATGGACTACAAGAAGGCTCACCTGTGCCCTTGCCGTTCATTGAGAACTACAAGCTGTCAGCCACGACTTGCCCACTGGGCACTTAAACCCCCTTCCTAACCAGACCAATTTCAGCTTTCAATGCTCTCACATTTTGAATGATGATTACTCAGTCATGCAACACTGTACCCATATGAAATGTTTGTCCTTTTTTTCACACGGCTTTCTTTTGGTGGTATTTAGACACCACTGGGTTTTTTTATTACTTAAGCTAGAAATTAAAAAAACGAAAACTTTGTACAAAATGCATTTTTCTTCAGTTCTGTTATAAAATTTAGCAAATTAGTAATTTTTTCTCATAAAATTTTAGCCAAAATTTATACTGCAACATAGCTTTGCTAAAAAATAACCCAAATCAGTGTATATTATTTGGTCTTTGTGAACGTAAAGGCCCATACACACGATGCAAAAATTTGTACGTTAATTTTCGTACGACGACCGATCGCCCGAAAATTTTACTGTTATTATAGTCCTTTCAACAGTCGATTCAGATTTTTCGGACGAAAAAATCCTGATATGCAGACTATCATTTTTGTTGCACGTAAAAAGAACGCCTGATTTTTGGATAGTGACTACAAAAATCGTCACACAAAAGTTGAAAATACAAACACGCATGATCGGAACCAAAGAACGACCCGGAAGAATTCGGTCATGTAAACTAGCAATCATATTCAAGAAAGAAAATTCGTTTCACAGCATATGAAATCTCGAAATACAGTGCACATTATCATCTTTTACTTAATGTGATAATAATTAAGCTGCTGCTGGTGATGCGGATGTAAAAACTTACTTAAAAAGGCATGTGTTCTGTTGTGATATGAATGATTTGCCCTTAACCACTTTAGCCCTGGAAGATTTTCCCCCTTAATAATCAAGCCATTCTTTGCGATACGGCACTGGGTCGCTTTAACTGACAATTGCGCGGACGTGCAACGCTGTACCCAAACAAAATTGACGTCTTTTTACCCCACAAATAGAGCTTTCTTTTGGTAGTATTTGATCACCTCTGCGGTTTTTATTTTTTGCGCTATAAACAAAAAAAGGACAATTTAAAAAAAAAAAAAAAAAAAAAAGGAATTTCTTCATCAGTTTAGGCCAATATATATTCTTCTACATATTTTTGGTTAAAAAAATAAAAAAATCACAATAAGTGTATATTGATTGGTTTGCGCAAAAGTTATAGCGTCTACAAAATAGAAAAGAGATTTATGGCATTTTTATTATTTTTTTTTTTTTTACTAGTAATGGCTGCAATCTTCGATTTTTAGCAGGACTGCGACATTGTGGCGGACAGAGCAGACACTTCTGACACATTTTTGGGACCATTGACATTTATACAGCGATCAGTGCTATAAAAATGCATTGATTACTGTGTAAATGTCACGGATAGGGAAGGGGTTAACGCTAGGGGGCAATCAAGGGGTTAAATGTGTTCCCTCGTGTGTGCTTCTAACTGTGGGGGGATGTAACTGACTAGGAGGAGAGACATATCGCTGTTCCTAATAAGTAGGAACAGACAATCCGTCTCTCCTCTCCTGATAGAATAGGGATTTGTGTACACAAACACGGACACACACACATCCCTGTTCTGGCTCTCGTGCCCACGATCTCATGTGGCTGGCGGACATCACGCCCGCAGGCCACACGCATTGGGTCCCCTGCTGTGCAGCCAGTGTGCACGCATGCCTGCTATAGCTGTTTAAAGGGCCGACATACAGCTACGATGATTTGCATGAACGAGCTATCCAGGATTTATTAAGTCCGGTTCACACAGGGGTGACCATGTCAGGTGACTTTTCAGCCTGACAAGTCGCGCCCCATGCAGTACAAAGTTGCTCCGACTTAGAAAAAGGTTCCTGTACTACTTTGGGGCGACTCCGGAGGGGCTTGCAGTGACTTCTATTAAAGAAGTTGTTTGCAAGCCGCGCTGAGGTCACGCTGTGTGGGGAAGCTTCAGAGTCGGACGACTTTGAAGCCGTCCCTTTGTGAACCGACACTTATAGAAAAAAGAAAACTATTTTGGTGTTGCTTGTTTTTATAAAGCTTTGTTTTCATGTAACTAAAAGTAGAAGTATAAATCAGCGCGAATATGTGTAATATTTCTCAGCAGCTGAACACCAGGGTCAACAATCAAATCCCTAGAATAAATGTATAAGCAAATGGTGCAGCGCTAATTAAGGACAAATCAAAAAAATAAACAAACACACAAAATACCATGCAATGCGGAGAATGTACGATGTATGTCTTAAAATAACACAAATATATTATGACTGCGTGCTGCGATTGTGTCAGTTAACACAGAACACAATAAAAGATAAATCTCTCAAAGTTCAAAATAGCACAAAAAGTCCACGAGTCATCCAGTAAATCCAAACAATCGTGTGTAATCAAACAGCATGCCGCAAAAGGTGACAAATCAACGTGCCCACCACCATTATTCAGAGTGGCCTCTCACCTGACAACATGGACCCTTTAATTATAGAGGGTCATATTAGGCATTCCCTTATGGGTCATACAGGTAAGGAGCACAGCGGTTCAGCATTCAGAGACTTCCGTCATAAGGCTGGATCAGGACACTCGGACAGTGCAGTGGCATATGGAACAGAGAATAATGGCAAAGATAGTGCTCTCCGTATAATCAGTTTTATTTAAAAAGATAAAAAATATACACTCACAAGTAAAGCACTAAACCAGTGCAAGTAGACAGGCTAGAGCGATGATGTGTAAACACAATTCCCTGAGGATGCGCGATGGCCGCGGGAGACGTCACAACGTATCCTCGTTCTGGACGCGTTGCGTCCCAATGGGCGGGGACTTCTTCAGAAGATGGAGATACGACGTGGGCACCCGCGCTATATCCTAGGTAAGTAACCATGGCAATAATAAACAAACCATGGCCGGCGTATCCGAGACCAGGAGATCAATTGCGGAAGTGTCCCCTTACAGCGTAAAATGAACGGAAACTGGTCTGTGTACACCAATGGTAAACATATATATTAAAAAAATAGCACTAATTAATAAATTAAATGCATCATTCCACATAGGATATGTGCAACATAAAAACATTATATTATATATAGAGTATTGAGATAAAAATCCCCAAAATAAAAATAATACTATTTAAAAAATATTATAAAAAATATATATGATTAAAAGTGGACGTAAATGTGTAAATCATCCGCGGCCATCGATTGCTCCTACAATATTAATACATCAACGATCAGAAATAAAACAATTGGTATCAAAGTCTACATTTAACCCTCCAGGTCAAAGAACTCTGGTTTCATATATCCAGTAAGACTCCCTTTTGCTTAGTTGTCTAATAAAATTTCCACCCCTCCAGTGCTTGGTGAACCTTTCGATCCCCCAGAATTTCAAACTCTTAGGATTCTGTTGATGGACTAATTTGAAATGTTTGGACACATTATGGGATTTGAGGCCTTTTTTAATATTGTTAACATGTTCAGCCAGCCTTACATGTAGGGGTCTAGAAGTTCTGCCAATGTACTAGAGCCCCCAGCCGCACTCCAGCATATAGACAACACCTATAGTATCACAAGTGATTAATTGCTTAATATTATACTCCTTGTTGGTGGCTGATGCAAGAAATTTTTTACGTTTTTTAATATTTCCTTTGGCATGCTTACATGGGACACATCTTCCACATGCGTAAAAGCCTCCCAGAAAGGAAAACAACCTATCCGAAGTGGGGGCTGGGGGATTTAAAACACCAGGAGCCAAACGATCCCTTAATGAGGGAGCTTTTTTGTAAATAAATTGTGGTCGGTCTGGTAATACTGGGCCTAAGACTCTGTCCGGCTTAAGGATAGACCAATTCTTTTGTATGATCCTCTTAAATTTGCGATATTGTACATTATAATCCAACACCATTTTAAAATTGTGGTTATCTACATAAGAATCCTTAATGGCGTTGGAAATCAATGTGCTTTTATCCAATGATCTGTCATAACCTTTTTGCTCAAACCTAGAAGTAAGGACTTGAGACTGCATAACAAAATCGTCCTCAGTGGTACAATTACGACGTAACCTAATAAACTGTCCCCTGGGGATGTTGCATAACCAAGAACGGTGATGGCAACTCCCCAGGGGAATATAAGTGTTACGATCGGTAGGTTTGAAATAGTTGGTAAGTGAAAAATGATCATGATTGATACTAATGGTCAGATCCAGGAAAACAACCTTTTCGGGATCAATGGTCCATGTCAAAGATATATTCCTTTGATTGTTATTCAGAGATTCAAGGAAATCATCAAGCTTTGATCTGTCACCCTTCCAGATCAGGATGAGATCATCAATAAATCTCCGATAACAAATGAGTTCAGGGGGTCGATTATGAAATACGGCTTCTTCCTCCCAGTGGGCCATAAAAATATTAGCCACACTGGGAGCAAAACTAGCCCCCATGGCAACACCCCTTGTTTGCAAATAGAATTCCCTGTTATACCAGAAATAGTTCCTGGTTAAACAAAAGTTAAGACAACTTAAAAGGAATTTTTGATGTCTACCCGATAGGGAAGACGAGGAGAGAGCCCATTCAACGGAAGACATGGCATCCTTATGACCAATAATGGTATACAGCGAACTTACATCCGCTGTCACCAGTATAGTAATCCGCCCCGCAGACAAGGGGGGAGGTTTAGTCATTTTAAGAAAAGAATACTATCAAACAGAAATGTGTCGTTTGCTTTCAGATCGGGATACTTATAGTGTCCTCAATAAAGATCCTATGTTGGCATTCAAAGACGAACTACATACTATTATAGAGGATGGTAAGGATCAAAGGATCCTCAATAAGAAAGAAGCCATGTATCTTGATCCTCTGTTTTGTAGAACACCTATTTATTTTTTACCTAAGATCCACAAGTACACCACCAATCCCCCCGGACGACCCATTGTTAATGGGATTGATTCTGTTTCTGCGAGGCTTGGACAGTGTATTGATTTCTTTTTACAGCCGCTTGTTATGAAAACCCCTGCATTTTTGAAGGATACCAAGCATATTGAATGTTCTCCCTCCACCTTTTTGGTGACAGCGGACATAAGTTCGCTGTATACCATTATTGGTCATAAGGATGCCATGTCTTCAGTTGAATGGGCTCTCTCCTCGTCTTCCCTATTGGGTAGACATCAAAAATTCATTTTAAGTTGTCTTAACTTTTGTTTAACCAGGAACTATTTCTGGTATAACAGGGAATTCTATTTGCAAACGAGGGGCGTTGCCATGGGGGCTCGTTTTGCTCCCAGTGTGGCTAATATTTTTATGGCCCACTGGGAGGAAGAAGCCGTATTTCATAATCGACCCCCTGAACTCATTTGTTATCGGAGATTTATTGATGATCTCATCCTGATCTGGAAGGGTGACAGATCAAAGCTTGATGATTTCCTTGAATCTCTGAATAACAATCAAAGGAATATATCTTTGACATGGACCATTGATCCCGAAAAGGTTGTTTTCCTGGATCTGACCATTAGTATCAATCATGATCATTTTTCACTTACCAACTATTTCAAACCTACCGATCGTAACACTTATATTCCCCTGGGGAGTTGCCATCACCGTTCTTGGTTATGCAACATCCCCAGGGGACAGTTTATTAGGTTACGTAGTAATTGTACCACTGAGGACGATATTGTTATGCAGTCTCAAGTCCTTACTTCTAGGTTTGAGCAAAAAGGTTATGACAGATCACTGGATAAAAGCACATTGATTTCCAACGCCATTAAGGATTCTAATGTAGATAACCACAATTTTAAAATGGTGTTGGATTATAATGTACAATATCGCAAATTTGAGAGGATCATACAAAAGAATTGGTCTATCCTTAAGCCGGACAGAGTCTTAGGCCCAGTATTACCAGACCGACCACAATTTATTTACAAAAAAGCCCCCTCATTAAGGGATCGTTTGGCTCCTGGTGTTTTAAATCCCCCAGCCCCCACTTCGGATAGGTTGTTTTCCTTTTTGGGAGGCTTTTACGCATGTGGAAGATGTGTCCCATGTAAGCATGCCAAAGGAAATATTAAAAAACGTAAAAAATTTCTTGCATCAGCCACCAACAAGGAGTATAATATTAAGCAATTAATCACTTGTGATACTGTAGGTGTTGTCTATATGCTGGAGTGCGGCTGGGGGCTCCAGTACATTGGCAGAACTTCTACACCCCTACATGTAAGGCTGGCTGAACATGTTAACAATATTAAAAAAGGCCTCAAATCCCATAATGTGTCCAAACATTTCAAATTAGTCCATCAACAGAATCCTAAGAGTTTGAAATTCTGGGGGATCGAAAGGGTCACTAAGCACTGGAGGGGTGGAAATTTTATTAGACAACTAAGCAAAATGGAGTCTTGCTGGATATATGAAACCAGAGTCCTTTGACCTGAAGGGTTAAATGTAGACTTTGATACCAATTGTTTTATTTCTGATCGTTGATGTATTAATATTGTAGGAGCAATCCATGGCCGCGGATGATTTACACATTTACGTCCACTTTTAATCATATATATTTTTTATAATATTTTTTAAATAGTATTTTTATTTTGGGGATTTTTATCTCAATCCTCTATATATAATGTTTTTATATTGCACATATCCTATGTGGAATGATGCATTTCATTTATTCATTAGCGCTATTTTTTTTATATATATGTTTACCATTGGTGTACACAGACCAGTTTCCGTTTGTTCATTTTACACTGTAAGGGGACACTTCCGGAATTGATCTCCTGGTCTCGGATACGCCGGCCATGGTTTATTATTGCCATGGTTACTTACCTAGGATATAGCGCGGGTGCCCACGTCGTATCTCCATCTGCTGAAGAAGTCCCCGCCCACTGGGACGCAACACGTCCAGAACGAGGATACGTCGTGACGTCACCCGCAGCCATCGCGCATCCTCAGAGAATTGTGTTTACACATCATCGCTCTAGCCTGTCTACTTGCACTGGTTTAGTGCTTTACTTGTGAGTGTATATTTTTTATCTTTTTAAATAAAACTGATTATACGGAGAGAACTATCTTTGCCATTATTCTCTGTTCCATATTCCACTGCACTGTCCGAGTGTCCTGTTCCAGCCTTATGACGGAAGTCTCTGAAAGCTGAACCGCTGTGCTCCTTACCTGTATGACCCATAAGGGAATGCCCAATATGACCCTCTATAATTCAAGGGTCCATGTCAGGTGAGAGGCCACTCTGAATAATGGTGGTGGGCACGTCGATTTTTCACCTTTTCCGGCATGCTGTTTGATTACACACGATTGTATTCACTGGATGACTCATGGACTTTTTGTGCTATTTTGAACTTTGAGAGATTTATCTTTTATTGTTTTTATGTAACTGCCTACTCCAAATACGCAATCTGAAAAAAAACAATATTGTGCTCAACAATTTAATTTTTTTGTAATAAAAATAAAAAGAACAGAAATCAACTTAGAGATCCTCTGTCAGACATCAAAACATATATTAACTGTAACAAAAAGTGCATTCCACACTCAAAAATTGGCAACAAAAACACAAGAATATAAAACGGAAAAAGAACAAATCATAAACTAATAGTATTTATAGGTGGGAATAGTCTGCAGACCATGCTGGTTGGTGGGGATCACATGGCTGCTGTGGTGGTTGTGGAGGTGGAGGCTGGTAGTCTGACAGGTGGGTGTGCTCGGTGATTTGGTCTTTGACCCCCTTGTTTAGCACCTGTAGTAGGAGGACCTCACACATGTGCCGTTGGTCCTCCAACATGAGGCACAATATGTTTGCTGTCAGGGATCCAAAAAAGAATCATCCTCATCTAGATTTCTTTGGAGGGCTGTAGAGGTATTGGTCAAAAAAGAAGCAGCAGCATCCTCCAGTTTTTTGGTTTTCCTGGTTCTTTTGGCGGCAGGAGGTAGTGTGGGGATCAGCTACTCCGACACAGTGTTTCCAGTGGGCTCCTCCACATTCACACTTTCCTGTGTATAAAAATGTGACATTATAATAATTTTTTTTTATTTGGTCATCAATAAAACAAGAGACTTATTCTGTAATTTGACTACAGTGTTTTGAGAAGAAAACTTTGTTAATGCTGAAATATTGGCTCAATAATGTTTAGTTTTAAACATTGTATTTTTTAGAGACAATATGTTCTTCAATGCTATACCTTTGTCAAGGTTGGCTCCTCAACATCTTCCTCTTGTGATTCAGGACATGGCCCCACAGGAAAGGTGGAAGGCAGAGTTGACAGATGGTCTGGGGTCACACTGCTCAGTCAAAGCGCAGGCTGTCAAAGTACCAGAGCCTTGGTACATACACATCTGCTGCTGCTCCTGACTTCTCTGACTCCTTAAATTTTATTCAGCTCCCTTTTGAAGATGCTGCGGAGATTTGCAATTTTGGTGCGCACATACCTGGTGTCTGCATTGGGGTAAAAGGATTTGCATAATTCAAGTTTTTTCAATGCCTCGTTTTTTTTGTTTATTGGAAAAATCCTTGCTTTTGATTCTCCACAAACATGGCATCTGCCTGTCTTGATCAATGAAATGTGGCAGAAAATCCGGTGATGTGAATTTGTCAGTCATGCCGCCTGCAAGACACAACACAAGACAAAGCATAACGCAAGTTCATCTGGCTTCCCCATAAGCTGTCCCCAATATAGGCCACAGTATACAGTATAGTCCACTAAACCTCTGTGCCCCAATATAAGCCGTATAGGCCACTAAACAGCTATCTAGGCCCCAATATAAGCAGTATAGGCCATTAAACACCTATGCCCCAATGTAAAGTAGTACCTTTGTTTTCTGCCAGTTTTCGTGCGTTGTCGCTCAATCGTCCTCCACTCAGATCTTTTCTACGGCGGTTCATCAAGCGATCACACAGGCTTTATACACTGCGCATGTTTGAAACTATACTCCCAGGCGTGTGATGATGCAGGGGCATGAACGGCTCGAATATTATCTTACATGCGACACAGACAGGCTAGTTGGCGTAAGGTGTGTGGAGGATATTGCGGATTACGAGAGTTCCAGGCAGCACAGCGGTGGTGGAGCTAGTAGGAGAGCTAAAGCCACACCTATGAGTAAGGGCGAGATGGTGGCCATACTTGAAAAAAAGGACTATGACTGCAAGCTGCAGAATTATGAAACACCAGAAAGGACATAATTCTGGAAAGATTGTTAATTGAGGACTTTCATGGTACAGTATAGAATTACACAATGGAGATAGAAAAATATAAATGTATTGTACAAAACATAATTGTATATTTGCCTAAGTTTTAATAATTATGTTTTGTACAATACATTTATATTTTTGTATCTCCAATGTTTAAGTCTATACTGTACCATGATAGTCCATATTGCCTCCTCAATTGCCAATCTTTCTATTCAATGTTAGGACGAAGGTACTTCATTTTCTATTTAGTAGCATTCCACATATAATTCTGGACAAGGTGATAGCAGTTCTACAAAATAAAAATGGTGTGGAGGGATCAAAGGACCAAATAAGGAAAAGTGCGATCTCAAGCATCATGAACCAGACCAGCTCGATCACCTCTATCATATCCTTTACAAAAGTAAGCAATTTTGTCCCTATACAATATGTATATGTGTAAATTATGTGTCTGTATATGTTCTTTGTAAAAGTGGCTAGAGAGAATTCTATGTAAGCTCATGCTGACCTCCTTCCAGGGCTGGTACAAAAAACTTGTGTTCTGTACATCAGTGCCCCAGACCCATCATTAGTGCAGGACATCCATGTACAGGCCCACTGCAGTCCCCAGTACCTGCATGCTATGTCCTCACTGTCCCACTGCTCCAAGCAAACTTATAAAGCTTCACCTAGGCTCCTCCTTGGCTATTGGGTGTGTTGTGGCTCATGAGCAGGGGATCACCAACATATTGTGTCATAACATTTACCACAAACAAGACCTATTGGCTAATAAGTGTCCACACATTTAGAGGTAGGTATGAGACCGGGGGGGGTCAACTGCAGGAGTTTAACAATGTTGGCACTTGTCAAGTCTTTGTCCCCACGAAAATGGCATCACCTTACCTTTTTTTTTGCTGTTTTGCCAGGAAATAGTCCTACAAAACCAGCGTGACCACTATGGCTAAAAAAAAAAAAAAGTCACATGGAGTCCAGAGACCAGCATGGTGGAGTCAACTTGTGAAAAAGCAACATTACCACCACACCAAGTTCAAGGTTGGTTGACTAACTGGGCAAAATGTATGCCCGAAACAGAAGCGACTTTTGGTGGAATAATAAATGTTGTCTTGTACTTTTTTTTTTTTTTTTGAGGAAATTGTCAGTGAAGATGTCCCCCAAGTTGTCAATTTGGAGCCATGGAATCTGTCACCTGGACCCTGCTCAGATCTTGGATTACTTGGCCAAACATCCCCTGACATGACTCGCAGTGAGGGCCAAAGCGATACAGAAAGAGAAACTTTTGGTGAGTCTGTTTTTTATTGCTTATTCAGCATTAACATGTCGAGTGTTTTTAGCTAAAAAACAAACACCCATTCACTACATTCGCAAAGTATGTAGGTGCCTTACCATTATCATGGAGAAGGAAGAGGTGGAAGGAGCTGTCTGTGTCGACAGGTAGCATAGTTTTTGAGACCCAGACACGAGGGCCAAGATAACAGTATTTGCAGTGGGTACATTCATAGTAGTGTAGGTGTCAGAAGAGCAAGCAGGTTCCACCCAACAAGACGCAGGGTAGTGTGTCTAAGCATTTCATTAGGTTTACAATTAACTTGACCAAAAATCAGTATGTAGGGCCTCAGCCACTTGCCCGTTGTTGCATTAATACTTTTTCTTCTTCTTATCAGGTCATGTTCTTCCCCGTTGTACAATTGGCAGAATGAGTGCTGATATGTTGCAGTGTTGCAAGGAACTGGAGCAAATCAAGGAGGCTGCTACTGCTTTACAACACAGAATGCAAGACTTTGTGGACATGCTGGCTAAATTCTAGTTTCCTCTTCACTTGCATTATCTGTTTTTTTTTTCTATTTTTGTCTTCATGTAGTGTGTTTAGAGCTTTTTTACCCCTTTTTTCTACTTTTTTTAGGTCAAAGTTTTGATAACATAACTCCGTGTTTATCAACTCCAGCACCAACAGGTCATGTTTTCCGAACCTTCCTCATTTGAAACAGCTGTGGTAATTACCAAGGAAGTGAAATTGATCAAATCACCGGTGCAAAATAACAGAAATCATGAAAACATAACCTGTTGTTGCGCCTTGAGGACTGGCGTTGAGAAACACTGCCATAACTAATGTGACTGTCTGACAATGGATGTGAATTCAAAGTGCAAGTGAAGTTATGCATAGTCATGTTTTGGTGGGCTACAATACTCTCCCTAAATACTAATTACACTAGCAAGGTGGGGAGTTCTGTTTTGCCATCTAGCTTAGTGCTGACATGTTACAATACCAACTTAGTCTGCTTAATGTTTGAACATATGTAACATAAAAAAGAAAAAATGGAAGGTGCAAACACCTAGCGGATTACCAATGACATTTGATACATGATAACATTTTTAAAAAGGTGGGTACTCAAACAGCAACTCTTATAAGCCTAAAAATCACAGAGTCTAAACATGTGCTATATAACATCACTGGGTATAAGCTGACACATTTCGGGGGTGCAACCCCTTCAATGTAGCCTAGCTCTGAGGAAGGGGGTGCGCCCCCAAAACTAAAAAAAAAGTTTTGCCTTTAGTTATACTTTAAAGAGGACTTCCAGACAAAAAAAGTGGAAGCTCCACTTATCTGCTTCCTCCCCCTAATGGTGCCACATTTGGCACCTTTTAGGGGGAAGGGGGTAATGGGTACCTGTTTTGGACAAGTACTCCTCTCCACTTCCATGAGAGCTTGCTGCAGAAAGATTCCTTGGTAGTTTGACCCCCTCCTCCTTCCTCTATTGCCAGCCTAGTGGACAGGTAAGAAGTGTCCTAATCTTAAAAGTCAGCAGCTACAGTATTTGTAGCTGCTGACTTAGCATTTTTACCTGGGGGGAGCCAAACTGCTTTAGCATAATAAGGCATCATGCACTCTGTATGATTTTTCATATGAAAAGCTCCTCTTTAAAGCCACATTTTTTTTTTGGCAAGCCACAAAATGTAGCTGGGAAAAAACACTGGTAAATTAACAAGCTAGGTGTGTATGAACAAAGGGATAACATACTGGGAGGTGACTGTAGGAAAATATGCCTGTAGCCAAAAAAAAGGAGCAGGAAAACATTACAGTATGTATGCAAAGAGGACAATCACAAAATATTACAATATAGTCAATTATGTAATCCAAAAAAATAGACAGAAAAGCATTTGCAAGCACAAACACATAGAATGTAAGTTGTATAAAGATAAAACCTACCTTGATATAGTCCTTCTGCAGCACTTGAATAATGGCTGAGCATGTATCTGGAATGATGACTCAGAGCTTGGGGGGAGATCCCAGGGGTGAATTTGAGAACCTGGAGGCTTCTCCCCATTGCTAGATACCGCAAGGTTGCAATTAGCCTTTTCTCAGGATTGATAGAAATCTGCATACATTTGTCCTGCTTACGGATATAGGGGGACACCAAGGCTAGAAGGCGGTGAAAACAGGGTTCCGTCATACGGACATAATTTCTGAAATCATGAGGATTACTCTCCTGAAACTCCTGCAGCAGGGGCATGTGACAAAATTGCTCATGGTTGAGCAACCAATTTTTGGACCAGGAGCTCCTCTTTTCCTTGCAAAGGACTCAGGTCAGAGCAATTACTCCTAGCCGAATAGCAAGAGTTCTATTATATGCCAAAATAGCTGGATCGGAATATCGCAAAACCTCGGTCACGGAAAGCCTCCTAAATGAATTAGCGGATGGGGCCCAGAGGGGTCGTGCACACAAAAGAACTTCCTCTTTATACCTTCATAGTACGTAGCCTTTATCAAACGAAAAATTCTAGATGGTCAATATCTCCAAAATCATGGACACGCGCTTTTGACAAAATTCGGACGTTCGGTCGACTGAAAACCTAAGTGTGTGTACAAGGCTTGAGAAAGTCTACAAGCTATGGTGCCAATCATTAAAAATTGATCACACCTGATGTACTGATGCCCTATTTCTTGAGACACAAAGGCTTGATTCACATTAATGCATTTTTTGATGCATTTTGCAGTAATGCATTATATTTAACATGGGTTCCTATGGAACACGTTCACATCAATGCATTTTTGTCCTCGTTTTTTGGAAAGGGTCTAAGACTTTTTTCCCAGCAAAATGCAGCGTTTTGCATGTAATAGACTTCAATAAACCCGCATCCAAAATGCAAGTACTACGATTTTACTGCAATTTGCGTTTTGTGACCCTGCAGTCTAGGAATAGAATTGGAGGGGACACCCCCACGCCAATTTTTTATTTTAAAAATGGCGTGGGGTCCCCCCCAAAATCCATACTTGACCCTTATCCGAGCATGACCTCAACATGGGGAGCAAGGTGCTTTGAGGTGGGGGGCGCAAAGCCCCATGACCCAAAGCACCCACCCCCCATGTTGAGGGCATGTTGTCCGGTATGGTTCGGGGGGGTGCTCCCTCGTCCCCTCCCTTTCCTGACCTGCCGGGCTGCATGCTCGGATAAGGGTCAAGTATGGATTTTGGGGGGGACCCCACGCCATTTTATAAAAAAAAAAAAAAATTGGCGTGGGGGTGTCCCCTCCAAATCCATACTAGACCGAATGACGCCATTTTTTACGTAAATCTTCTTTAGCCTGCAGTTTTTGTTTTTTTTTAAAAACATTTAGCTGTCAGCGGGAAAGCCCGCTGACAGCTGACGACTCATCGGTTGCCAAGGACGCATCGGCCAGGGGACTTATACTGCTGCCTGCAGCACACTGCACCCAAAGGCGATATACTCATGCCTTTTTACATCTACCTGATAGAATCTTGTAAATGTATGAACTGAAGACCAAGTTGCGGAATTGCAGATCTGAGCCATAGAGGCTGGATGATGCACTGCCCATGAAGCACTAACAGCCCTGGTAGAGTGTGCTTTCATTTGAAAGGGTGGAATCTTCCTCTTCAGACCATAGGCCTGAACAATTACTTGTCAAATCCACTTAGAAATAGTGGACTTTGATGCTGCCTGTCCTCTTCTAGGACTTTCAGGCAACACAAACAAAACATCCGTCTTTCGAATCTGAGCAGTCGCTTACAAGTAGACCTTGACTGCTCTCGCCACATCAAGAAAATGTAGTGACCTTTCTTCCGTAGAACAGGGTTCCGGAAAACATGAAGGTAGAACAATATCCTGGTTTAGATGAAAATCTGAAACCACCTTCGGCAGAAAACTAGGATGAGGACGTAATACCACTCTATCCTTATGAATAATTAAATATGGCTCTTTACAAGAAAGAGCAGCCAATTCTGATACCCTTCTAGTAGAAGATTTGGCTACCAGAAAAACTAGTTTCCTTGTCAAAAACACCAAGGGAATATGTCGTATCGGCTCAAAAGGCTGTTCTTGTAAAGCCGACAGAACCAAATTCAAGTCGCAAGGATTCAGGGGTGTCCTAGCCGGAGGATTAAGCAGTGTTAACCTCTGAATGAAGTTACGAACCAAAGAATGCGAAGCAAGTGGTCGTTGAAATAATACTGATAAAGCCGAGACCTTGATAGTACTCAAGGCCAGCTTCATCTCTAACCCCATCTGCAGAAAATCCAGGATTCTACCTATGATATACTTTCTGGGGTGCCAACCCCTGGATTCACACCAGGAGACATATGCCTTCCAGACGCTATAATATATGACTCTGGAGGCTGGGTTCCTTGCATTATTCAAGGTAGATACCACTGAACCAGACAACCCACGCTTCTTCAGAATGGGGGTCTCAATAGCCCAACCGTTACATTTAGCGTCTAAGGTAGGATGGAATACTGGACCTTGCGAGAGTAGGTCTGGACGTGGTGGTAGGGTCCATGGGCCCCCACCGCCATCCCTATGATCTCTGAATACCAAGATTTTCTGGTCCATGCCGGGACCACAAGCATCACCGACCTCCCTACCTGCTTGATCCTGCGAAGAAGCCATGGTAGCAGCAGAATAGGGAGGGAATGCATAAAACTGATCCCACGGGGTCACCAATGCATCTGTTCCGTATGCGAGTGGATACCGTGTTCTTGACACAAAGTTGTCTACTTTGTTGTTGAACGTAGATGCAAACAGATCTATGTCTGGGATCCCCCATCTTTGGCATATAGCGCGGAAGATGTCGGGGTGGAAGGACCATTCTCGTGGGGACAACTGCTGGCGACTCAAGTAGACTGCCTGCCAATTCTCTATTCCTGGAATGAAGACTGCCGTTGGGCAGAAGACAATGTAACTTGCCTAAGTTAGAATATGATTCACCTCTCTCTGGGCTGCAACTTCTTGTGCCCCCTTGGTGATTGATATATGCCACTGCTGTGGCATTGTCGGGTTGGATCCTGATAGGACAATTCCGTAAACTGACCGTCCAGGCCCTCAGGGACAAGCGCACTACCCGAATCTCTACAATATTGATGAGTAAGGTCATTTCCGATCTGGACCATTTCCCCTGGACAGTTGCCTCTTCCAGGACTGCTCCCCAACCCAAAAGGCTGGCATCTGTTACCACCTTCCAGGTGACTGGTGGGAAGGATCTTCCCTTTTGCAGAATTTTGGTTCTCAACCAACTGAAGCTCTGGTGCACCTTTGGAGACAGACACATTGGGAAATCTAGAGCTTGGACCTTCTTGTTCCAAGCGGATAGGATACTGTTTTGCAGCAGCCTCGAATGAAACTGAGCATAAGGAACGGCCTCGAATGAAGCCACCATCTTTCCCAACAACCTCATGCAAAACCGAATAGAAGGCTTCTTTTTTGCTTTGACTACCTGAATCAGTTCCTTTATTGCGCTGATCTTTGCCTGGGGCAATAACACCCTTTTTTGGGCTGTATCTATGATCAGACCCAATTACTCTAGTCTCCTTAAAGGTTCTAAGGAAGATTTCTTTAGGTTGAGAATCCAACCTAGGTATTCCATGTAGTTGACCATACTTTGGTCTAAGCGGACTACCGACTGGTCTATCAAGAGTAGATCATCTGGGTAAGCTATAATCGTTATACCTTGGGCCCTTAACCTGGCTGGAGAAGGGGCCAGGACCTTTGTAAACACCCGAGGTGCAGTAGCTAGACCGAAAGGCAGAGCTACAAACTGAAAATGAAGCTTTTCTACTTCGAAACGCAGATATCTCTGATGAGGTGGGAAAATAGGCACATGTAGATATGCATCCTTGATGTCATTTGACGCCAGAAGTTCTCCTCCTTGTAGGCTGGAGACTACTGATCGAATTGATTCCACGTGAAAAGAGCAGACATTCAGAAACCGGTTTAGGTCTCTGAGATCTAGAATGGGTCTGACATCTCCATTTGGTTTTGGCACCTTGAAAAGGTTTGAATAAAATCCCAACCCCTGCTCTTTCATGGGGACCACCCTGATCCCTTTTTGTGACAGGAGTCGATCTAACGCTTTAAAGAGAGACTTCTTTTTCTCTGGATCTTTGGGGACATTTGACCTGAGAAAACGAGGAGATGGGAATTCTCGGAACTCCAGATTGTAACCTAGAGTTATTATGGAGACCACCCATCTGTCTCGAAAATCCTCCTGCCAGACCCCTGAGAACTGCAGAAGTCTTCCCCCCACTCAAGCAAGCGGGGGCTCCTCTGCATAAGGAGGCTTTAGAGTTCTGTCTTAAAGAAGGTTTCCTCCCCCAGGACTTCTTCTGTCCCTGGGGTTGACCTTGAGTTTTACCTCTTGAACATGACTGTGGAGGCCGTCGCGACTGCCTGGAGAGCGATGTCCCTGGCACGGGAGAAAGAGCCCGCTTAAATGAGGGACGTTTACTCCTCTTAACTGGCAAAAGGGTAATTTTCCCATTTGATATCCTCTGGATATATTTGTCCAAATCGTCCACAGCCTTTCACCACAGAAAGGAAACCCAGCCAGGAGCTTTTAGCATGGTGCTTTGGCTGACCAATTTTCCAACCATAAGATTCTACGCATATGTACAAACCCAAGCATAAGGCAAGAGGTTTGAAGAATAGAATCTCTGATTGCGTCAATTGCAAAACATAAAGCCCCTGGTAGCTCGGCTAACTCCTGGGCCTGCGGTTCAGGGAAAACCTTGAGCACCTGTTTTAAGTGATCTCTCAAGGATTGACATACCCCAATAGCTGCCATTGCGGGTTGAGCCACTGAACCTGCCAAAGAAAAATTGATTTTTTAACAGGATTTCCAATCTTTT
The DNA here is from genome assembly GCF_042186555.1 of Aquarana catesbeiana. Classification (NCBI taxonomy): domain Eukaryota; kingdom Metazoa; phylum Chordata; class Amphibia; order Anura; family Ranidae; genus Aquarana; species Aquarana catesbeiana. Next base: position 125,706,679 of record NC_133330.1, read on the forward strand.
ATCAGTTGGATCCCTAAGCATTTGAGCATTGTCAACGGGACAAGTCAAATTTTTAATCACAGAGGATATAGCAGCATAAATTGCTGGTTTACCCCACATCTTTGTAAATTTTTCCTCTATAGGATAAAGTGTTGAGAACAAAATTCCCTTTTTGGGTGATCCCACTCAGAACACACAAGCTTTTCCAGCAATGAATGGACAGGGAAAGCAGAGCACGCAAAGCTTGAGGAGGCTTTAGTGAACCCAAACAAGAAGTGGGCTTTTCAACCTACTCAGTTAAGGGTAGTTTAAATGTGGAGCGGACCATTTCAGTAAGATTGCACCAGCAATTTCTCAGCTTGTGAAGTCGAAGAAAGTCCTCCCCCACTTAAACCCTCGGAAGAGGAGTCATCAGTCTCTTCATGATCCCCTGAGGGGAACTCATCTTCCCCCCTGCCCCTGTTCCTCTGCTTGAGGGTCCTGGGTGGCAGGAGGGGACCTCATGCGTTTTCTTCCACTTTGTGAAGATGCGATTAAAGCCGCCAATCTTTCCTCTAATGCGATTATGGCTGAGGAAAAATCCTGCTTAGTCATATTCAGGGGCTGAAATGTCGGAAGCAGTAGCAGCCCCTGCGAACCCCAATGGCTCATTCTGACCAGCCTCCCTAGGTTTTTCAGGGGAGGATGGTGTTGCAGAGGCAGGGTCCTCTGAGCCTGAGGGTGATCCCTTTGAGCCCCTGTTTTTTGGGGTATTTGTACCTCCTCTTCTACCCATAGTGCAAATGCAGAGGTACTACCAAAATTGCACCCACTGCTGAGTAATAGTCCAGCACTGCCGCTGCTATTAATGCTCAGCCTGATGCTAAGTAAATGTGTCCTGGAATGCCTGTGTCACCTCACATGCCTCTGTCTAATCAGAGTCCCTCCGTCAGCTAAATGCACCTGCCAAAGGTGTACCTTATAGCTTACAGGGCCCTTGCGTTGAGAACGTCTGAGGAACGTCAACACCATGCTAAGACCCGCCCCCCTCCCTTTCGACTTCCCATTGAGCCCCCCCCTTACTTTTTCAAAAAAAGTCTGCTTTCCCGCGCGAGCGGGTCTCTGATCCAGACCAGACTGCATGCAGGGAGGGCTGGGATGAAAGGAGAGGAGGAGGGCTGGAGGAATAGAACCACCGTGCTATGGCGGTGACGGCGGGAGCGGTGCGGCATACCGCCGACTGATCCGTGCTCCCATGCCTTCTGGAGAGAGAAATATTTATGTCCAGGTGGGGGATATCTGAATGAAAAGAATCCCCCATTCCAACGATTTACCTGAGGCTTGGGCTGGAGAAAGCATGCAGCTTGTCTGACACAGAGCGAGACTGACTAGAATGGAACAGGTATGTGCTCTTGACAGCCCCCAGTGGCGACTTTAGGCATGACAACATTTACTTAAAAGGAGAAAACCCATAAGAAATAGAAAATTTCTTAGGAATCTCCACTTACCTTATCCAGCTGCAGGGTTCTGTGGTAAACCAGACAGACCCAAACTTCACCTACTCATGGTGGGGTCCGTTAAAAAACCTTCAGGAGAATCCTAGGGTTAAAGAGAGCCTGGGTCTGTGCCCATTATCATGCTTCCTACTCCAACTACGCTAGAGGGGCAAGTGTTCTGGTGCATAGATCCCTGGCCTTCCAATTGGTTGCTGTCAGAACTGATCCTGGGGACAGATATGTTCTTGTGCTCTGATAGCAGGATATCTGTATGTAATAGTGGGAATATACTTGCCCCCCACCTGCAGACACTACTTTCCTTACTACGCTGATACTAACTGTTCTACAATAGGATGTAAGTAGGGTACTGATTGTGGGGGATTTTAATATGGTCATGTCAAATGAGCTAGATAGACTCCAGCCCTCACCTTCTGCCACAACGGTCCCAATGGGCTTCCTCATTTCACCTCACGGATCTCTGGTGCCAATTCCATCCCTCTGATGCCCAGTTCACCTGCCTCTCCACCACATTTTGGACGTTGTCCCGCATAGACATGGCCTTTGCCTCCCCTGGCATGCTGCGGGAGACACTGTCCACTGAGATTCTTTCCCGCGGCATCTCAGATCATGCTAATGGTTACGGTTCGGGCGGCTACGCTTGGTGGGCAGAGGATGTGGAGACTGTCTAAATATTGGATTATGGATGCGGAGATCCAAGAGGAGATGCCTGAGGCAATATGTGGCTTTTGGTTGAGCAATGCAGACTCCTCTGGGCCACTAATTACATAGGATGCGTTTAAGGCCTGGTTAAGAGGCGAATACATCAGGAAAATTGAAAATAAAAAAAGGGCATCTATGCAGTCTCTCATGCAGTTGGAGGAACAGGCCCAAGAACAGGAGCAAATATACGTCAATACCCCGAACTCGAATAACTATATTTCCTGGCAATATACCCTTAGGAAGCTATCGCTGCTGTGAGTGGACCTAACTAAAAAGTTTATATTAGCTAGCGCCCAGAGGGTATTTGAGTATGTGGACAAAATTGGCAGACTTCTAGCCTGGCTAGCTACAGGACAGTATGCAACGACTCATGTGGGTAGGGCTGAGGGACACAGACGGTACACTCTTGACCACCTCCGAGACAATCAGTAATAGATTTCTGCAGTTTTACCAGGAACTGTACTCCTCCAAGGTAAATAATACCTGTTCTGACCTGTCTGACTACCTAGACCTGATACCATTTCCTACACTTGACCCAGACCAAAACAAGGCACTGGAAGAGGACATAACACTGGAGGAGATTCAGACGGCCATGGGTTGTATGCAGGCGGGTAAGGCCCCTGGTCCAGATGGTGTAAGCATAGACTTTTACTCGGTGCATCAAGAGCTGTTGGCCCCCAGGTTGACCTCCCTCCTTTCCCAATTCTCTGCTTTGGGTTCACTTCCGGATTCTATGTCCAAACCCGATAAGGATCCTGAAGACTGTGCCTCGTACAGGCCCATATCTTTGATAAACGCAGATGCCAAGCTCTTGGCTAAAATCTTGGCTCTCCGATTGGCTACTGTGATTGAGGATCTGGTCCATTAGGATCAGACTGGGTACATGCCGGGGAAGGGCACCGATATCAATATCTGCAGACTCTTTCTTAATCTTGACACCACCCATGATAATGGAGGAACCAGAGTCATAGCTTCTCTAGATGCGGAGAAAGCTTTTGACTCCGTAGAATGGAGACACCTCTGGGAGACCCTTAAGCGTTTTGGTTTTGGCCCTAAATTTCTCAACTGGCTAGATCTGCTCTATAAATCACCTAGGGCCAGGATCCGCACTGACACCTTCTCCAATTTTTTTCTCCTCCAGAGGGGCACTAGGCAGGGGTGCCCGTTATCACCCAGCCTGTTTGCGTTGGCTCTTGAACCGCTGGCTATCCTGATACGGGAATCTCGAAGTGTCAAGGGGCTCAAAGTTGGCCCTCTGGAAGAGAAAATCTCCTTGTGTGTGGATGACACATTGCTCTACCTGCATGATGCAGATACCTCATTGCAGGCGGCTCTAGGGATTTTCAATTAATCTGCACAGTTTTCGGGGGTTAAGATCAATTGGTCCAAATCGGTCATATTCCCAATAGATCCTCAGGCCCGAGCTGTGGCGTCCTCGACTCCGCTGCTATGGGTAGAGGAGTTTAAATATCTGGGGATTATAGTAACTAGGATCTCCAAGCCTTTTGTCGCCTTAACCTATTAACGCCTTGTGGGGGCAGTGGCAGGCTGACATTCCTAATCTGGACAGGGAGACCTGGAAGGAGTGTTTTGAGGAGGGGTCTAGACTGATGGTATCCTCCAGACATAAGTTGCTGCAAACTAAATGTATGCATCGGCTATATTACACGCCTCAGAGACTGCATCAGATTTACCCTTATAAGTCGCCAAATTGTCCCAGATGTCAATCCCCTGATAGCACATATATTCATATGTTTTGGACCAGCCCCCGTATTGTGACATTTTGGGCAGCAGTTTGAGAGTATCAATATCCGTCTACAACTGACGTTACCGATAGTGCCCGAATTGGCTCTGTTAGGCATTCATGAGGATGACCAGAGACCTTGTTACACAAAGCTACTTGTTTCACTTTTGTTATTTTATGGCAAAAAAAAAGTCTTGAAGAAATGGGCCTCGCCCTCTCCCCCAAAGGTAGATGCATGGGACTCCGCTGTGAATGCTATATTGCCGCTGTATAAAATGGCCTATGCAAATAGAGGTTGCCCACAGAAATTTGACCGGATATGGTCACCTTGGACTGAACAATTTTAATTACAAGACTGTATAGGTAATGGAGCAAAGCCCCAAGGTAGAAGTAAGCTAGTATAAACTGGTCATGATGCCCCCCCCTCACTGGACAAGGGTTAATATACCAATTTATCCCTCTGGTACATGTGCACATAGGAAGCTGTATGTAACACTGTAGTTCTGATGTGTACGATTTACTCATTTTGCTCCTTTGTCTTATTCCTGAATTGTTTCTGAAGATCAGTATGTGGCTGTCAATTGTTCTATAATGTCTTCTCAATAAAGACCAACCTTGTTGTTTAAAAAAAAACCTTCAGGAACAGGGGCCCCTTTATCGGGATCTACATTCCTGGACCCATAAAGCACCCCGCCAGGAAGCTTTATGGCTAAAAAAAACCAAAGCACTGGATCCCGGGGTCCAGCTCTGTAAAAAGAGAAGCGTTACAGGCAAAACCTCATTTCTTCCGACACGAGGCCTGGGTACCATTCAATTCGGCCTAAAAAGACACTTTGAATGGATCCGGGTGCATGGCTTGCCCCAGCAAGGATTACTCCAGCGGAGCACAGCACAGCACATCTTTACTCGTGACCAACACCTTAGACACTGGTGAAAACACTAAAGTACACCCGGTAAGGGGAGGGGTTATATAGGGAACTAAACTTCCTGTCTAGGGTGTGCCAGTGTCCAACACCTGAAGGTGCCTATATAACCCATATAGTAACTACTATAGCTCTGTGTCCCGTGATGTACGATTAAGAAAATGCGGTTATAAAAACGCAGTAAGCACAGCAAACACTGCAGAAATGGAGACTATTGGATACCTGTGCGCACACCTATAAGATATTTAAAAAACCAAAATAAAATATAAAAAAAATATTAATAGAATATATGATTACTAAAAAATATTAAAATAGCACACACAAAACAAGGGTAAAAAATATTAAAATAGTAGCTGCCACAAATAAAAAAGTGTTCACACACCAATTAACAAGATAATTAAATAGTAGATTGCGGCGCTAAACTACATACTATATTTGTGCAACTCTCACCATACCAGGAAGGTCCAAAATTAGAAGCTCCAGGTATAAATGCAGTCTAAACAATTAATCTTCCACTAATATTGTGCAACCAAAGGTCACAAAGAAACCAATATTGCATCAAACAATGAATCAAAATAACTGATAAGAAGTCCCTATAATAAAACTGGTAAGAGAGAATTTATCCAATCAAAATGGTTTCCAATCAAATACCAATTTAAAGTGTGACAAGGGTTAAACCCCGTCCCAGGTGCCAAGTGTCCTCCAAAAAATATTCAAACACCTAAGGAGTATAGCCACAAAAGTGCTACTTACATTATTGTCATAATTTTTTCAGATTATTTAACAAATTAGTCAAAGAAAATAATAAATTAAAGTGCATAACGTGCATAAATCCAGACAGTGCAGCATTAAATATTCTCAAGCTCAAAATTACGCAATAAGTGCACAAGAAATACGATGTGTGCAGCGTTCAGTTTGCAATTGATAAATAACCTGACAACCAATTATAAAACAAGTGGTTAAAAAAAATAATGATACACAGTAGCTAAATGTATCAGAGTGAATCCCTCCAAGTGTATCAAATTATTGTGAAAAATACGTGGAATAGGTGACAAAATTATAAATCATAAAAATAGTCCATAAAAAGTCCCATACACAGTCAAACCCCCAACCGTGAAATAATAAAGAAATGTGTCCAAAGAGTTCCTCCAGGTGCGACCGAAAAAGAAGTGATGGTTCCCCCAGCCTCTCACCTTACGGCTGAATAACAGCCAAGCCAGCAAAGGATAGCCCAGGCAGCTCCCGATCTCCCCGATGACAGATCCCACCGGGGGTCACCCGACCTCCGCTTCCAGAGACTTCAGGCAGATTCAGCTCCAGGAACAAAGAAAAGGAAGGGCTCCATAGTGTATTAAATTAAATAATCTTTATTTAAGCCTCTAATCACTTACATGTAAGCTCCAACAACAGCGATAAAAGAATAGCGGCTGCTCACCGATCCCGGCCGTGATCGGGGAGCCGAGTAGTCGAGCGACTCGCCTCTCTCCTCTCTGACGCGTTGCGTGACTGTCACGTCACTTTCTCAAAGGGTACCCTTTGAGAAAGTGACGTGACAGTCACGCAACGCGTCAGGGAGGAGAGAGGCGAGTCGCTCGACTACTCGGCTCCCCGATCACGGCCGGGATCGGTGAGCAGTGAGCAGCCGCTATTCTTTTATCGCTGTTGGAGCTTACATGTAAGTGATTAGAGGCTTAAATAAAGATTATTTAATTTAATACACTATGGAGCCCTTCCTTTTCTTTGTTCCTGGAACTGAATCTGCCTGAAGTCTCTGGAAGCGGAGGTCGGGTGACCCCCGGTGGGATCTGTCATCGGGGAGATCGGGAGCTGCCTGGGCTATCCTTTGCTGGCTTGGCTGTTATTCAGTCGTAAGGTAAGGGGCTGGGGGAACCATCACTTCTTTTTCGGTCGCACCTGGAGGAACTCTTTGGACACATTTCTTTATTATTTCACGGTTGGGGGTTTGACTGTGTATGGGACTTTTTATGGACTATTTTTATGATTTATAATTTTGTCACCTATTCCACGTATTTTTCACAATTATTTGATACACTTGGAGGGATTCACTCTGATACATTGGATAAATTGGATAAATTCTCTCTTACCAGTTTTATTATAGGGACTTCTTATCAGTTATTTAGATTCATTGTTTGATGCAATATTGGTTTCTTTGTGACCTTTGGTTGCACAATATTAGTGGAAGATTAATTGTTTAGACTGCATTTATACCCGGAGCTTCTAATTTTGGACCTTCCTGGTATGGTGAGAGTTGCACAAATATAGTATGTAGTTTAGCGCCGCAATCTACTATTTAATTAACACTGCAGAAATGCTCAAAAGCAACATGCATAGATGTAAATCGAACCTTACAAGCCAGGGCAGTACAAATAGCCCCCAAATGACCCCTTTTGGAAAGTAGACATTCCAAGGTACTTAGTAAGAGGCATGGGGAGTTTTCTGAAGTTGCACCATCAGGTGTTCTAGGAGCATAAATTACACATTTAATTTCTTGACTAACTCTTACACTTTTGAAGGTCCTGGAGGACTAGGACAATGGAAACGCCCCATGAGGATGAGCCATGAATGAGGATGGATGAGGATGGATGAGGATGGATGAGCATGAATGAGCATGAATGAGCCATGAATGAGCCATGAATGCGGATGAGCCATGAATACGGATTTATAAAGCATGGATGGCCACAGATCGGCACTGTGGGAACTTCAGATTCAGCCCACAGCACAGTTGCACCGGCTCCCTCCTCTCCTTGAACCGGACATGCGTGCGCCAGTTTGTTGACAACTGGCCCTTTACCCACCCAGACCTGATGGTCATGGACATTCTCAGATATGCGCCCTAGGGGGCGCGCGATTCTGGGAAGACGTCATATGACACCCTCCCAAAGTTATCTGAACGCGCTGTAGTCATCATTCGGCTATGGCATGGTTGGCAAGTGGTTAATTCACAGGAAACAGAATGAATGATGCAGTTGTGTGGGCGGAGCCCCGCAAGACCATGCTAGTTTCCAATTGTTACAGCGGGTACGGGAAGAAGATCCCCCGCCCGCTATCAGGGGGAGGTGGGATTAGGGGAGAGAGGCTACAATGTTACAGGTTCCACTCAGGGTGGAACATGTAACATTCTAAAAGGTGAACTTAGCCTTTAAGTGTTTGTTTTTGTGCATTTCCATGTATATTTATGCATTTTTTTTGTCACTACAGGAAAAGCATCCACATTCGTTTTCAAGGGGGAATGGGCTTTCTGATTTTATGTGTATGGAGTTGAGGAAGCATGTCCAATTTTAAATCCATTTGCAGCTACCACAGTCTTTATTGTGGCTGAGCACATGACAGTTATCCTGGCACATAAATTGCAGCTAAGCACATCCAGGGAAGGTGCTTGCAACCAAGGGATGACCAGCTGCTATGTGCTCACCCACAAGTTGAAAATGCATGAAAAAACACACAAACATGGGTTTCCATAGACTTCAACGTGCCAGAAAACGCAGATAAATGCATGCAGAAATAGACATGCATACTTTTTTTTAAAAAGGCAGCCTGCAGATGTTAACAGCCCCAATGTATTTTCTTAACACATGCAATTTTGTGCAATGCAAAAACGCACATAAAAACACTGGTGTGAACCAAGCCTAGAAGTTGTCCAAGGTCAATGAGAAGCATCATGAAAGCAAGGAGAAACCAGCTTCCAGACTACCCTGTTCCAAGACTACTGGAGAACAATAGGAGGATCTGTTCTTATAAGGATGCCCCAGAAGAAAACCCTTTTTTCACAGAAAGATAGTTTTGCAGGGGTCCTAGCAGTTGACAAGAGTCCTCTACAGAAGGTTAAACAGGAGGTGCAAGTTCCTAGAAGATAGGGAAAGTTTTTACAAGGCTTTACAGGACCTACAGGATCCCAATTTAAATACTTTAAGCAGGTCAAAGGATGAACAGAATTGAGGACAAGTAGGGAGTCTAGGATAAGGTACCCCACCAGCCCAGTAGGTAGAACTATCTTACCAGAGACTACAGGGCAGGAGGAGATCAACCTGATCAGATTTACAGGGCAAGGGGGGTGAATCAAGGCAAGGTATGGACTGCTCCAACGTAAGAAATATTCAGGGAGCATGGATATGAGGATAATGCTGCTGAGCGATAGGCTAAGGATTAAGGCTAAACAAGGCAAGTAAGTGCCAAAGCTCCTATAGAAGGCAGCTGGAGAGTAAAAAGGGAACCACATAGGTTGCAATGGCCCTGTGAACAAGGGGATAGCAACCTTTCACAATATCAAACTGGCAAATAAAGTCATCTGGTCAAGACCTTGGAAAGAGAAGGCCAGATAAGCGCCTTAGTCTCGAAAAGGATGAGTTGGAAACCTGCAGTCGAGTAAGGAGGGGTGCGTTGGAGCTCAGGACAAGGCCTGAAGGCAGAACTCAGGGAGGACATGCATTGGCAAAATTAAATAGCAGGGGCTCGAGGTTGTGGAACCAACTTCTTTAAGTAGAGGGGATTAGGAACCTGAGAGCTAAGCAATAAACCTACCCCCTTACACTTTAGGGAGGTTCCTTACACTTCCTTACACAGCTAAGGCATGAGAAATGACCTGGTAGATCCACCTAGCACTGGTGGGCTGTGAGGTGTTAAGACCCTTTGACAAAATGAAAAGTGAATATGATCCATAGATAGAAGCTGCAAGATAAACCTGCATAACAGCCAGACAATGTGGGGCTGTCTCCTTGGAACGCTTAGGAAAAGGGCAAAGTAAGGGATCCTCATTCAAGTGCAATCCAGATACCACCTTAGGTTAAAATGGTTTGGTTTCTGTCAAACACCAAAAAGGGATACCTTACAAGACAGAGAAGCCAGCACTGATGCCCTTCTTGCAGAGGTAAATGCTGCCAGGAAAGCCACTTTAAATGCAAGTTCTGACAAAGGAATCTACTAGACAGGTTCAAAAAGGTGACTCTTAAATAACTGAAAGTACCAGGGGAAGGTCCTACGGCATCTGACGAAGATGTGCAATGTGAGCACATCACGCTTTCACGAAAGCGTTCACCAAAGTGTGAGAGGTTAGAGGTCTCTGCAACAGAATGGCCAAAGTCAAAACCTGACCCTTTCAAGGGTACTCAAAGCCGATTTCTGGTCCAACACCGACTACAGTAATGCTATCATTTGACTCACAGGATATTAGTGAGGATTGAAATCCTTCTGCTCACAAGAATGTAAGCATGCCTTGGACAGAGAAGGGGGTCTAAGCTTTCAATTAACTCCCTTCATCATTTGGAATTGATCCCACAGCATCTACCACAAATGCTTGTGAATCTCTGGTTCTGGCCACAAGTCAGTCCATCTTCTTGTTAAATCTTGATGCCAGAAGATCCATGTCCTAGGTCCGCCACTCTCTCAAAACATGTCCAGATGCAGCCACTGTTTCCCTGGTGTCAATGCAAGCTGACTGAGGAAGTCCACCTGCCAATTCTCCACTCCTGAATGTGCACAGCGAGTACGGCTAGGTTTATTTCTGCCCAGTATAATGGCTGCAGTCTTGAGCCACGGGGCTTCTTGCTCCACCTCAGTGAAGGGGAAGGGACAGGTAAATTGCCTACAACTCCATGACATTGATCAATGTGTTGCGTTTGTTAAAAATATGATTTTTTTTTATATTAATCAGACATAAGGTACATGGGACAATATTACAATAGTGAGTTGGTCAGATTACTGTCAGTTTTTTGGCATGAGTAGATTTCTCAAACAAATGCTGTTTCATACAATGGGGTAAGATACCATTGTTGTATTCAATTGACAGTTTTAAACAAGATATTACTTGTTTGAGATTCTTTAAACTCTCAAACTGAAAGAATGACTGTTATATTAATGTCAGGTTTTTGCTTGAGTAGACAATCGGTAGATACCATTATTGTATTCAATTGACAGTTTCAACAGTCCTGAGTACGGGGATACCACATGTGTGGGACTTTTTGGGAGCCTAGCAGCGTACGGGGCCCCGAAAACCAATCACCGCCTTCAGGATTTCTAAGGGCGTAAATTTTTTATTTCACTCCTCACTACCTATCACAGTTTTGAAGGCCATAAAATTCCCAGATGGCACAAAACCCCCCAAAATGACCCCATTTTGGAAAGTAGACACCCCAAGCTATTTGTTGAGAGGCATGTTAAGTCCATGGAATATTTTATATTTTGACGCAAGTTGCGGGAAAGTGACAATTTTTTTTTTTTTTTGCACAAAGTTGTCACTAAATGATATATTGCTCACACCGGCCATGGGCATATGTGGAATTGCACCCCAAAATACATTTAGCTACTTCTCCTGAGTATGGGGATATCACATGTGTGGGATTTTTGGGAGCCTAGCTGCGTATGGGGCCCCGAAAACCAATCACCGCCTTCAGGATTTCTAAGGGCGTAAATTTTTGATTTCACTCTTCACTGCCTATCACAGTTTCGGAGGCCATGGAATGCCCAGATGGCACAAAACCCCCCCAAATGACCCCATTTTGGAAAGTAGACACATGGTGAGTATTTTGCAGCTCTCATTTTTTTTTGAAAATGAAAAAAGACAAGAAAAAAATTTTTTTTTCCTTTTTTCAATTTTCAAAACTTTGTGACAAAAAGTGAGGTCTGCAAAATACTCACTATACCTCTCAGCAAATAGATTGGGGTGTCTACTTTCCAAAATGGGGTCATTTGGGGGCGGGGGGTGGGTTTGAACTGTCCTGGCATTTTATGCACAACATTTAGAAGCTTATGTCACACATAACCCACTCTTCTAACCACTTGAAGACAAAGCCCTTTCTGACACTATTTGTTTACATGAAAAAATATTTTGTTTTGCAAGAAAATTACTTTGAACCCCCAAACATTATATATATTTTTTTAAAGCAAAGGCCCTACAGATTAAAATGGTGGGTGTTTCATTTTTTTTTCACACAGTATTTGCGCAGCGATTTTTCAAACGCATTTTTTGGGGGAAAAAAAAAAAAACACACTTTTTTTTTATTTTAATGCACTAAAACACACTATATTGCCCAAATGTTTGATGAAATATAAAAGATGATCTTAGGCCGAGTACATGGATACAAAACATGACATGCTTTAAAATTGCGTACAAACGTGCAGTGGCGACAAACTACATACATTTTTAAAAGCCTTTACAGGTTACCACTTTAGATTTACAGAGGAGGTCTACTGCTAAAATTACTGCCCTCAATCTGACCTTCGTGGTGATACCTCACATGCATGGTGCAATTGCTGTTTACATTTGACGCCAGACCAACGCTTGCGTTCGCTTTTGCACGAGAGCAGGAGGGGGCAGGGGTGCTTTTTTTTTTTTTTTTTTTTTTTTTTTTTTTTTTTTGCTTTTTTATCTTATTTTTAAACTGTTCCTTTCATTTTTTTTAAATTATTTTTATGCCAGGGAATGTAAATATCCCCTATGATAGCAATAGGTAGTGAAAGGTACTCTTTTTTTTTTAAAAATGGGGTCTATTAGACCCTAGATCTCTCCTCTGCCCTCAAAGCATCTGACCACACCAAAATCAGTGTGATAAAATGCTTTCCCAATGGCGCTGTTTACATCCGGCGAAATCTAAGTCATGAAATGCTCGTAGCTTCCGGTTTCTTAGGCCATAGAGATGATTGGAGCCATTCTGGTCTCTCATCAGCTCTATGGTCAGCTGGCCGAATCACCGGCTGCATTCTCAGGTTCCCTGTAGGGACAGGAGAGCCAGAGAAAAACATGGAAGATGGTGGGAGGGGGGACATTCCCTTCCACTGCTTGTAAAAGCAGTCTAGAGGCTAATTAGACGCCAGGATTGCTTTTACATGAAAGCCGACCGCTGGCTGAAAAGAATGATACCAAGATGATACCTAAACTTGCAGGCATCATTCTGGTATAACCACTCAAAGTCGTGAATGGCATACCTGAAAATAAAAAAATGGTTAACAATAAAACACAGTAAAAACAGTAAAGTAAAAAAAAATTACATACCTGAAAAGTAAACATGATAAAACATAACAATAAAACATTGCAGAATAGAATACAGTAAAAAAGAGCAGAACAATAGAGAGAATAGAGAGAGAACAATAAAACGACAACTATTTTTGTTTTTTTTTAATTTTATATTTTTTTTGTTTTTTTTACACTTTTTTTTGTAACTTTTATAACTGTAACCGGTTCTAGGTTTGGGTCTCTCAAAATGCGATGGCATCTTGGGAGACCATCTTGGGAGACCCTGTGAAAGTGTGCCTAGTCTGTGCAGGGCTGTACCCTACGCTAATAACTAGTGCACGGTAGCCAGATAAAAGAGATGGGTTATTCCCGCGCTATCATATATGGAATCGGCTAAAAATAGAAAAGCTGCATGCACTGTTAAAGGTAGGCACCTGACCTCGTAAGTAAATCTAGAAAATGGGTAGTGCTGCGCTAATCCTAGGTTTTTATCTTAAAGGTGTATATTCAGTGGTATACATAAGGAACTTGAATGCGTGACTGTTTGTTAAAGTCAAATAAGCGTAAGGTGGTATTGATTAAAGGTGTGATGACTAAAATAATGATATATACAATATACAATAAGAGTACCCCCTGGGATCTGGGCAGGGGTCTATATCCAGCATAAGGGGGCGGCGATAATTTTTGAGTGGAATCAATAAGATTGAGTGGGATCAGATGATAATCAATATAAAAACAGTACTAATAAAAGATAATATATAGCATAAGTGACTGTCAATAATAAATATAGTGCATAACAATTGGGAGTAAACATAAAAACAGTACTAGTAAAAGATGATATATAGCTTAAGTGACTGTCAATGATAAATAAATATAGTGCATAACCATTGGGAGTAAATACATCCACAGTGGGGGGTAGCCAATGCTAATTGTGCTAGTATAAAGTGCAGCGTGACAAGCCTATTTAAGGCAGTGAGGTAATAGTGGACTGCTAATTCATACAGTGCGTAAGTGCAAAAATTGGATATAAAAAATGAATATTAAAGTGTCTCAAATCCTTGAAAAAGGTTTGGCAGGGAGAAAGTCTTATAAAACCAAAAAAAAAAAAAAAAACCCACAAAGGTCCATAAAAATTCAACAAAATGTGACGACAACGTCTTGGCATGCACACGTTGCAGTTAAAGTGCTCAAGTGCAACACATCCAGTGCTTCTTCGTGTGACACCACTCTGGTTAGGTAGTGGCCCCTTACCTTTAGGTAATAGGGCAACAGCATGTAGCCAAAATAACTCTTTGGGATCCTCCTATTAGCTCCAGCGCGTCCCTCACCAACCTACGTCCTGGGATGGGGTTCCCTCAGGTATAGTGCCAGGGCGGGGGGTATGAGGAATGATAGGCAAAAAGGAAAAGGCCAATAGTGTAATCCCGTTTTTGGTAAATTGAACCTCTTTTATTAAAAGTATATAGGTACTCACATTTAAAATTGAACAACAGTGAATGTAGTCCGACGAGCGGCGAGCTCGTGTGCCTCTGTGGTGAATGCAGCCTGTCTCGTCCCTACGCGTGACGTCACACCACACGTGACTTCATCAGGGGATGATTACAGGCTTGAAATTGTGTCCTTAAGTAGTTCAGAATTGGCCGTTATGGAGCGGCCATTTTCTTGGAGTCTAAAGGAAGTGGATGCGGTGGCCATTTTCTCAAGGATTGTGCGCCGCTACTTCCGCTGGGGAATGCATCTGTGTGACGCCTCAGCTGACTCGTTCGACCAATGGAGACAGTTCAGGCATGGATGATGTCTCCAAGTGTCAGCAAAGAGAGTCAATTTCTAATCCGTTAGCCGGAAACCGGCGAGGGAGCATTTAGATGGGGACAATAGAAAAGTACTAGCGCTGATTAAATTGTAGTAAGGACCAAGTGTTGGAAATAATTTAGACCTAAATGGGTCTAGTGATCAGATCAAGTGCTAATTAAGTGCAGGGGACACATCCTGCAATGCTATTGGTTGAGTCTGTGATTTGAAGCCCGGGGGGAAGAAAAGCAGCAGACACCAGTGGCATAGACAATATATATACACAAACATATTAGATAAAAACAATGTATATAATAATAAGGTGAATGGCCATTAATAAATATGTACCCCTAAAATAGTGATGTGTATTGATTGTTTATTAAATAAATAAAAAATATATAAGATATAAAATACGGAAACAAGGGTGAATGGGAAAATAATACAATCTATTTATATATTGAAAAATGTAAAACAAGAAAAATCAGATGATGTGTCTTTCTTAGGGCGTTAGAATAATTGTGGCTAATAATAATGTAAATAGTACCTCTATATCTGGGTCTCTTATCTTACAGTGCATGCTGACTGTGTTTCTATTGCATGCCACCGTTGAGGGTGAGGTTATACGGACTACAGAAATGGATCAATCACAGTGTGTGTATTTCCATAAGGGCATGGGAGACACAACATTGTGTACGTTAAAAAATATTAATAAAAATATTATTATAGATATTATAAAAATATTGAGAGGGTGTTCTTTAGAACAGATAAAATTGGTAATTAAAATTGCTTGAAAGTTAAAAATCACTCAGGAAGCAGTTGAGATCAAACTCTATGTTTAGGCCACGGGGCCAAAATGTGTCTAGGGTGAAGATCCATTTGGATTCTAGTTTGCTGAGGGTTCTCACCTTGTGGCCTCCCCTCCAGTGTTTCATGTATGGGGTGATACCCCAAAACCTCAGGTGGGTGGGGTCTCTGTTGTGACAGGTTAAAAAATGTTTGGACACACAGTGTTTGTCGTAGCCATTAAGAATGTTTTTAACGTGTTCCTTAATGCGGACTCTCAAGGGTCTTTTTGTGCGGCCTACATATTGGAGGCCGCAGCTACATTCCAGTGCGTATACAGCCCCTTCGGTATTGCAACAAATGAAATCTTTAATTGCAAAATTTTCCCCCGTGCTGGTGGAGGTGAAGTCGAACATTTTTTTATTTGGGCGTTTGGTCCTAAGGCAAACACCTTTTGCATGGATAAAATCCATTCCCAGTAAAAAAGGAAAAAGGTTTTTTGGGTGGGTCTACAACATTTTTGACTACTATATCTCTAATTGTAGGTGCCTTTTTATATATAAATTTTGTTTTTTTGGGAAGGATGTCTTGTAAATGCTTATCTGCCAGTAAAATGTGCCAGTGGTTCTTGATTATTTTTTCAATTTTTCTATATTGTACATTAAAGTCCAGGATCAGTGGTATTCCCTCAGGTGTCTTCTCCTGCTGTTTGGTTTTCTCTTCGATCAGTAGATTACGATCCAGTTTGGAGACTTCTGTAATTTTGGTTTGGATAAATCTATGCTCATAGCCTTTCGATATGAATCTCTCGCCTAATTTTTCAGCTTGTTCAAAGTATGTGTTGATTTTGGTACAGTTTCTTTTTATACGTATCAATTGTCCTTTTGGGATGTTGAAAATCCAGTTTTTGTGGTGGCAGCTTGTGGTTGGAAGGTAGCTGTTCCTGTCTACTCCTTTGAAGTGCGTCTTTGTACTAAATGCGGATCCATTCAGTGAAATCTCTAAGTCGAGGAAGTTAATTTTTTCCGTACTGATGTCCCAGGTTAGTGCGATATTTCTGTCATTCTTATTAAGTTTAAGGAGGAATTCCGTTAGGTCTTTTTCTTCTCCATCCCACAGTATAAAAATATCGTCTATGTACCTTTTGTATATGACAAGCTGGCTGGGGCGGTCTCCAAAGACGCTATATTCTTCCCACTGTGCCATAAATATACCGGCTATGCTTGGGGCAAACTTGGCGCCCATGGCTACCCCAGTCTGCTGATGGTAATAAGATTTATTGTACCAAAAGTAATTATTTTTTAGATTGAATTCTAGACACTTGATCAGGAATTTCCTCTGTGTACATGGGAGTTGAGTATATTTTCTAAGGCCCCATTTGGCTGCTTCGCACGCCTTATGGTGCGGAATAATTGTATATAACGCCGAAACATCGGCGGTTGCCATAATCCAAGATTTATTATCTCCCTGGATATTCTCAATAATTCGTAGCATCTCTTTACTGTCCTTAAGGTATGCTTCCGTTTTTTGAACCACCGGTTGTAGGAAGACATCTATGTACTGACCCATCCTTGATGTAATTGACTCGATGCCATTGACTATCGGCCTGGGAGGTGGGTCAGTTCTATTTTTATGTATTTTAGGCACTGAGTAAATTATTGGCGTCCGGCAGGAGTCTGGGATGAGGTAGCGTGCTTCTTTCTTATTTAGTATTGCCCTCTTGACCCCCAGATGTACCACTTGTTCTAGTGCTTTCCGGCAGCTAAAGACTGGGTTTTTAAGTAGTCTGGTATATGTATTGGTGTCATTCAGCATAAGAGTCATGGTGTTGTGATACTGTTCTTTGGAGAGGATCACAATCCCACCTCCCTTATCAGCTGGTCGAATAACTATATCTTGCCTCTTAATTAGCTTCTGAATCCCACTTTTAATAAAATTTGGTTCTTCTTTTTTCTTGATTTTCACCTCCTTTATTTCGTCTAAAACAATCTTTTTAAAAACATCAATGTATTTGTTGTCTTTCGCTGGTGGGTTAAAGACCGATTTGTTCCTGAGTGAACTATGTAAAAACCCATTCTCTGTTGGCTGTGCTACTTTCGGCAATGGGGCATTTCCTAACATATATTTTTGTATGTTTAGCTTGCGTACGAACTTTTGTATCCCAATGTAGGTCTCGAATTTGTTCAAATTTTTTGTGGGTGCATATTTTAACCCTTTGTCGAGCACCCCCACTTCTTCATGTGTAAGTTCTTTCCCACTGAGGTTGAATATCCCCTCTCCTCTCACTGTCTTTTTCTTTTGTTGTCTCTTGCCAGCTCGTCGTCCTCTCTTCTTTCGGAACTTTTTCTGAGGTCTCGCATTTCTTCTTGGTATCTCACCGGATAATTTTCTCTGCCCGTCTAAAAAAGATCTATGTGATTCTTGTTCTCCATAGGGTGGGGGGTAGGGTCTACTGGGTCTATCTTCCTCTTCTCTATTTGCCAGGGGGGCATAGTAATTCTGGGTGGGGACTGGACTACGTTCGTCTGGTCTGTAGTTACTTTGTGGTGGGCCTCTTCTATCTTCATTTCTATAATCTTGTGTGGGGCTTCTCTCTCTAGGCCTATAATAGTCTGATTCTCTGTTATCTCTGTAATCTTGTGGCGGTTTCCTTTGGTCTCTATATTCATATGGTACACCTCTGGGTTCGCGTTCTTCATAAGGGGGTCTGTACCAGTTTTTCCTATTGTAAGGTCTTCTATTGTTCTTCCCATAATAGGGTTTTCTTCCTCCATTCCGGGGTGTCCTGTAATTATATTGGGGTCTCCGTTCATTCCGGTAGGGGGTATAATTTCGATATTCATTGGTTCTCCCATCGTAATCTCTTTGTCTAGGGGTCATGTTTCTGTTTTCTTCTCTCTGATCCTGGTATCTTGTATTCTCCGTTACTATCCTAGATGGTTCATTTTGAGGCTGGGGGTGCATCTTCACTGTTTTTTCCGGTGTAGAGTATGTTGATGGAGGTTCTATTTTCCCCAATTGGCTTTGCCATTTGAAAACTTGGTTATTCCGGAAATCATTCGTGTCTCTTGTGTGTTTCTTGCTTTTCCTTTGTTGGACCTCTTTGTCCTTTTTGGCAAGATCTTTGTTTAATTGTGTCATTAGGGTTTTGTGTTCAATTGTGTCTTTATATTGTTCTATCATTTGCCTATCATTCCTCATACCCCCCGCCCTGGCACTATACCTGAGGGAACCCCATCCCAGGACGTAGGTTGGTGAGGGACGCGCTGGAGCTAATAGGAGGATCCCAAAGAGTTATTTTGGCTACATGCTGTTGCCCTATTACCTAAAGGTAAGGGGCCACTACCTAACTAGAGTGGTGTCACACGAAGAAGCACTGGATGTGTTGCACTTGAGCACTTTAACTGCAACGTGTGCATGCCAAGACGTTGTCGTCACATTTTGTTGAATTTTTATGGACCTTTGTGTGTTTTTTTTTTTTTTGGTTTTATAAGACTTTCTCCCTGCCAAACCTTTTTCAAGGATTTGAGACACTTTAATATTCATTTTTTATATCCAATTTTTGCACTTACGCACTGTATGAATTAGCAGTCCACTATTACCTCACTGCCTTAAATAGGCTTGTCACGCTGCACTTTATACTAGCACAATTAGCATTGGCTACCCCCCACTGTGGATGTATTTACTCCCAATGGTTATGCACTATATTTATTTATCATTGACAGTCACTTAAGCTATATATCATCTTTTACTAGTACTGTTTTTATGTTTACTCCCAATTGTTATGCACTATATTTATTATTGACAGTCACTTATGCTATATATTATCTTTTATTAGTACTGTTTTTATATTATCATCTGATCCCACTCAATCTTATTGATTCCACTCAAAAATTATCGCCGCCCCCTTATGCTGGATATAGACCCCTGCCCAGATCCCAGGGGGTACTCTTATTGTATATATCATTATTTTAGTCATCACACCTTTAATCAATACCACCTTACGCTTATTTGACTTTAACAAACAGTCACGCATTCAAGTTCCTTATGTATACCACTGAATATACACCTTTTTGATAAAAACCTAGGATTAGCGCAGCACTACCCATTTTCTAGATTTTCTAGTGCATGGTAGCGTTCAAAACATTCACCAATGCAAAGACCAGGATTGTCAGGACAGGAGGGACAATAATAGCGGGTGTCAGGCCTATATCCGTGCTTGCTGCAGACGCGACATCTTTTTTGGGGGGGTTCGTCGGGTACGGGTACTCAGGAGGACAAAGAAAATGCATCTCATGCAGCCGACTGCATTTGGTTGGGGATGTGAATGGGGGAAGTACGGGCGCTGCAGAAGTGGTGGGTTCCCAATTAGGATTGGCAAATGCAGCAGGAAGGGCATTATGGGCACGACGGGCCTGTGTTTGTCTTCTTCTTGGTGGCAGCGGGACACTACTTGTGCTTGCCACCTCACCAGCTTGAAATGCACTTATGGGACTCACCACGTCACCAAGTGTTACTGCAGTGCTGGTTTGACTATGACCGGGGTGTACTAGGCCGCTGGCGCTTGCCAGGTCACCAAAACGCTACCAAAAAAACTGTTAGCGATCGCAGGGATCAAGCCTGACTCTGCGAACGCTGCAGTTATGTGTGTTTAGTGTTTTGTAAGTGGCAGTGATCGATCGATACTGCACTTGGGTGGGCTGGGCCGGGCGGAGGGGCAAAACGCAGGCGCTAGCAGGTATCTGGGCTGATCCCGCTAACACTGCGTTTTTGGGAACCCTAAACTGCTGGGGACGCTAGTATAGATCTGATCGGATCAGATATTGATCCGTTCAGATACTATACCACTAAGGGAGGTGTATGGTGCGTGCGTGGGTGTTAGCACTACTGGCGCTAACCTGACGCTGCCTGGGGCGACATATATCAACGCCGGGCGATTAGGGGGCTAAATCTTTATTAGGTAATAAACGGCGGGTGCCCTGACACTATAAAAAATTAAACTAACCAGTGTCACCCGTAACACTTAAACGGTGATCACTGGTGAAAGGGTTAACTAGGGGGCAATCAAGGGGTTAAAACATTTATTAGATAGTATATGGGGGTCCCTGTCGCTATAAAACACTGACGGCGAACCTATATATTTACCTCCCTAACTAGCGTCACCAGTGACACTAATACAGCGATCAGAAAAATGATCGCTTAGTGACACTGGCGACGGGGGGTGATCAAGGGGTTAAAACTTTATTAGGGGGGGTTAGGGGGGGTATCCTAGACCTAAAGGGGGCTAACACTAACTGCCCTACCACACTAACTGTCACAAACTAACACCAATGCAGTAATCGGAAAAAAACTAAAGAAAAAACTGCTTGGTGTCAGTGTGACGGGGGGGGGGGGGGGGGGTGATTAGGGGGTAATCGGGGGGTGTAAAGTATGCCTGGCATGTTCTACTGTGTGTGTGTTGATGTAACTCAGATGTCTTCTCTCCTCAGATCCGGAATGGAAAATACCGAGCCGAGAAGAGATGACATTACTTCCTCTGCCTCTGTGTACTATACAGAGGCAGGGGAAGATTCTCATTGGCTGGGAGCGATCGCGGGGGGGGGGGGCCACGAATGGATGGCCTCCTCCTCATCTCTGAACGCTCCCAGACAGAAGCCGACCGCCTCGGGCACCGGGGGGATCCGATCGGACCCCCGCCTGCGGCAAGCAATCACGTACCAAGTACGTGATTTTGCCTGCCCATGCCATTCTGCCGCAGTATATCTGCGATAGGCGGTCGGCAAGTGGTTAAGATCGGAAGCCACTAATGATAGAAGAAAGGTGCCTGATCCTCCAGAAGAATTGTTGCCAATGGAGATCACGAACATACAGTAACAGAAGATAAGTAACTTTTAAATGTATTTGTACTATTATAGACCATAGGCTATTCATTTGCTAGGCATTTTGCTTGTTATAGATATCTGTCAGTCTTGTATTGTATTCCTAAGATTGTAATAGTTTTGTATGTACAGCATCTTTGTATAGTAAAAGCAGATTTACACACTGCAGAAGTCTCAGCTTCCTTGCTTATACCACAGAGTAACCTTGCTAGATAGACACAAGCAAAAAAAGTGAAAGCTAAGAACCCCAGGCTCCATGAGTTGTGGCAATTCTCACAGAATCCTGCCCAACCTATCAGGCTGGCATCCAAATTGAGGATGGTCCAGTTAAGCAGAAGGAAGGACCTGTACAATTGCAGCGACAGGATGGAAATCCACCAAGCCAGAGAATTCCTGGCCCTGGCTGGGTCAACGGAGTGACTAAGTTGATTTGTTCAGGCCTGACAGAATGTTGTTATTGCAGACATCTGGTGTGCCATTGGCAATGCAGCATTGTCTTGAATGAGTCCACCATGGTCCCCAGAACACTTCTGGATGCCATCACCTAGGGATTAGCAGTGGAAGTGTCTATCCTGTGCCCAGAGAGAACCTTTTCCTTTGCTAAAAACACCTTGTTCTGGGCCATGTCCAGGATCAGACCCGGGTACTCCAGATGCGGAGACAGGTCCAGAACTGACTTTTGAAGGCTGAGAACTCAACTAAAGCTCTGCAAAACCTGAACAGTTTTTTGGAGGCTCTCTTTTTAGAACATGCCTACCTCTTCCATAGAAGGTGGTCATTCAAGTATTCCAAAATGTGAAGCCCTTGGGAACTTAACTCAGAACCATTGTGAAAACTTGCGGAACTGTGGCCGGTCTAAAAGGAAGGACCATGAAGTGGTAACAATGGTCTTTCACCGTAAAGCATACATAGGTAATGCCGGCGCAAGGGTGGAAGTCAAAAACTATAAATTTGCATCCTTTATCTCCACTGATGCCATGAATTTCCCCGGACAGAGGGCTGCTTTGAACAATCTCATTGATTCTATCCAGGACCTTCAGAAACAGGTTCAGGGATTTGAAGTCCATAATGGGTCATATGTCCCTATTTAGCCTGGACACCGTGAACAGGTTAGAAAATACCCCTCAAGATGCCAGCTGGGACAGGGCTTTTTGTAAGTACACCTTGCTTAGGGGGGATGAAAGCACCCTGGAGGACAAAAGGAAGGTGGGCAGGCAAAAAACAGGATGGAGGGTGAGTTTGAGACTCTAGCTTGTATGCAGAGGATACAATTTCCAGATGTCCAGAGCTCCTGACACCAGATAACTGAAAAGGCCCGCAGACATGCTCACAGTGCAGGAAGTGGGGATGCCCCTTAGTTGTGAAGGGGACTTGGGACCTGGCCTGGAGGGTTTGGAAGGCCAAGACTTGTGTCAATAGGAGTTGCCCAGTTCTTTTTGTCTCTGGGGAAAAAGAGACACTTTCTGTCCTAAAGGAACCTTTTTAACCTATGGAGCCCCTGATCTTGTTCTAACTTGACAAAAGTGTGCTGTTGCCCACGGTCACTTTTGTTGATGTATGCATCAAAGAGAAGTTAACCCTTAACCACTTAAGGACCAGCCTCGTTTTGGATTTTAGGTGTTTACATGTTTAAAACAGGTTTTTCTGCTAGAAAATTACTTAGAACCCCCAAACATTATATATGGTTTTTCTTCTAACACCCTAGAGAATACAATGGCGGTCATTGCAATACTTTTTTTTGCACCGTATTTGCACAGCGGTCTTAAAAGCGCACTTTTTTTGGAAAAAATTCACTTTTTTGAATAAAAAAATAAGACAACAGTAAAGTTATCCCAATTTTTTTTTATATTGTGAAATATAATGTTACGCCAAGTAAATTGATACCCAACATGTCATGCTTGAAAATTGCGCCCGCTCGTTGAATGGTGTCAAACTTTTACCCTCAAAAATCTCCATAGGCGACGTTTAAAAAATTCTACAGGTTGCATATTTTGCGCTACAGAGGAGGTCTAGGGCTAGAATTATTGCTCTCGCTCTACCGGTCGCTGTGATACCTCACATGTGTGGTTTGACCACCGTTTTCATATGTGGGTGCTACTCGCGTATGCGTTCGCTTCTGCGCGCGAGCTCGTCGGGACAGGGGGGTTTTAAAAATTTTTTTTTTTATTTTTATTATTTATTTTACAATATTTTATTTCTTTTTACACTGTTTAAAAAAAAAAAATGGTGTCACTTTTATTCCTATTACAAGGAATGTAAACATCCCTTGTAATAGAAAAAAGCATGGCAGGACCTCTTAAATATGAGATCTGGGGTTTAAAAAGACCTCAGATCTCATATTTACACTAAAATGCAATAATAATAAAAAAAAAAAAAAAGTCATTTAGAAAAATGACATTTGAAAAAATATGCCTTTAAGAGGCGTGGACGGAAGTGACGTTTTGACGTTGCTTCCGCCCAGCAGTGTCATGGAGACGAGTGAGCGCCATCTTAGCCTCACTCGTCTCCAGACACACCAGAGAGCATGACGCGATCGCCTCCGCCGCTACCGATGGCTCCGGTAAGCGGCAGAGGGCACCGGATCGCGGCGGGAGGGGGGGGGGGCCCTCTCCCGCCACCGATAAAAGTGATCTCGCGGTGAATCCTCCGCAGGGACCACTTTTATCTGAAAGCCGGCCGCCGCACGAAAACGGGGATACCGGGGTTATGGACGCTAGCTGCTGCCATAACAACGATATCCCCGTTCAAACTTAGGACGTACATCGTCGTGCGGCGGTCGGGAAGTGGTTAAAGGAAATCTTCTCCAATTATTTTCTTACAGGTTCGTTCAGCTGACCAACATTTTATCTTGAGGATCCAATGCACAGATAGAAGTACAATGGGAGACAGCCATGAGAGCTTACCGTTTATCCTGCCAGCTCAGTAGCGTAATGGCACTGGAAACTGTTCCAGTTAAGACAGAGTCCAGGAGTTAGAAGCAATGCCACCCAGTATTTCTGATCTGTCTAGACCTGACCAAGGATCTGATACAGTCATCACAGAGACTATTGTCTGGACAGCTGGTCCTGATAAAGCAAAAGAAGCCCTGAGCAGGGCCTGAAAACACTTGTCTACAAGATCATCAGCAACCAGGACAATGCAAGTCTTATTGAGACAAGAAATAGCCAGCTCAACCTCCAGAAAAAATTACTAAGAGAAATTCTTGTAAATGGAACACTGTTGCACAAAACAATTAGAAACATAAATCTTTTTGAGGTGCTTCCAGTCATCACTTTTTTTCTGCTTTCACGCTGGTCTGTTTAGGGCTAGTAGGTGTCAGTGGATCCAGCTTGACATTTGGGCACCTCCACAGGCACCGCAATGGTATCTATCAACTTTGGGTGCACAGCAACAAAGGAACCCTTTGCCTCAGAAGAATCATCCTGGCATTGTGTTCTCATCCTTACCAACCATTTAGAGAAATCTGAATCAGATTATTATGAGTACGAGAAGGACTGCAAGTGTTTTCACCTGACTAAATAAAAATCCTCTTTGCTCAAACTAGACAAGTGAGCCATCTGAGACATAACTGCCCCTGAACCGGCCAAAAAGAGGGATGGCCAGACTGTCGCATGGACAGTGAAAGTTACTCCTCGGGGACTCCGAGCCAGTAAAAAGGACTAACCTTGGGAGATTGGGGAAAAGCTTAGCTTGGACCAACACCTCCTTAGTGTCCCCACTGTGCTTGGATACTTTAAGGGGTGCGCTTCAGAGGTCAGAGCAAACTCAAGGGGTAAATCTGTTTTTAATGGGTTGGTAACCAACTCTGCACACACTGGTTACATCCTCTCCCCTGATAGTGAGGGGATTTTAAAGGACAAAATATTTGAAGACCTGTGTCCTATACAATATTTAAAAAAAAAAAAAAAAAAAAAAAAAAAACACCTTTTAGGAACCATAAGCACTGACTCACTGTTCAAGGAAATTTTATTCTTTAGGCCTCCAACATATCAATGGGGTAAACAACACACCTGTTGCGGTGCACGGTGTTGCTAAAAAAAATAAGGTACATTTTTTTCTATTAGTAGGGGCTTATAAAAAAATTAACTAGCTTAAAAAAGAAGTATGGGTTTGGGCTTTTTTGCAGTATCATAGTTACCTAAGTGGATGCAGCATCTGTCCCCCGGCACCTCTGCACTGAGAACCGAGCGATCGAACACCGCCAATCGTTCGGTTCTGACAGCTCCCCGAGCAGAGAGCTGCTGACTGTCAATCAGCAGCTCTCTGCTCTGCCCCCTCCTCACTCACTGGAGCGCTGGGCTGTGGAGGAGTGGAGGGGCCAGCTTAGGCTCTCAGCAGCTCGTTGAGAGGCTGAGCCGGGTGTCGGTGCAGGGACCTGGCAGATCCAGACTTCCATTGTCGTGATGACACAGCCCCTGGACTGACTTCTGTGACGTCAGCAGAGAGTGGACTCTAGCCTGCGCTCTGCTGAAAACAGGTCACAGGAGTACAAAACGTATTGCACTCCTATGATCCATAGGAGAAGTACAGCCAAACAAGCTTTGGCTATACTTCTCCTTTAGGCAACAAAAGTCTAAGCACCATATTATAGTTGTTAATCCACACTGCATATGTATTTATTGGCAGGCATGAATGGGCCCCTAAATATGTAATTTCATAATGCCCAAAAATTAAATTATTACCAGCAATTGTATTCCCATAAATGTGCCACAACCAGGGCCGGTGCTACCACTAGGTGGACTAGGCAACTGCTGCCTAGGGTGCCCGGCGACTGGTTATTCTACTCCCGTACTGTCCTCCACACAGAGCTTGCAACTACCACCCTGACATCTCAAGCAGCGCTACTCCCCTCCGCGGCTCTGGCTCTCCGCTCTGATGTGTTTCCAGTAATCCCCCCCCCCCCCCCCCCCGCTCTGATTTTATGATGTCAGTGTCACATGTGTACAGCAACACCCCCCCCCCCCACAAGGGGGCTCTCTGATCTGTGTCATGTCCTGGTGTCCATCAATCCACCTCTCAGCTCTGAGATGTGTTCAGGCAGCAGCCCCCCCTCCACCTGACACCTACATGTGTCCACAGTCCAGCACCGAGGCAGGTGAAGCGGCATTGATGGGAGCTGGTGAGATGGAATTTGATGGGCGCTGGCGAGGCTGAATTTGATGGGCGCTGGCGAGGCTGTATTTGATGGGCGCTGGCGAGGCTGTATTTGATGGGCGCTGGCGAGGCTGTATTTGATGGGCGCTGGCGAGGCTGTATTTGATGGGCTCTGGCGAGGCTGTATTTGATGGGCTCTGGCGAGGCTGTATTTGATGGGCTCTGGCGAGGCTGTATTTGATGGGCTCTGGCGAGGCTGTATTTGATGGGCTCTGGCGAGGCTGTATTAAATGGGCTCTGGCGAGGCTGTATTAGATGGGCTCTGGCGAGGCTGTATTAGATGGGCTCTGGCGAGGCTGTATTAGATGGGCTCTGGCGAGGCTGTATTAGATGGGCTCTGGCGAGGCTGTATTAGATGGGCTCTGGCGAGGCTGTATTTGATGGGCTCTGGCGAGGCTGTATTTGATGGGCTCTGGCGAGGCTGTATTTGATGGGCTCTGGCGAGGCTGTATTTGATGGGCTCTGGCGAGGCTGTATTTGATGGGCTCTGGCGAGGCTGTATTTGATGGGCTCTGGCGAGGCTGTATCAACTCCAAGCCAGGCCTTTTCATCCAACATCCGTGCCTGACCTCACAAATGTGCTTCTGGTAGAGTGGTCAAACATTCCCATAGACACACTCCTAAACCTTGTGGACAGCTGGTTGAAGCTGTTATAGCTGCAAAGGGTGGGCACTGGTGAGGCTTTATTTGAAATCTCGCTTCATCCCACCTGTGGAAGGATGCGATGATTATTGGTGTTGGTAGCCTGGATGGTGAGAGAGAATGGGAGGAGCTGTGCTGGGGGGGGGCATGTACATAGAGTACAGATGATCAGTGTCCAGCCTCATTATTCATCTATTGATCAGTGGAGGCAGAATTAAATGTCAGAGGAAGGGGAGGAGACCAGCAGTGGCCCGGAGACACCATCCCAATGCCCATCATCCTACCTGCCCCCAGAAGCTGTTGAAGAGTAGAGAAACCAGTGGCCGTGGCTGCCTCCACGGCGGCTGCCTAGTTTGCCTAGCGGTAGCACCAGCCCTAAGTGACAGGGCCAACCACTAAAGAGAATTGGACCACTTCATCAGGAACTCATTAAAACACATACAGCATTGGGCTAGCTTAACTTAAAGGCTAAGTTCACCTTCAGGAAAATAAAAAGGTGAACTGTAAATATCCTGGCCACCCCTCCCGATATTCCGTGGCTGTGATACCCCATGGTGCCAGTGTAGCAGTCCATACATGGCTCCAGATTGAGCCCACAAATAACTATAAGAGACTGTCGGCATAATAAAAAATGTAAAATATCCCTGCCCAATCACATCTAAGTTTTATCCAAAGAACAAAATGCATGTATAATACAGTGAAAATTAGGACTCACAAAATCAGGTGGAACTGAACTTGAGCCGTGAGATTCACAAAATAATACTAACAGTGATGACTTTAGTTTTTACCTGGTTAATCCCGGTAGAAGCTGAAAAATCACTGTAATAGGCACCGCTACCACTACTACAGTGATTGCAGATAATGCTGGGTCTAGTGCTGAGTGACTGCCCTGATGCTCAAAAAATACAGGTGGTCACCCATGGTCTCTGACCGATGAGGTGGAGATTGTAACATCACTAACCCGTTTCTTCACCTTGTGCAATCAGAGAATGATTTGCATTGCATACATTGAGAAAATGCAAAGTGTCTGAATGGCGCCTGCGCTGAGCAAGCAAGGATCAAGCAGTTACGGCACATGCATACTCACTTTGTTCCAAAGCTGGACCAATTTAACTAAGCAAAAATAGCCATACCTGGAATGCAACTTTAATCTCAAGAACCTCAATAGATTTATGCAAAAGTGGTTCAAAGAATATATTTTAAGTTAAATTCAAGTTATTCCTTTCACAACCGTATCTAACAGCATTACCTCCTTTCTCGTGTTGCAGCTTTTTGCAATCCCTTGATAGCATGAAAAAAACTATAAAAATCAATTTTACCTTAAAAAGTCTGTGTTCAATCTGCCTAGATATAATTACATCATCTTGAAGACCTTGACAACCAAGAATGTTGCAATAATATCAGTCAGGGGTCTTACAGAGGTCTCCAGAGAGAAGAACCTTACAACAATAAGAGCCCTTTCACACTGGGGCGGGGTCGGCGGTAAAGCGCCGCTATTGTAAGCGGTGCTTTACCGTCAGTATTTGGCCACTAGCGGGGCGGTTTTACCCCCGGCTAGCGGCTGAGAAAGGGTTAAAAACCATCGGAAAGTGCCTCTGCAGAGGCGCTTTGCCGGCGGTATAGCCGCGCTGTCCCATTGATTTCAATGGGCAGGAGCGGTGAAGGAGCGGTATATACTCCGCTCCTTCACCGCTCCGAAACTGCTAGCAGGACTTTTTTTCCCGTCCTGCTAGCGCACCGCTCCAGTGTGAAAGCCCCCAGGGCTTTCACACTGGAGAGACAGCAGCGGCTGTTTTGGGTCGGTTTGCGGGCGCTATTATTAGCGCAATAGCGCCTGCAAACCACCCCAGTGTGGTGGGGTCAATTAACGCTCTCAATTAACATTGACTATTTTTAATCCTTATGCTGTTAGGATTAATAGATAGGCAAGTATCATATTTACTTATTTTAAACTTTTTTCTACATTTCTTCAGTTACTTCCTGGTTTCCCAGGAGTCTTCAGAAGGGGTTCTCTCAGCTAAACACACCCTCCTATCTGCAAGCCTGAGCTAAGTGCAGATGAATTTCAGGAAGTAAATGCTACAGGAATCATCTACCCTTAATTAGGATGGCCATGGTCAGCAATGCTAGGGGGTGTTTAACAATGTGATTTCTCGGATGATGCTCTAATTTTGAAATGGTTCCACAACCCGTCGAGGAAACTATGGGTTCAATTGAGAAATTGCGTCTCTGCTGTGGATTTTGCTATCTCTACATCCCCAGGTGAACTCTACATCTCAGTGTATTTTACCAACTCTCAAAATCCGGGCTAGTTTACTCAGTAATGCCCTCATTAACTTTTAATGCAAGTCCTTGGATGCCATTTACTGGCAATCCAGAGTTTCCCCCTGGATTACCTTCAATGGCCCCCCTCTTCTAATTTAACCCATTCCTGCCTGGCCTATAGCAGAATGACAGCTGGGCGGGGGTTTCATTCTTCTGAGTGGACGTCCTCCAGAACAAGCCACTCGTGCGACCCCCAGGGGTATTCGGTGGTGCGGTAAGAGTCTATGAAGTAGGCTCTTTACCATGTGATCTGCTGTGTCCACTGACAGCGTATGAGGAGAGACGATTATCAGTGTAGCCCCACCAATGATGCCCATCATCAGAGCTGCACATCATGTCTGATCCGCGAAGGAGAAAAATTACTTAATTTCTGTTATAAAATTTTGTAAATAAGAAAAACTTTTTTTTTTTTTAATTTGTTGAGCAAAAAAATAAAAACCCAGTGGTAATTAAATACCACCAAAAGAAAGCTCTGTCTAAAAAAAAAAAAAAAAAAAGAAAAAATTTCGTTTGGGTACAGCAAGCACTGCATGTATGCGCAATTGTTGTTCAAAGTGCGGCAGCGCTGAAAATAGGCCTGGGCAGGAAGGGATTGAAAATGCCCTGTATTAAAGTGATTAAAGGGTACTTTACCTGTATCTGTAAGGTGAACTTACACTGGATCCCCTCCCGCTATACAGCAGTCCCGCGATTACCCGTTGACACATTTGGTCAGCGCTTCACCGGTCCGGGGATTTGAAAGACTGTGTTGATTCTCCATCTCCTAGGAGCCTGGCCCCTTGTTAGTATTTATGAACGTTCGGGAGGGCTCAGCCCCCCGAACCCCAGGGTACCCAGAGTACCTTAAGTTCAATCCTAGGGAAAAATGGCCCCAAATCAAGAAGCTAAACAAGCTGTGATTTTTTTTTTTTACTTAAAAAAAGAATGCGGGACCATACAGGAGCATTATGGAGGAAGTACACTGCAGAGCAGCAGATTAGCACAGTGGAGAATGATCTACACCCTCTATCTGCTTTCTTCAGAGACATCCAAGTGGAACAAAAATCACATGCTGTCAAATAAGGGGACCTGGAAGATCGGCTAAGGAGGAATACTATGCGCATCATGGGATTCTTGGAGGGTAAGAATCCTGAGGAGTTTCTTACGAAGTGGATGAAGGAATCCTTAGGGGCAGACACCTTTTCATCACTATTTACCATTGAAAAGGCCCATATCGGATCCCCCTTGAAAGGGCCCCACCCCTCGGACTCTTTGGGAAAACCGTGAGCATGTTTGATTTCTGATTCTTCTGTTATGTATTCCTATGGCTCACGGAGGCTTCCATACAGACCACTCTAGATCTCTATGGGATAATCTCAAATAGATTGCTCGACTACAGGGACTAATCTGTTACATTGCAGCCATGGCTGTATACTTCATTACCACAGTTTAGGGCAGGGGTCTCAAACTGGCGGCCCTCCTGCTGTTGCAAAACTACAAGTCCCATGAGGCATTGCAAGGCTGACAGTTACAAGCATGACTCCCAAAGGCAGAGGCATGATGGGCCTTGTAGTTCCGCAAAAACTGGAGGGCCCCCAGTTTGAGATCCCTGGTTTAGGGTGTGGAGGTTTACAACATCTTGCTTATAGTGACTTTGCACTAAATGTTTCCTGTCTTTTTGGACAGGAGAGAATTCCCCCCAGTGTTAATTTTGTTCAGGGTCAATAATCAGTTAAGGATCATGGGCCGGGTGGGTGGGGACTGTTCTATATAATATGTATACTTGTCCGAAGGGCTATTTTTATGTTGTTAACTGCCAGGGGAACAACTCCTCCAGCGAGAAAGGGTGCAAGGCTAGATTCTGGTGGTAGAGGATTCAAATATTAGAAGGACAGATAGGGCCGAACCTTATGATGTTTACCAGGCGCTCGGGTTCGGCACATCGTGGACATCGAATGGACATCATATTGGGTGGGGCTGGGGAGGTCCCAGCTGTCATGGTACAAGTTGGTAACAATGACAAGGTTAGAGGACGGTGGAGTGTCCTAAAATATGATTTCAGGGACTTAGGAGCTAAATTGAAGAGAAGGGCCTCCAAGGTAGTATTCTCAAAAATACTGCCTGTACCTCGAGCCACACCAGAGAGGAAGCGAGAGATTAGGGAAATTAACAAGTGGCTGAGAAGCTGGTGTAGGAAGTAGGGGTTCAGGCAGGGCCTGAGGGTGCCAGCAGAGGAGGGGCGGTAAAATCCAATCCCCAGTCACTTGCTGCGCCCGCACTGACTGATCATTCATAATTAGAATCTGTCCTCTGACATAGATCCAGGCAGAACTGATCACTGTAGTGTCTGTTATACCAACCTGGCAGTGCTTGGGGATGGGGGGGGGCGCTCCTCATCCTGACACAAGGGTTATTTTGGTGTTGTTTTCAGTGACTGCTGACTGAACTTCTGACCCCGGGATGCTGCTCTGCACTGTCAGTGTCTGCTAACACCAGCTGGACTGCCTTCCCCTCCAATCTCTATCACGGGCTACATGGAGGGAGAACTAGGGTGAGTTACTAGTTACTATCTTCAGTCGGCTGAGTGCTGAAGGATGGTGCATGGAACATGGCATCCCCAGCATCCCTTTAGAAGTGCGGGCTCTGGGCTGTCCCTGCTCTAGGAGGTGTTTTATTGCTTTATAGATTATATGGATACACAGCCCCTGTCCCTTCCTGCAGCTCAATAGTCCATCTACTAGATGTGATGTATAATGAGATGTACTTTTAGGCCCCTTTCACAGGGGCAGACTCCAGCTCAAATCCACCTGCTTAGTGGGGAATCTCTCCACTGATCCCCATTGAGCCGGCAGATGACAGGCCCATGCTCGCTCCGCTAAGCAGAACGGACATAGACAGAGTTTGCACTCCTCTATGGGCGGTTGGATGTAAATGGACTTCCGGTCCATTTACATCCAACTTTCACTCGATCCAATCTGCTAGATGGCTGGGGAATGGATCCCCATCCATTTTTAAACAGATCAGATTGGATGCAGGCAGGTGTAAATGGACACATATCCATTTACATCTGCCTCTCCATAGAGAATGGATGATCCAATCGGTAAAAACAGACAGGCAGACTCAATAGGAACGTCTGTGGGAAAGGGACCATAAAGCGGTAGTAAACCGTGGCAGTTTAAAAAAAAACACCTGCAAGACAATGGCATAATGTGCTAGGATGAAGAAAAAGGGGAGTTTTGGGACTTTGAAGCACAGCTGTGTCTCCACCCCCGATTTGGATAAAACAAGAAGGAACCTGAGACTTTGAATTTTATTGACAGGTTAGGTCAAGATAAGCTGAAAAATGTTTATTAACATATCAAATATAAAATGCATAACATTCATTACAGTGGTGCATATTGTGTATAGAGTAATGACACAATATAAATGCACACATGACAAATAAGTCATAAATGGATGAAAGTACAGGACATAATCAAATTATAAAAATCGTTTTTTTACATAAATTTATGAATTCATGTATATACATATATGGACTTGGCAGCACAAAAAGACTACTGGCTAAAGGATATTGAAAATATTGTAATGTGATGTAACTGGGTAGACATTAATCTAGATGTTGTCCTATTTGGGCGTAGCACATCCTGAATGTCAGACGCATTTCGTGTATAAAAAAACAATTCCTCAGGGGCGGATGCTATAGGATATCTATAAAGAACAATGTATAATTAGGTTTAGTGTTGGAATGGGCACAACAGAAAAGGACAATTTAGTCAGTCCTGAGTACTTACATGTAACAGAATACAGGAGTATATGGTATGGGTAAGGCCAGGGCCATCAGGATAGTCTATCCCAGGAGCTGAGGTAGTTAAAACCCCAAAAGCAAAAAGGGCGCACATGCAACATCCCTGGACCATGGGTATCCAATCTCCACAATAATCGTAAAATGTAAAATTGGCAAAGGGGATGGTTGTCTGTGAGGTCTAATGAAAAATTGATGAAAAATTATATCCATTGTAAGAAGCATATCAATAGTGAAAATGATAAAAAAAGTAAATGCCAAAAAGGCATAAGAATAGTGGTGGATAGGTGAAAAAGTTGATAGTAAAA
The DNA here is from genome assembly GCF_042186555.1 of Aquarana catesbeiana. NCBI lineage: Eukaryota > Metazoa > Chordata > Amphibia > Anura > Ranidae > Aquarana > Aquarana catesbeiana. The sequence continues at coordinate 125,740,149 of NC_133330.1, forward strand.
AGTCATCAACCAGAATATGATAAGTGAAGGTGAGAAAAAGGGTTTGTAGGACCATCACATGAAGAGCAAACAATCACCAGGGATTCATAAGTAAAAAATAAAGAGTGAAAAAGTAAGAGAGGAGGAGGTAGCCGACTGAAAAACAGTGTGTTCAGATAATATGGTGATTACCTTGAATGCGTGCACATTGGAGCACTGTGTTTCCATAATGTGCTGTGTCTACTCATGTGAAGCAGAGGAAACCATGTCCATGGAGGTGTCTTATATACGCCCAGCATGCTCAGGGGCTGCTACCAACGTCACGCAGGACAAATTGCGGGGACGAGCCTAGCACATTATGAAATACTTATCTTTCAACAAAGCGATCCAGCGGCGCGCTGTCATCACTGGCAGGGCTTCCATCTTCAGCCGTTCTTCAATCTGGGTTCACATGCTCTGGCTGTATGAGCAGCCAAGCTGCGATGACATCACCCACACACATGCGCCCTCAGTTCCGTCACGAAGCTCTGAAGGTCCGTAACAGTATTCCAGACCTTCAGAACGCATGTGCCGGTGAGGCCACCAGATGCAAGTACGGTGAAAATCTTCTAAAAACTGCCCGTTTAGGAGATATTCATTTTACCACCTTAAAGGTAAACCTTGTAAATTGCAATGTGTACAATACAGTATCATATTACACATCAATCAGAACACTTTTGGGGCTTTAAAGTAGAACTAACATCAAAAGAGGAGGGTTATAACCCCCATCGTTTTTTTGTTGGGGGGGGGGTTTGGTACAATCAGGGAGCAGGAGGGGGGTGGTGTCAAAATGCACCTTCGCCTGTGTAGGCAAAAATCCTTGCGCCCTGGGTTCAGGTTCCTGGATAACTGGACTAACTTCTCAGTTGGTTACCAGCTCTTTAGCAGGAACGGACTGCACCTAAATAGTGAGGGTGCAGTTCTGTTGGGAGGAAAGATGGCCAGGAAGTTAGAGGGGCTTTTAAACTAGGTGTTGGGGGGGGAAGGAACCAGATGGAGTTATAGACAGCAATGAGCAAGGTTCAGCGGGTTATATTGGGGGCATTAGTGGTAAGGTGACTATTATACCTAAATACAAGTTGGCAAATGCCAATTACAGCCTCAGAACAACTAACAAGGAAATAGTAAGTGGCCAAACAAAATTATGAGGCATGTACACCAATGCTAGAAGTCTAGCTAATAAAGTGGGAGAACTGGAGTGTCTAATGTACAAGGAAGATTTTGATTTTGTGGGAATTTCAGAGACTTGGTTTGATTTCAATTATCCAGATATCGACTGGCGAGGAAGGCACTGCTCACTCATTGCCTAGATGTCTTCCAGGACACTTTCATGGGTCAGTTGGTGAATGTACCAACAAAAGACAATGCATTACTAGACCTACTGATTAAAAACAACAAAGATCTGATTGTGATAATATGGGGCAACTTAGGAAACAGCGATCACAGGTTAATACCCATTCAGTATAAGCCACAGGAAAAAGAAACTCAAGGGAAATACAAGGATCTACATTTAAAAAAAGAGACAACTTCCCTAAACTAAGCTCTATGCTACATGATATTAAATGAGATAAAATCCTTGGAACCAGGAACACTGAGGAAAAAATGGGAGTGCTTTAAAAACATACAAAAAAATAAAAAAAAACAACAAACGCCTCCTCCAATGTGGGTTGAGGTGGATATACAACTTACGGGCCAATTTTCCACCTGGACTTAACGAGGCTTTCAACTTCAGACCCTTTCTTCCTGATTTTACATCAGGGGTCTGCGAGTTGAATCTGTAGGGGTTTTCTTTTTCTGTTCTTTCTATTCCTCTATTATTTTTATGTGTCTGTATTGGATTGCTGCTCTGATTACCTCAGGGCATATGAATTAATATTGTACTGTATTCATGTATGGTGTTACTATATGCAGGGCAATATATATCCCCTTCTTTCCATTTGTTATGTACATTTTTGTGATTCATTTTCTATAATCTGTATAGCACGTATTTAATTCATTATCTATGATGCCTTTCTTTTCTTTCATACATTTTGTACAACAGGCCGGCTATATTCTCTTTGTCCACTAGATGGTGCAGTTTGTGGTTGCGTGGGCTGCCTGTCTGCTCGCAGACACCCAGTGGGTAAGCTCTACTCGCATCTGGCTGGTAGGTGGTGGTTCATCACCCAGCCTCCTGTGCTTTTTGTGCGAGGACGAGCTTTGTGTCCCCACGTTTGGTTCGCCATATACGTTGGGATTTCACACCCGCCGGTGACGCGTGACGGCATCACGCCCATATGGGCGTGGCTACGCCGCACGCCTTGGCTTCAGGGAGACGCTCTGAGCTCCATTCACAGCTGTTGTATATACAGCTGATCAACTGGGGCAAACACTGATTGGCTAAAGCCATATCAGCTGTGTTACTTAGGACGCAGACAGTCACTGGGCACTTGTCACTTGGGGAACTGCCGCCCAGAGGTCTGCACCTTAAACGAATGTGTGAAGCAAAAGGTAAGATTACTATTTGCACTGGCTAAGTGGGGATTCATATCCCTATGTCCCCACATTGCAGTCAGACAAATTTTTCAAGCTGCATGTGGGACTAACTTTACATTGTCCTCCCTCCTTTTTACTATTTGACCATTTAGATCCCAATCAGGCGTCTCTTGTGGATGCGCTGCAGCGTTCAACCCTGCACCTAGAACTGCCCATCCTACATTCTTGTGGACCTTCCAGCCAGCCTGTTCTGTTTCTGGTTATTGTTTTGCTTTGTCTGATTTGTATGAACCTCATCTATGTAAGTATAACTAGCCTTAATATCCAATAATATTTAAATTGTTATAACTGATACTTTACAACAATTTTACATATTATGATGTTACTAAATTACCCTAAATTTTACATTACAGATAAGGATTTGATCACCCAACTGTAAATCCCTGATGAAGGAACAATACATAATAAATTCCGAAACATGTTGGGATACAAGCTGTAAATCTATCCGTCTCACCTTAGGCAGCGGGTTGTAAGCTCTGGGTTGATATATTTACCTTGTACATATTGATGTGTGTACTTTTAAGTGAATATATATATTGTATAATTTTATTTGTATATTATCTATATTTTTTTCTACATTTAATAAAATTGGCACTTATGTGCATTTTATCCAACATACTCTTTATACATTATTCTTCCACTAAAGTCCTAAGGGGTGACTCTTTTGTGCATTCATTACACATCTCCCTCCTTTCTTTTTAAACAAGGATGTTGGCAGCACTCTATACATTTCCAATTCTCACACCATTTCTTTATCACTTCCTTAAACTAAGCTCTATGCTACATGATATTAAATGAGATAAAATCCTTGGAACCAGGAACACTGAGGAAAAAATGGGAGTGCTTTAAAAACATACAAAAAAATAAAAAAAGTATTGACCAGTGTACGCCAATGGGCAATAAATAGAAGAGCTCAAATTAAACCTGGGTGGCTAAACCAGAACGTAAAAATGCATATAAAATGAAAAAAAGGACTTCAAAAAATATATATGTCTGAGGGGCCTGTGTCAGCATTCCAATACAAGGAATGCAATAAGAAATTTAAGAGTGCAATAAGAGTGGCTAAATTAGACCACGAAAAGCAGAGTAAAAAGAAATGTATTAAATATATTAACAGTAAAAAAAGTGAGGCCAGAACATATTGGCCCCATAAAAGATGGTGAAGGGAATTTGGTTACAAAAGATAAAAGAAAAAAGGCAACGTTTTAAATTTATTTTAAATAGTAACCAAGACTGTAATGTTATTAACACTACACAGAACGTACCCCCCATGGCTAACAGAAGCCAGTATCAGAAATAGACTTGAAAAACACAAATAAGTAACCAGGACCAGATGGCTTACACCCAAGGGTCCTTAACCACTTCAATACAGGACATTTATACACCCTTCCTTCCCAGACCAATTTTTAGCTTTACCAATTACTCAGTCATGCAACACTGTACCCAAACAAAATTTTCATATTTTTTTTTCATACAAATAGAGCTTTCTTTTGGTGGTATTTAATCACCACTGGGTTTTTTATTTTTTGCGAAATATGTGAAAAAAAGAGCAAATATTTTGAAAAAAAAAACAAAACAAAAACGAAAACAAAAACACTTTTTTAGTTTCTATGATAAAATTTTGCAAATAAGTCATTTTTGTTCATAAATTTGGGCCAACATTTGCTACATACTGCTACATCTCTTTGGTAAAAATAACCCAAATAAGTGGATATTATTTGGTCCCTGTGAAAGTCTACAAGTTATGGCGCAAATCACTGAAAATTGATCACACCTGATGCACTGATACCCCATCTCATTTCTTGAGGCCCTGAAATGCCAGGAAAGTACAAATACCACCCCAAATGACCCCTTTTTGAAAAGTAGACAGTCAATTTCTTATGAGGCATGGTGAGTTTTTTGAATTTGTAATTTTTTTTCCCACAATTCTTGGGAAAATTAAGAATTTTTTTTTTCACAAAATTGTCATAACAAGTTATTTCTCACACACAGCATATGCATACTTCCAATTACACCCCAAAATACAGTCTGCTACTCCTCCCGAGTATGACGATACCACATGTGTATGACTTTGACACAGCCTGGCCACACAGAGAGGTCCAACATGCAGGGAGCACCATCAGGGGTTCTAGGAGCATAAATTACACCTCTAATTTCCTAACGACCTATTACATTTGTGAAGGCCCTGGAGCACCAGGACTATGGAATTACCCACAAAATTACCCCATTTTGGAAAGTCAACACCCCAACGTCTATTCTATAAAGGCATAATTAGTCTTTTGAATGGTTAATTTTTTCCCACAAGTCTTCAGAAAACGTGGAAAGAGAAGGAAATTTTTTTTTTTTAAATGGTTATGTGGTTTTTATATGGTTTATATAGTTTATATGATATTTCTAACTGAAAGCATGTATATAGCAAAAATGACACCCCAAACCACATTCTGCTACTCCTCTTGAGTATGACGATACCACATGTGTGAGACTTTTACACAGCCTGGCCACATACAGAGGCCCAACATGCAGGGAGCAACTTCAGGCATTCTTGGAGTTTACACCTCTAATTTCTCAACCACCTATTACACTTTTGAAGGTCCTGGAGCACCAGGACAATGGAATTACCCACAAAATGACCCCATTTTGGAAAACACTCCAATGTATATTCTATGAGGCATTATGAGTCTTTTGAATGGTTAATTTTTTTTACACAAAGTTGTCAATTTATAAGATATTTCTAACACATAGCATGTATATAGCAAAAATTACCCCAAAACACATTCTGCTACTCTTATGGCGATACCACATGTGTGGGACTTTTACACAACCTGACCACATACAGAGGCCCAACGTTAAAGTAGTACCTTCAGGCGTTCTAGGAGCATAAATTACACAACTCATGTCATTCCTACCCATCACACTTTTGAAGGTCCTTGAGCACCAGGACAGTGGAATTACCCACAAAATGACCACATTTTGGAAAGCAAACACCCCAGCGTATATTCTATGAGACATGGGCTGCAGATAGGTACTCGGGTACGCTGATGGCCTGGTGACAGGTACTCAGGTACGCTGATGGCCTGGTGACAGGTACTCAGATGGGCGGTGACAGGTACTCAGATGGGCGGTGACAGGTACTCAGATGGGCGGTGACAGGTACTCTTTATTATGGGGGGGCAGTCAGTGCGATTGGTGTGTACTGTAAGTGGTATTGAGATGTTACCGCAATATCCTTCTCACACACGATCAGTGTGTGAGGAGGAGAACCCGGTAACATCACGTTACGGTGGTTTGTTGACATTCTGTGACCGGCTATGATTGGACACAGCCAGTCACGTGGTAAAGAGCCAACTTCATTGGCGCTTTACTGCGATTGGGTTTGGGCCGTGTCAGGGTGACAAGCCTTGTCCCCGATCGCTGCCCTGCACGTGCCCTAGGGGCGTGCACGTGCACCGTGCACGTGGGCAATACATGTGACCGGCTGAGATTGGACAGATGGTCACGTGGTAAAGAGCCATTTCTTATTAGCTCTTTACACGGATCGGGGATGGGCTGTGTCCGAGGGACACAGCTCATCCCCGATTGCCACGCTGTGGGCCTCCAGGGGCACGTAGGAGTGGTGAGAAACCGAGGACGTCATATGACGCCCGCCCAGGATGGGAGATCCCATCTGCGGACGTCATATGACTATAGCCTGGTAATGAAGTGGTTAAGGAACTCAGATGATAGCCAGACCATTTTTCCTAACTTTTATGTACAGTTTACTGACTGGAATGGTACCAGCTGATTGGAGGAAAGCCAACGTGGTACCAGTATTTAAAAAAGGGCCAAGATATATCCCTGAAAACCACAGGCCAGTCAGTTTAACATCAATAGTCTGTAAGCTATTGGAGGGGATGACAAGGGACTATATCCAGGATTTTGCTAATGAAAACCGTATCATTAGTATTAATCAGCATGGATTCGCGAAGGATCGTTCTTACTAGACCAATCTATTAATATGCTAAATAACACTACCATCTACATAAAGGAAGGCTTGTGGATGTTGTGTATCTGGATTTTGCAAAGTCATTTGATACAGTTCCCCCCAAACATTTACTATACAAACTGAGGCTTGTTGACATGGACCATAGGTTAAGTACCTGTATAGAGAACTGCTTACAGGGTGGGTCTAAAAGTTAGTGATAAATAGTGAGTACTCAGAATGGGCTGGGGTGGTAAGTGGGGGTCCTCCCAGGGATCTGTCATGGGACCAATTCTGTTTAATTTATTCATAAACGATATAAAGGATGGGATAGATAGCTCAATCTCAGTATTCGCAGATGACACAAAGCTAAGCAGGGCAATAACTTCTGTGCAGGATGTGGAAACTTTGCAAGAAGACTTAAAAAAAAAAAAATAATGGGGTGGGCAACTACATGGCAAATGAGATAACCGAAGTTTTGAACGTATCACAGAACTCAGACCAATCCTCTTCTATGATAGATATCAAAGGAGGCCCACCTCTCTTGAGCCCTCTGAAACCTAGGGTTAGTGCCTGTAATGACACCCCGAGTATGAAAGGGGTTAAAGCCGTTTAGGACATTCCATTTCCGAACACAAGGGCAGCTACCGAACACTCCAATCAGCCGAACAAGAAACGCATACGAATAATCCCCCCCCCCCCCCACCAAGTATGAGACGAGGCTCTGTACGGAGGGTCAAACAGGAATCAGACACTTTTATCAGAACCAGAATACAGTCTTATATACAGTAGAAGAGGAGGTCCCCCTCCTGCTCATATTACTCTAACAATACAACTGTAACCAGAAGCAGAATTAACAAGAACTAGTTAACTAATCCCTTAAAGCAGCTGATGTGATTCCATGCCCTCCTGAGCATTGTATGATTAGTAATTTTTTTAAATTAAAATGACATATCCATTAAAACAGCCTTCACAACATATTCATCACAAAGTGTCAACACACCTTTATCTACTTCCCAATTCCCCCCTCCTCCTCATATTAAAATGTGGTCCCAATTCACCCAAACCAAGGGAAAAAAAAAAAAAAAAAAAAACATTTAAGGAGGCTTCTATAAGCCATACTCCACCCCTTATCTATCTATATTGAATATACACCTCATCTTCTAACCCCCATCCTAAATATCCACCTTCCTTTAACCTCCCCCCCCCCCCATGTGCTCTGTCCCCTCTTCCCATTATTAAATCCCACCTTCCTCGACAACTCCTTCCCCCTAACTATATCCCCTAGAGAAAAAGAAGAACGAGGGGGGAAGGGGAGGTGGAGGGAAGAAAAGAAAAACCCTCCTCCCCCCCGGGAGCAACCGCATCCGAGCCGAGAGACCATGCGGCTTTATATATTATTACTCTACACGATCTCCATAGAGCATTGTTCCCAACCTGCCCATATTACCCTGAATTTTTCCTTTTTATCTTTAATTGCATGTACCCATCTTTCGGCCTCCATTATTAAATTAACCTCTCTCTTCCAGTCCAAAGTTGGACATCTAGTCTGTTTCCATAGCCTGGGTATTAACAATTTGGCTGCATTCAATAGATGTGGAGTAATACTTTTCTTATATGATCTAATAGACATTGGTGTCCAATGAAATAGAAAATTTAGTGGCGTTAATTCCATGGGTCCAGAGGACAGCTTCTTTACCCATGGAGCAATCTTTTCCCAAAATACCTTAATCCTGGGGCAGGACCACCATAGATGGAGATAAGTACCCTTTTGCCCCCCCTCCCCAAGCACCTAGCATCTGCGGTCGGGTACATCTGTGCCAACCTTACAGAGTCCGATGTCACCTGGCTGGAAATTTATATGACATCTCCTGAATCCGTGAACTATTAGATGTAGAGTGTGTTAAGTCAATAATCTTTTTAATTTGTGCTCTAGAGAGCCCCTGCTTTAACTCCCCTTCCCATTCACTAATAAAAAAGGGAACCGTTTTATTTTGTGTCCCAAGGTCCAGTCTATACATCTGCGACAGCAAATGTCTAGCACTTGATATATGTAAACACATAGATTCAAATACAGTAAGAGAGTTTAGTGGACTTATTAATGGTTTCATATTATTGAAAAAAAACACCAAATTGATGGCATCTCCACTCCAGCATAGGCACCTTTAGCAGCCTTAATGCCAAATCCGGGAGGGGGGCTAGCATTCCATGTGGAGCAAATTTGCCTCATGTCGGGTCTCCATCCCTCCCCCATGCTCCCAAAGATCCCACCTCTTCTCCCGGAGGGAACCATGGGTACCCCTCCAATAGGGTCAGAGGTGATATCCGGGGGGCATAATCTCCCAGTTGATTTAATTTATCCCAGGTCACTAAGGTACTCTGAGTTAAAGGTGATGTCCATTTTGAAAGGCCACTATCCACACTCGGGATCCAAGGAATTCCCGGCATTTTCCTACCTGCCATTATCTATTCTAAAGAGACCCATATTTTATTCGAGGAGTCATGACACCAGTTCAAAATCCTCACCAAAGACATTGCCCTATAATATAAGGCTACATCTGGTAGTCCCATTCCTCATTCAGATTTACCTCTGCATAGAATGTCATGGGCCAATCTGGGCTGTTTCTCATTCCATACAAATTATATAAAAGCCTTCCGTATAGTTTTGAAAAAGCTCTGTGGGAGTATAATTGGCACTGTGTGTAGCGTGTAAATTATTTTAGGCAGTATATTCATCTATATAGCACTCACCCTTCGAAACCATGCTAAAAACTGGCGCTTCCATTTCTGCAAGTCGCCGGTTATACTTGTCACTAAAGAGCCATAGTTTAATACATATATAAGTTTAGGATCTGATGTAGTATGTATTCCCAAGAATACCAATGAATTTTTATTCCAGATAAACAAATAGGAGCCCTGCAAAATAGTTGCCATTGCTGTAGATACATGGCTGGGTAGAAGGATCGACTTCTCAAAATTGATTTTGAAATTAGATAATATTCCAAATTTAGATACCTCTGTCATCAGAGCCAGTAATGATATCTGAGGGGAAGAGAGGTAAAATAAGTAATCGGCATAGGCCGAAACTTTATGTTCATCAGGTCCAATACGTGTCCCCAAGATTTCAGTATTTTTCCTCACTCTACAAAGAAAGGGCTCCAGTGTCAAAGCAAACAGCAATGGAGACAATGGACACCCTTGTCTCGTGCCATTGCGTATTTGAAAATAGTCTGATAATGTTCCATTCACCTTCACCCTCGCTCTCGGAGTCACATATAATGCCGATATCCAACCCATTATGCGATCACCCAGACCCATTCCCCTCAACACTTCAATAATAAATGCCCAGTTCACCCTGTCAAAAGCCTTTTTGGCATCCACTAACAATGTTACTCTCGGTGCTTTATCAGGGTCGTGTTGCATCCAATGGAGGATGTGTAAGGCCCGGATGGTATTATCCCTGGCCTCACGGCCCTTCATAAAGCACATTTGATCAGGGTGAACAAGCTTAACTATAATTGTCCTGTAATCTAAGAGCCAAAATTTTGGCTAACAACTTAGTGTCGAAATTTTACAGGGGGATGGGTCTGTAGTTGGCGCAGTGTTGGGGGTCTTTCCCTGGTTTAGGGAGTATTGTGATATATGCCAATAGAGCTTCTGGGGGTATTGGATTTGAAGCATTGATCGAATTGAAATACCTACGTATTGGAACCCCTAAATCTAGAAATAAATTTCTTATAAGTTTGTAAAGCCATCAGGCCCTGGACTTTTACCCATCGACAGGTTCAATATTGCCTCGTTTATTTCATTAATGGAAATTGGTCTATTTCCTCAGTCACCGTGGATGGCAGCGAGGGCAGCATTGAATCTTCTATGTATTCTCTAATATCCAATTTCCGCTGTTCCTCTCTGCCATTCAAGGAGCCAGCCTGAATGTTGTATAGAGTCTCATAATATTTATGGAACTCTGCCGCTATGGCCTGAGTTTCCATTATCTTTTTATTATAAACTATACGACTATGAACATGTATGGAGTCTTGTTGTTTTTTAAGCTGTCTGGCTAATAACCGACCACTTTTATTCCCTTGTTCATAGGACCGATGAGCCTAAAATCTATACTTATTTTAGTTTTCTGATCCATACACTGCCCCAACTTGCACCGCAAGATCTCCAATTGCTGAACATCTGCTGGATCTAGGTGTTTATGTTTAATCTCCAACTCATTAATCTCTTCCAGCAGATCTATCTCCTTTTGTTTTTATTTTTTGATCCGTGACTTATGTGCCATCACTTCGCCCTTAATCACTGATTTATGGGCTTCCCACACAGCCTGCTCAGATACTTCTCCAGGCACATTAATTTCAAAATATGTTTTAATCAAGAGACAATGCTTCCACTGCTCTGTTATCATCCAGTAATGATTTAGCTGCCAAGTCCTTTCTAGGTGGCCTACAGAAACTGGAACAAAGGTCACAGTTATAGGGGCATGGTCTGAAATGGTTATTGATTCTATAATGAATGAGCAAATCCTTTCCAGGTAAAATTGGTCCACTAGGAAAAGGTCCAGACGAGAATAGGTGCCATGTACTGTAGAATAATAGCTATAGTCCTTACTCCCATTAGGTGTCGCACGCCATCCATCTACCAGATGCAAGGCGCGCAAAAGTTGTTTTAAATATTAACGCTTTAAAAGATATAGGGGTTTTACCCGTTGACATATCTTTACTTGGGTCTAAGGCAAGATTAAAATCCCCTCCCAGAATCAAAAATCCCTCTCTGAACTTCTCCAAAAGCTTCAGAGTTCTCACAAGGAAATTGACCGTTTCTGTTTTTGGTGTGTAAATTTAGGCAAATGTATAGCAATAGCCATGCAGCCTTCCCTTTACAAAAAGAAAACGGCCTTCTGGTCCTTTTGAAATGCTATTAAAACCATCGGGCATGTCCTTCCAAAGGCTATTGTCCCCCCCCCTTCGCCCTTGCAATGGGAGATGGTGCATGGTACCACTGATTAAACAAATGTAATGGCATATTTGGAACTGACCCTTTTACAAAATGCATCTCTTGCAGGAAAGCCACGCCCACCTTATGATGGCACAGCTCCTGTCAGAGACGACCCCTTTTCTGGGGCGAACATAAACCTCTTATTATACGATATCACTTTTATTGGGCCTGCCATTACTTATAGACCTACTACCCCCTCTATTCCTCTGGTAACCGCTGTCTCTTTTTGCTCCCTGCAGATGCCCCTGGGAAAAAGGAAAAAAAAAAAAGAAATTGGGAAATCATGGAACCCTCCCCCCTCACCTCAGTATTCCACCCCAAGGAATACATACTAATGGGAAGATAAATCCGAGTGTAGGGGACACCTTCACCCGTCATTCTCTCTGTCTTCCTCCTATACTGCAGGATTTCAAGTCCCTTATTTCGGACCTGAGCTAATGGGTAACCCAAACCGTTACCCCAATACCTTAACATGCATCCCTCTACCCCCAGGCAACCTATTACATCCCCCCCTTTATTACCATCTTATCTATAGGGATCCCTTATTACCTTATCCCACTGATATTAATTCAGGGTAGGGGGACCAGAGGTGTAGGAGGTACAAAAAGGACTCACCCCCCCTCAAAGGGGAAAAAAAAACAACCCCACATATCCTTAATACCCCCCCCCCCCACATCTTTTATGACCACCTTTATGATCCTTTACAATCACCTTCTTAAAAAAAAAAAAAAAAAAAATAGTGGGTGAAGCAAGACATAAAAATGGTAATCGTGAGCCCTGGCCCCCCCCCCCAAAAAAAAATATATATAGCATCTTGCTCACCAACTCCCTTTCAAAAAAAAAAAAAAACAAAAAAACAAAAAGTAAAGGTAAGGGGAGGGGTGCAGAAAAAGTAAAATTAAACGTAATCTGTGTGGGTGAAAATACATAATTTCATAAACACCAACACTTTGTATATAACCTTCATAATAAAAAAGTGAGAAAAAAAAAAAAACAGAAGTGGAAATGGTGGAGCCCCCCTAAAATAAAGGGATAAGCCCCCGAGAATACCAACATCGTGGAAAAAAAAAAATTATTTAACCTAGAGTCCCTTCTTTATCCCTTCCCCTTAAACACCCCTCACCCTCCATCTCAGTCTCTAAATGGGCCCTGCCATGCCCATAATGTCTCTCTGTGCCCACTTGAGCGATTTCTCCATCAAATTCCAGTGGGTACTTGTTGTCATTGATCAGGACGCTGTAATGGATTCCCAAAATTGTACTTTCTCCAATCTTCAAAATCAGTAGGAGGCAAGTCTAATAATTCTAAAAATGACTGCAGATCGTCCTTAGTGCGAAGGGTTGCCGTCTTACCATTTTGAGAGGCTGTAAGACTAAACGGAAACCACCAGTGGTATTTGACTTCCGCAGTGCGCAAGACCTCCAACAGTGGCCTAACATTACGCCGTTGCATTAATGTCCAGCGTGACAAATCAGGGTACAGTGATACATACACTCCATAATAAATGATTTCAGCTTTGCTTCGGGCTATTTTCAGAATAGAATCTTTCACAGTAAATTTATGTAGTTTGCATATAATATCTCTTGGTCTCTCCATATTTGGGAGAGCATAAGATGGAATGCGGTGGACCCTGTCAACCTCGATATTCTCTGGTGACGCCCATTATCTGATAAAATAACTGCTGAACAGTCTTAAGCAACTCAGGCATCCGAATTGCTTCTGGTATTCCTTTTATACAAATGTTTTGCCTGCGATCCCTGTTCTCATGATCGTCCAGTTGATCTCTGTATAAATTTAGGGCCTCCTCATGATATTTCACTGTATCTTGAACATCCCTTACTGCTCTTACCATTGCCTCATGCCCGTTTTCAAGTGTCTCTACCCTTTGGCCTAATAAACGAGTGTCCTCTTTGAGACTCTCCACTGCTTGTTGGCATGACTGCTCCACAGCTGCTATCAATTCCTGGGTATCTGTTTTAGTAGGAAGGGCTTTAAGGAGCTCTCTAATGTCCATCTCTAGACCTCAGCATTCCCCTCAGTCCTCTGGGACACGTTTTCCTCACTCCACGCAGAGTTGGGGCATTGCATTGGCAGTGAAGTTTGTCTTTCTCTGGGGAAACCCACCACAGTACAACCCCTTTCCTTCTCCATAGTCTCCTCCACATACACAGGGGGGGGGTTCCAGTATCTGTCCCTATACCCTCCCTCAGGGCAAATGCCGCCCCTGCTGTGGCCATTAAAGGGGTCATAATATCAGTCTTTTATCTGAGGGTCTTTAGGCTCTTTCAGGGGACCATCTCTGCATTTGCTCGCTTCGGACTCCAAATCCGGCTCCCTTCTCAATGGTGAGCTACCATACCACTCCATTCAGACCGGCTACTGTTTGCTCCCCTGGGGAACCCAGGCTGTGAGCCAAGCTGCTACTACTTCCGGGCGTTGTCCTCCCTCTCCCCAGCATCAGGAATCCCGGTCTCCAGCCTGTACACCCGAATACCTTGGAGCTGCAATCTGGTGTCTGGGAGCCACGGCCCGGTGTCAGGGGGCCACGATCATGTCTGGCTGCACTGGCAGTGTTGCGCCCGCTCACTGAGTTCCCACTGGGGTCCATTGCTCTGCGCCTCCCCGCTGTCTGTCTCTCCACTTGACATCCGCCCTCCATAAGCACCTATCCCTCCAACTTGCTGCTGTGCTGTCTGTCTGCGTGTCGGCATCTCCACTCTGTGTTTGCTCTAGCTGCAGCTAGATGTTAACTGTTAACCAGCTGGGATGCTAGGTAGTAAAGGTAGAAGTTAGGGAATGCCAGACCTGCCATATGTGGGTGGAGGCGCAGAGTTTCTAGTGCAACTCTAGGGGACTTCACGTTCCAAAGGAACGCAATACAGATGGAGTCAATGCTTTTAAAAATGGATTTGGGAATTTTGCAAGGTGAAATGGCCATAACATACAGTATTTTAGGTAAGTAAATCATTTTAAGGACGTTGGCTCTCCCCATGAGATCCAGGGGCAGATCTTTCCACTGTTTGGTCTGTCTGTAGTTGTAGCAGTAGGGGGCGTAGATTATTGGCAATATACAAAGATAGTGGTAACTTTACTATAACCCCTAGATATCTAAAAGAGGTAGCGACTTGCAGTTTAGAGATCAAGTGAATCATCAGGAGTACAGTGTGATCCAGTGGAAATAGGATAGATTTATCCCAGTTCAACCGGAATAGTCACCTAATGTATTAACTTCAGACAAGAGGTTATCAAGAGATGTATGAGGGTCCACTAGATAGACTAGAGTATCATCAGCATACAGAGATATACGCTCTTCAATGTCATTTATAGGAAGACCCTTAATAAAGCAGAGAGCTTTAAGGGAGAGAGATCCTTACAGCAGGGGGCTCCATAGCCAAAGCAAACAGGAGGGGCAATAAGGTACACCCCTGCCTGGTGCCTTTAGTAATTGGAAAGGGCTTAGTGACCTGAGTGTTAATTCTCAGTCGGGCAAGCAGTAACGTGTAGAGTAGCTTTATCCACACTATGGGGTTGATTTACTAAAGGCAAATTCACTTTGCACTACAAGTGCACTTGGAAGTGCAATCGCTGTAGATCTGAGGGGAAGATCTGAAATGAGGGGAAGCTCTGCTGATTTTATCTTCTAATCATGTACAAGCAAAAATGCTGTTTTTTTTATTTTCCTTGCATGTCCCCCTTAGATCTACAGCGACTGCACTTCCAAGTGCACTTGTAGTGCAAAGTGGATTTGCCTTTAGTAAATCAACCCCTAGGAGTCGAAGGCCAAACCATACAGTTGCAATACCCGAAATAGATAAGACCACTCTACATTATTGAAGGCTTTACAAGTGTCTAGTGACTCAATCACATGGGTAGAGGTACAGTCATGGGGATAGGTAAAATTGTGGAACAATCTACGAATATTCATTCTGGTTGAACGGCCTGGTATAAATCCCCCTTGATCACTCACAACAACACCATTCAGACGATTGGCCAGAATTTTAACATCCACATTAATGAGAGAGATAGGTCTATAAAAGAGTCACATTTGAACGGATCTTTCCGTGGTTTGAGTATCAAAATAATTAAGGCCTCTCTCATAGAAGGAAGGAGGGAGCACTCCATCTTTCAGGGCCTCATATGTATTGAGTACGATGGGACTCAAGGTGTCAAAATTGTTCATACCATTCAGCTGGAAAGCAATCCAAGCATGACAGCTTATGAGTCGGGAGCTGCAAAAAATGTCAGGGAGAGCTCAACAGAGAAAGGTTCGTCCAATTCAGTCCGGTCTTGATCAGAAAGTCGGGGAAGGACTGTCTGGGTCAAGTAATCGTCCAGTTCGGCATCGGAGTAGTGGACCCTAGTAGTGTATTAATCACGATAAAAGGCGAGGAAGGAGTCTGTTATCTCCTGATATCTCCTGAGGGGCATTGCCGTGCTCGAACGTCTTCTGAGTGACATAGTGCATACTTTGTGACGTTCAAGAGGCGAGTATACGAGTATATAGCATAAGGTCCAGGTAGCTGGATCAGGATTCAAAGCATATATGCTGCCTCTGCAGCTACCATCTTACTTTCTAGACCCTCAGTGCACTGCTGGGTGTTCTTGAGCAAAATTCCAGTAATGGACATAAAGGTGCCTCGTAGAACGGCCTTAGAAGCCTCCCAGGCAGTTGAGGACCCAACAGTGCCCTGATTCGTACACCAATAATCCACAATGTTCTTCCTGCAGTCATTCTGTACTATCTCCTCCTCCAACCAATGGGAGTTCAGCCGGCTGGACAAAGGTGCTCGAGTTTTGCAAGAGGAGGAGATCCACAGAAAGGGGGGCATGATCAGACACTCCTAGGGGAAGGTAGGAAGCCGCCTGCACAATCGGAAGTACTTCCACAGTAGAGAAGGCCATATCTATATGTGACATAGTGTGTAAGGAGTCAGAGTGGCAAGAAAAATGTTGCTCTTCTGGGTGCTTCCACCAGTAGCCAATAACCAATAGCTCAGTAAGACCATACACCTGGGTCTAGTCGATAAATGAGGGGTAGGGTCTACACCCACCCCCCTAGCGGTCCATGGCAGGATCAAGAACAGCATTAAAGTCCCCAATATAGAGCAGGGGGCCAAGGATTCTAAACAGCAGCATCAGGGAAAAATTGGAAAGTAGGTCTGAGAAAAATGGGGGAGGAACATATATGTTCACTAGTGTAAATAATACAGAGATAATTTGGATAGTAAGTATAACAAATCTCCCCTCTGGATCCATCTTAAGCCACAGGATTTCAGCTGGGAGGGATTTTTCTAGCAGGATAGAAACCCCATGGGAGTAGTTGGTATGTGTAGTGTGATACTGTGTAGCAAGAGCGTTTAAGGAACCGCAGTTTAGCATTGGTGAGGTGAGTCCCTTGGAGGCAGACAATAAGTGGCTTTAATTTTTAAGGAAGGAGAATACCAAGGACCGCTTAAGAGGCAAGTTCAAACACCTGACATTCCAAGAGATCAGTTTTAGCACATTAGCCACATTCAGTCATAATCAGCATAACATAGGGAGGATAATGGGGAGATGCAATACAACATATAAAACATTGCACGAGAGAGTTATCGGAATAAATGCACCGTAGCAACAGAAATTAATCTGCAATAGGAGCATAAAAAACAGCAGCAGAAAAAAACCTAGAAGTCCAGCCAGTCCCAACAACTAAAACGTGAGAGGGGCCAAAAAAGTTAAAAAAAAAAAAAAAAAAAAAAAAAACCACGAAGTCCCTTTCCCTCTACCCTGCTCAACCATCCCAAACATAGTGAGATTTGGTTCCCTAAACAAGAAAACAAAAATCTGTGGGCTTGCCACCTACTGGAGTGGGGGAGGTAGTGGGTCCAGAGAGGCTCTCTGTAAGGGTGAAAGTTCCATCCGGCAGGATATAACAGTAACCTGTAGAAGAAGGCACAAACAGTAGTAGTCATATAAAACAAGGCAGGGGTTACCCGCCAATTAGGACAGGTGTTATAGCCTACAATGGCATCTGAAAGTTCCGTTACACGGTTAACATATAGCAGGAAAGAAGGGGTGGGTGCAGTCCTCAGGTTATCTGTAGCAATGGAGTGTAGGAGGGAAGAAGAAAGATAGGGTGACCGACAGGTGCTCAAGCTCGTTTCAGGAGAGTTGAGTAATGAGGCAGAGAGGAAGAAAAACTACTGAGTACAGCATCAATTGCAGCATTGTCTAGGTTGTTTCCCAAAACGAGCATCTATCCAGGCCATAGCATCCTTTGGACAAGTGCAGAAGTTAGATTTAACCTCATGAATGAGCCTGAGCTTAGCAGTGAAGAGTATCGCATATGGCAGGCCCTCAGTGTGGAGGCGGTTTTTCACCGCAGCAAAAGATATGCGCTGGCATTGAACTTCAGCAAAGAAATCCAGATATACTGTATGGAGATACTGTTACCATTAAACTTGAGTGGGTCCTTTTCTCTAGCAAGGCGCAGGATGGTGACTGTTTTGAAAATTGAGGATTTTTGCAATCAGGGATTTGGGGGGGGGCCCCGAGGGAGGAGGACGTGGGGGGTGCAATGTGCATGCTCAATCACAAAGGCATGGGACAACACCTCCATCCCAAAAACGTCTCGCAGCCAGGAGTGAAGGAACCTTTCAGGACGGGCTCCTTTTTGGCTCTGAGGAACACCAGCTCATCAGTAGCTATACACACAGTGGCAGCTAAGGGGTGTACTGTGTCCTCCAGGGAGCTGATACATTCTTCCTGTTCGCTCCCTCAAGTTTTGCACATCTTGCTTCAATGGGGAGAAATAAATATGAATGCTTACCATCTGAACTGTAAGGGAGGCCTTGCAGTATTTTATAGCTAGCCTGATTATAGCCAGAGTAGGCTCCCCTGAAGGAGGGCCTGGAGAATTACAGTCTTCAGAGCATGTAGGGGAGTCTAATGAAGTTAGGTCAGCCTGAGTGTGAAACACAGCAGGCAGAGAGTCACTCACCCCTGATGTGGAGAGCTGTGCTGAGATGGGAGAGGGCTGCAGCGTGGCTTCAGGGTTGGCTGAGAGATCGGCGCCATCTTGTCTGCGGTACTTTGCCAGTTCTGCCGCTGAGGCGCAGGTGGCCCGTATTTATTCACCATCATGCCTGCCTTTGGGATCCCGCCAGCTTTAGGAAGGATTTGGTGCCTTTTGGGAAAGGATCGGACACAGGATGCCTGCAGGATTTCTTTGTAAAGCCAGGAGCTAAAGATCTAAGCAGCCACACTTGTGGACTCCAAGCTAAGCCCCATTGAAGAAGGGGTTAATAGCGCCCGTGTAGAGCCACTGCCGAAGATGCTTCTTGCAGGACTTTTTTTTTTTTTTTAAACGTCCCGCAAGCGCACCACTCCAGTGTGAAAGCACTTGGGCTTTCACACTGGAGTGACAGAAGAGGCGATTTGCAGGTGCTATTTTTAGGGCTAAAACGCCTGTAAAGCGCCTCATTGTGAAAGTGGCTTTAGTGTTTAATTTTGTACAGAAACTTAGGTCCCATCCAATATTTTTTTTCCAGGAGACACATCTTATTGCCTCCAAGTTGATGGCCTAAAGATGTGTAGCACTACCCCGGTAGGGATTGCCGTGTGTAGACTTCCTAGGTCTTTTCCTCTTCTTATCTTGCAACTAGATGCTATGGGTTTTCACACAACCACCCATACTCTCATCTGCTCGTTCGACAATCAGGGTTTTTTTTGGGGATATTGTTGGAACTTGGATGGAAGAAGGGAATAGTGGGATACTCCGACTAGAACCAATTACAGATGACGACAACTCTCACTCGGCCTCATCAGGTTGAATGTGGTAGCAGGCTTGCTGCTTTACCATACTGCATTTGTATGGAAGAAATAAGTCCTTTGCTTGCTCTGGCAGCAGACTTGGTGAAACTGCTCATCTTCAAGACACACTAGCATCCCTTTTGACTGACACCCATCCACTGACTCTCCTAGCTGAAGGGATGACAATACCAGGACAGGCCCCATGACAGATCTGTACTCACTGTAGGCCGAAACAGATCCTCTCTGGTGTCTCTCCCTTCCAGTCAGCTCTGCTGGACATCTGGATTGCAGGTTGACTCAGGCCCTCAGGTCAGCCAACTGAGGCTGCATGGCAGCTTGTGCAGAGCAGGGGCAGCAGCCCCCTCCCTCCAGGACCCCACTCTACAGCTGAAGGCCCTGAGCGCATGTGCCCTTGGCATATATACAGTCACCCAGCATGCACTGAGGCATTTTCCTCTGCCAATGGTCAGGGCTGTAACTATGCCTGTACTCTCATTTGTCAGGTTTCCTCCCACTGTCCAATATGCCCCGTCCTATTGGACCAGCGTGAAACAACATGAGCAGCACCTGAGCACCATTAAAGACCCAATAAATGGATCCCTGCTTCCTGGTATGCAGAGAGCATCTAAATTTATCTGGCAATCTTCCCGGTAAGCAGAAAGACCCAAAAACTATACTCTATTCTAGCACTTACCTAGGAGGGTGCTACAGATGCATTTGTGACGCATACGTTGCATTTTACTTATTGTAATTATGCACGGGGGGTTACCATGTTGGTTTCCAAATCTTTGTGTTGCTCTATTACTACAATTGTCACAAACCCATATGGTCGTTATGCAATAGCTGTCCTGTAGATTAACCCCTTCGCGACTAGGGGTAAACAAATCTTAATGCCTAAGCCCAATTTTGCAACTTTGACATGTGTTAGTAAAACCGTACATATCAACACACATGCATTGTGCATCTGGTTTGATTATACCTTGTTTTTTTCCAGAATAAATTGGGCTTTCATTTGGTGGTAAATGGTAATGGATATTTCCTGAATTTCATTTTTTTAATTCAAGGAAAACCTGGACAAAAATAGTAAAAAAAGTAACTATAGTATAGTAACTGTATATTTATTGCTACTACCATAACCTACTACCAAAGAAAGACCAAAAATAATTTCTCCTGCTCCCGACAATCGCAGTGATACCACATATGTGTATGTTGTTTGTACCCATAGGGCAGCCCAGAAACAATAGTGTCCAAAAAATCCTGACCCTGACCTTTGACCTGAACACTAACCCTGAGACTGACCTAGATCAAACCTTGATCTAGACAAACATGGGGGTGGGCTTCACAGTGACTGATCACTGTGATAGCGAGAGGCTATCACAGCGATCAGGTGACCTGGAATCGGACATTCCATGTCCCGATTGTTAGAACGGGGCCCTCAGCAAGACCCCGGTTTCTGTGCTGGGAACGCGCCAAGCAGTGCGTCTCAGCACAAAGATACGCAAATAAGCGGCCCTGCGGAAAAAAGCCCAGTGAGGCAGCATATTTGCATACGGTCCGCATGAAGGGGTTAAAAATTCCTCATACTTTTGTAGCTCTATATACGTTCCCCCTCCCTTTACGGTCACTTTTTGAGATGCTGTAATGAACCAGGTAATTCAGGCAGTGGAAGGTCCTCTAGTTATTGCAGGGGAACTTAATATTGTTCCCCCTCCCACCCTGGACAGGTTTTGCACTGATGCTAAATGTTCTTCTCCCTTAGACCCCTTTCACACTGCCAGCATTTTTCAGGTGCTACAGCGCTAGAAATAGCGCCTGAAAAAAACAGCTCCATTCACTCCAGTGTGAAAGCCGAGGCACAGATTGCCTTAAAAAATCAATTTGTTTCAGTTTCAGGTATGCCATTCAGCTGCAGCACTGATTTATTTGTCTCGTCAGCAGTGTTTGCTCTCACGATATGTAAATCAGCGACTCAAGCACTGTAGGAGGTGATTTCACCACCACAGTTTGAAAAAAAAAAACTGGAGTTAGACTTACCGGTAACTCCTTTTCCAGTGGTCTTCCAGGACAGCCCTTGAGAGATGGAGTCCCTCCCATCGACCCAGGAAACACATTGCCAACAATTCAAAAGGCGGTCCTCAGGTCCCTGGTCAGTCATTTACCAAGAACCGAAGGATGGAACTGTAAAAACATAACCAAAATAGGTAATGTTAGTACATTAACAAACAAAAAAGGGTGGGATCGTGCTGTCCTGGAAGACCACTGGAAAAAGAGTTACCGGTAAGTCTAACTCCAGTTTTCCCCAGCTGTCTTAAAGGACAGCCCTTGAGAGGATCCCCAAGTACTCACCAGATTAGGGGGGACCACGGCTTGGAGAACTTTTCTCCCAAAAGCCTGATCCTGACTGGACATTAAGTCTAGTCTATAATGCCTTGTAAAAGTGGAAAAGCTTGACCACGTGGCCGCTTTACATATTTGCTCCGGGGTGGCACCAGCTCTTTCTGCCCAGGATGCTGATAATGCCCTTGTGGAGTGGGCTTCAATACCCCCAGGAGGATCTTTATTTACTGTCTTATAACCCTCTGCTATAGCTATCCTAATCCACCTAGCTATGGTGACTTTAAAAGCTTTTTGCCCCTTACGTTGTCCGGAAAAAAGAACAAAAAGTGAATCTGAGATTCTGAATGGATTGGTTACCCTAAGATACTCTAGGATACACCTCCTCACATCTAATAAATGAAAACGCTTATCTTTCTCGTTTGAAGCCTTCTGACAGAAAGAAGGGAGGACAATATCTTGTGACCTATGGAAATTAGATGCCACCTTTGGTAAGAACCCAGGGTCTGTCTTTAGGATGACTGTCTTCTAGAATTTGGAGGAACGGCTCTCTGACAGAGAGAGCTTGGATTTCACCAACTCTGCGTGCTGAAGTGATTGCCACAAGTAGTACTGTCCTGAAAGTGACCAGTCTTAGAGAGGCCTCTGAGATAGGTTCAAAAGGTGACCCCAAAAATGCCTTTAGAACGACTGATAGATCCCAGGATGGGGCGATGTTAACTCTAACTGGTTTGCGTCTGGAGATTGCTTTACAGAACCTAGCAATGAAAGGATCTTCTTGCAACCTTTTCTCTAAGTACACACTTAAGGCCGCTATCTGGACCTTAATAGTACTAGGAGTTAGCCCTTTGTCTATCCCCTCCTGGAGAAACTGTAGGATATTTGCTGTATCCATGTTTACCTCACCTCGGCTGTTCAACCAGCTGTTAAATTTTCTCCATACCTTCCTGTAAATGGCTTGAGTGACAGGTTTTCTACTCTGTAGCAGGGTCTGAATCACTCTATCAGTCAGGCCCTTGCTCCTCAATATTTCCTCCTCAGTAACCACGCTGAGAGGTTCAGCATGGATACTTGTGGATGAAAGAGAGGTCCCTGAGACAGAAGGTCTGGTCTGCAGGGAAGCCTCAGAGGAGGTTAGTCTGTCAACCGTAGCAACGTTGTGAACCATGGTCTATTGGGCCAAAACGGTGCCACTAAGATTAAACACGTTTCCTCCACTAGAAACTTCGCTAAAACCCTCGGGATG
The DNA here is from genome assembly GCF_042186555.1 of Aquarana catesbeiana. Taxonomy (NCBI): domain Eukaryota; kingdom Metazoa; phylum Chordata; class Amphibia; order Anura; family Ranidae; genus Aquarana; species Aquarana catesbeiana. The sequence continues at coordinate 125,763,032 of NC_133330.1, forward strand.
AGATGAAGCGGAGGAAACGCATAAGCTAAGCTGAACGTCCATGGGGTCTGTAAGGCGTCAACTGCCCAGGGCTGATCTCCTGGGTGTAGCAAGCAAAAATTTGGAATTTTTGCATTCTCCTTGTTTGCAAACAGGACCACTACTGGTTTTCCCCAGTAAGCTGCTATGTAGTTGAACACTTCCGGGTGTAGAGACCATTCTTGATTTGACACTCGTTGACGACTCAAGAAATCTGCAGTGTTGTTCAGCTCCCCTTTCAGGTGAACTGCAGAGATGGATGCTAGATTGGATTCTGCCCATTGAAAAATGTGACTGGCCACCAACATTAGTCGATGACTTCTGGTGCCTCCTTGCTTGTTTATATAAGCTACAGCCGTCATATTGTCTGAACGGACCTGTAGATGCCTTATGACCTTGTATTGAATTCTGAAAGAATAACAGAGCCCTGAGGACAGCTGTTAGCTCCTTCCAATTGGACGAGAGAAGTTTCTCCTCTGACATCCACCTGCCTTGTGCCCAGTTTGAGTTGAGGTGGGCTCCCCAGCCCCAGCTGCTCGCATCCGTAGTTAGTATGGATGTGACAGGAGAGATCCAGAGAACCCCTTTGTTTAAATTCTCTGTCTCCTTCCACCACCAGAGGGAGCGCTTTACTTACTCTGGTGGGGGTTGAAACCTCTTCTTCCAGATCCGTGTCTTTTAATTGTTCCAACAGAAACCTCTGAAGGTCTCTTTGGTGGAACCTGGCCCATTGTACAGCTGCAATGGCTGCTGTCATAAGTCCTAAGACCGCCATCACCTCCCTCACTGTACATTTGGCGCTGCTTTGAAGAAAAGACATTCTCTGCCGCAGATTTAATATCTTCTCTTCTGGTAGGACTATCCTCTGCTCTACTGACAGGATCTTGTACCCCAAGTACAGAATTTCCTGTGTTGGGGTAGTCTTGGATTTTTCCAGACTGACTATCCACCCCAACTGCCTCAGGTTGAGCTGTGTCAACTCTAGGTCCCGACGAAGTTGTTTCTCCGAATGGGCCGTGAGGAGTAAGTCGTCTAGATACGGAATAATCGAGACTGACTGTAGTCTTAACGGAACTAATGCCTCCCCGAGAACCTTGGTAAAGATTCTTGGGGAGGACGACAGTCTGAAGGGAAGTGCTCTGCACTGGAAATGATAAATTTTGGTGTCTATCTGGATCGCCATCCGAAGAAATTTCTGGCATTCCTTCCTTATTGGGATATGCAGATAGGCGTCCCTTAAACTCAGGGTAGCCATGAACACCTCTTTTTGGGGAAGATTCCTTATAGAGTAAATGGACTCCATCCGGAATTTTTTTGTATCGGATGGAGCGGTTCAGAGGTTCATGATTAGTCTGAACTTCCCGGATGGCTTTTTTACCACAAAAATGTGCGAGTAAAAACCATACCCCTGTTCCTGAATAGGGACTGGTGTCAATACCTCTTGATCCACCATTTCCCCTATTAACAGAGGTAAGGCCTTGGCCTTCTCTGAGTGTCTTGGAAGCTTTGTCACAAGAAACTTTGAGGGTGGATCGCTGTGAAATTCCAGCACATACCCTCTTTTTATAATGTTTAAGACAAACTCGTTTGAGGTTATCTTTTCCCATTGTGGGAGAAAATTCACTAACCTTCCTCCCACGGGAACCCTGATGTCACTGGGGTTTAGGGTTTGAATTGGGGCGGTTGAAAAGTATGCCCCCTTTTCCTTTCCCTTTTTGTCCTGTCCAGTGCGTCTTGGGTTTGAACTCCTTCTCTGACTTGGAGGGTTTCTTTGCGGGACGAAAAAATTCTTTGAAAATTTTTCTTTTTAATGGGAAAGGTTTTCTTTTTATCCCCGTTCTTTCTACGGCGGTATCTAATTCAGGCCCGAAAGACTAGGTCTCCCCCCCAAGTTTTCATCCATACTGACCTCCTGGCTGCGACAGAAAGCGCCGCGGTTTTAGCCGTAAATTTTACGGAGTCGGTGGAAGCGTCAAAAATGAAACTTGTTGCCTTGAAAAGCATAGGAAAGGTTTTCAAGAGCTCCCCCCTAGGCGTGCCTGCTTTTAAGTGTTCCTCTAGTTGAGACAACCAGAACTCCAGATTCCTAGCAACACAGGAAGTGGCTAGAGCTAGTTTTAGGCCTGCCATCGAAGCATCCCAGGCCCTCTTTAAGACTATGGCTGTTTTTCTGTCCATTGGGTCCTTTAAATGACCCATATCCTCAAAAGCAAGGTCAGACTGTTTTGAGACTTTGGACAGAGGGGCGTCTGGTTTAGGATTCTTATTCCATACCGCCTCTGGGCTCTCATCAAAGGGGAATCTTCTTCTGAGTGAATTAGGAAAGAAGACTTTTTTGTCTGGCTTGGCCCACTCCTTGCGGACAAGGTCAGAAAGCACATTATGTATAGGGAATACCTTAACTTTCTTTTTCCCCAGAGCCTCATACATTTTATCATGTCTGGTCAATTGAGTTTCTTCCTCATCAATTTCCAGCGTATCATAAATAGCGCTCAACAGCTCGTCTACATCCTCCAGAGACAGCTTGTATTTTGCTGCTTTGTTAGCTACAACCTGATCCTCATCCTGATTTGAGTCTGCGTCAGAGGATTCAGGTCTAACTAACACGGGGCTATGCTCCCTAGTCAGTCATACGGGGCTCCCCAGAACTGGGTGTTGTAAGGCATGGTGAGGAGGGAATCGCAGCTGCTTTACTGGTGGAAACAGACGTGTTTACATCTGCAATTAATTCCCGGAGAGATTTAAAGGTTGATGCCATTTCATCTTTAAAGGAGCCAAGGAATTTTGCCAAGGGAGAGTCTGCCTCTGTTTTAAGTAAGCCTGCAATACACTGTCTGCATAAGGCTTTGTTAGAGCCTGAGGACAACTTATTTCCACAATTAGGGCATTTTTTGCGGCCTGACTTGTCTTCCCTTGGGGCTTCCTTACCCTGAAATAAAGAATAAACTATCTTAGCATCAGAGAACCTTTTTAACTCTCATTAAAAACACCTGTGCTGCAACCACCACTGCATAAACCCGGGACTGCGAGGTAACCACCACCATGGGGTACAACAAATCCCAGCCTTACAACAAAACCCCAGAAAAAAACACAGTAAGGGCTTGCCCAGCAGCCTACCTGGGTTTGGCTGGTGCCTGCATCCACCGGAGTATCCTGGGAAATAGCCTTCATGGTCCCCCTCACAAGCTCCGGATCCCGCCGCTAGTCCGGTATAGCTGGACTGAATCCATCTGCATTGCTCCTGGGGGGAACCTGCACCAACCTACCCCTGGCACACCTCGGCACTGGAAAGAGGGGGGGTAACAGGTCTGCTCCTGTCAGCCGGACGGTACACGAGCCCCAAGTATTTAAGGTAGAACTAACTCTGGAGCCGCTGGATAGGACCCGGTCCCCCTGTGCGGCTCCGCTCCCCTCAGGCAGCCCCTGAGAGATAGAGTCCTTCTCCTGGTTCCTGGCATCATGTTCCTCCGACGGATGAAACACAAATGACTGACAAGGGACCGCCTTTTGAACTGTTGGCAATGTGTTTCCTGGGTCGATGGGAGGGACTCCATCTCTCAAGAGCTGTCCAGGAAGACAACTGGGGAAAAAATGGTGCATGTATGCCCAGAAGTGGGTGAAGGACGGTATTCTGATGGTGGGCATACCCACCGATTCATCTTTTTTTCGTTCAGCCCAGAGGCTGCATGAAAAAAAGAACATTACAATATATGCCCAACAAGGACCAGCAACGTACTGGTATGTTGCTGGATTTTGAGTGGTTATACCAGAATGATGCTTGCAGGTTTAGGCATCATCTTGGTATCATTCTTTTCAGCAAGCGGTCTGCTTTCATGTAAAAGCAATCCTAGCGGCTAATTAGCCTCTAGACTCCTTTTACAAGCAGGGGGAGGGAATGCCCCCCCCCCATCGTCTTTCTTGGTTTTCTCTGGCGCTTCTGTCCCAACAGGGAACCCGAAAATGCAGCTGGTGGTTTCGTCAGCTGACCATAGAGCTGATCGGAGACCAGAATGGCTCCAAACATATCTATGGCCTAAGAAACCAGAAACCACAAGCATTTCATGACTTAGGTTTCGCCGGATATAAACAGCGCCATTGGAAAATTGAGAAAGCATTTTATCACACCGATCTTGGTGTGGTCCGATGCTTTGAGGGCAGCGGAGAGATCTAGGGTCTAATAGACCTTTTTTTTTTTTTCAAAAAAAAAAAAAAAAAAAAAGAGTACCTGTCACTACCTATTGCTATGATAGGGGATATGAAGAAAAAAAAGGAAAGATCCCCCTTCAGTGGGACTTTAAAGGCCACATACACTGATGTAGTATGAAAAAATAGTTTATTGGATATACATAAAAGTTTGTGATCAGCTAGAATGATCGATATTAAAAAAAAATAAAAAAATTCTTACAAAGTGTACAATATATATATATATATATATATATATATATATATATATATATATATATATATATATATATATATATATATATATATATATATATATAAAGAAAACAACAGAGACAAAGAACAACAATTTACATGAAAAAATTACAAAGAAATAATAATACTCTCCAGTAGATAGTAATCCCCGGTACCTGACGCGTTTCTGGTTAACACCTTCATCAGGGATATAGGACAGAGGTAGACATAGTCAAATTGTTTTTAGTCATGTAAAGTGATTCCATAAAGAAAAATCCGTGACGCAACTGTCCCAATGGGGGTGCACATAATATGGTCATGGAACAAAAAGTTCCCAAGTGTGGTTGATCAAGTGGGCAACAGCAACTGAATTACAGCAATTTAGCTAAAAAGTGTCCGCTACATGGAAACCAAGAAAGGTAGCTGCTAAGAGCTTTCAATAAGGCTCCAGGTAAGTAGATAGCACCTAAAAATCCTCATCTCCATCAGTCATCCAAATGTGCTTTAACAGGTCTGGATGGTTAGCGTCAGGCCCGCTCTCCAGTGCATAGGGGATATTTACACTCACTGAGATAATAGAAATGACCCGTCCCCCCGTGCACACACGCAAAGGCGAATGCAAGTGTAGGTCTGGTGTCATATTAAAACAGCTATTGCACCATGCGTGTGAGGTATCACCACGAACAGATTGAGGGCAGTAATTTTAGCAGTAGACCTACTCTGTAAATCTAAACCTGTAAAGGAATTTAAAGACTTTTAAAAATGTATGTAGTTTGCCGCCGCTGCACGTTTGTGCACAATTTTAAAGCATGTAGTGTTTGGTATCCATGTACTCGGCATAAGATCATCTTTTTTATTATATCAAACATTTGGGCAATATAGTGCGTTTTAGTGCATTAAAATTAAAAAGTGTTTTTTTTTTTTTTCCAAAAAAAATTGCATTTGAAAATTTGCTGCGCAAATACTGTGTGAAAAAAAAATTGCAACACCCACCATTTTAATCTGCAGGGCATTTAATTAAAAAAATTATATAGTGTTTGGGGGTTCAAAGTAATTTTCTAGCAAAAAAATAGTATTTTTTCATGTAAACAAAAAGTATCATAAAGGGCTTTGTCTTCAAGTGGTTAGAAGAGTGGGTGATGTGTGACATAAGCTTCTAATGTTGTTCATAAAATGCCAGGACAGTTAAACCCCCCCCCCAATGACCCCCCTTGGAAAGTAGACACTCCAAGCTATTTGCCGATAGGCATGTTGAGTCCATGGAATATTTTATATTTTGCCACAAGTTTCGGAAAAATGTCAAACTTATTTATTTTTTTGCACAAAGTTGTTACTAAATGATATATTGCTCAATCATGCCATAGGTACGGGGATACCACGTGTGAGACTTTTTGGGAGCCTAGCCGTGTACAGGACCCCAAAAACCAAGCACCGCCTTCAGGATTTCTAAGGGTGTAAAATGGTGATTTCACGTCCTCACTACCTATCAGTTACGGAGGCCCTAAAATGTCCAGAAGGCACAACCCCCCCCCCCCCCCCAAATGACCCCATTTTGGAAAGCTGACACCCCAAGGTATTTGCCAAGAGGCATGGTGAGTATTTTGCAGCTCTCATTTGTTTTTGAAAATGAAGAAAGAAAATAATTTTTTTCCAAAACTGACAAAAAGCTAGATCTGCAAAATATTCAACATGCCTCTCAGCAAATAGCTTGGGGTGTTTACTTTCCTAAATGGGGTCATTTGGGGGGAGAGGGGGGGTTGTGCTATCTTTGCATTATATGGCCTTCAAAACTGATAGATAGTGAAGAGTGAAATAAAAAATTCACGCCCTTAGATTTCCTAAAGGCGGTGCTTGGTTTTCGGGGTCCTGTACACGGCTAGGCTCCCAAAAAGTCTCACATGTGGTATCCCCATACTCAGGAGAAGCAGCAGAATGTATTTTGGGGTGTAATTCCACTTATAAACATAGCATGTGTGACAAAAAAAAATTATTCAATGGGCTCAACATGCCTCTCAGCAATTTCCTTGGGGTGTCTACTTTCCAAAATGGGGTCATTTGGGGGGTCTGTACTGCCCTGCCTTTTTAGCACCTCAAGAAATAGGCAGTCAAACTAAAAGCTGCGTAAATTCCAGAAAATGTACCCTAGTTTGTAGACGCTATAACTTTTGCGCAAACCAATAAATATACGCTTATTGACTATTTTTTTACCAAAGACATGTGGCTGAATACATTTTGGCCTAAATGTATGACTAAAATTGAGTTTATTGGATTTTTTTTAGAACAAAAAGTAGAATATTTTTCCAAATTTTTGGTCTTTCCATTTATATTGTAAAAAATTTAAAAAATAAAAAAAATCGCAGAGGCAATCAAATACCATCAAAAGAAAGCTATTTGTGGGAAAAAAGGACACAAATTTCGTTTGGGTACAGCATTGCATGACCGTGCAATCACCAGTTAAAACAGCGCAGAGCCAAATTGTAAAAAGTTCTCTGTTCATTGAGGTGCCAATTCTTCCGGGGCTGAAGTAGTTAAAAAAAATTGGGGATATTTATTATAACAAAAAGTAAAAAAAGTGTTTTTTTTTCAATATCTTTATTTATCAAAAACATTTTTACATTTATTATAAACCAATATTTACACAACTATTCTTATCTAACAGTATATTAAAATACAATTCACTTACACATATGTTCCATTCCTGGCCGCCTATTAACTGACTTTACCATTATGTTAAGTCCATGGCCCAGTTATCTTCATTCTCACACCCATTCATAACTCCCCCCCCCCCCCGCCTCCTCATATACCCCATACTTAAACCATCTATTCCTACAAAAAAAAAGAAAAAAATTAAATACATAAGTGCCCCCCCTCCCCCCCCCTTTTCCCCTCTCCACCGTCACTATTCAATCATACAGCCTATATTTCCCTCAACAGAGACGATGATATTCTAAACTGTTCCCACACTTACCATGCTGGGTTTTTTTTTAAACCTTTTTCAATCATCAACCTTTTTTCCACAGAACGCATCTCGCTCATCCACTCATCTATGGAGGGGGTTATCCTACTTTTCCACTTTCTAGCAATAGTAGTTCGTGCTGCTGTCAGAAAATGTTTTAAAATACCCTTTTTTATATTCTTTACGGATCCTGTAATCATTGATAATACCAAAACCAATATATCTGGTTGTAAACTCATTCCTGTCACAGCCCGATATATTTTATAGATTTCATTCCAAAATGTCTGAACCCCCCGGACAAAAATACCATATATGTGACAAAGTGCCCTTTGTTGCCCGACATCTCTAGCAGATTGTCCTCATTCTCTGGATTTATTTTATGCATGTCTACGGGGAATTTATACCATCTAGCTAGTAATTTATAATTTCTTTCTTGATGTCTGTTGGAAAAAGATATTTTATGAATATAAATGCTTTTTCCCATTTAGTCTTAGGGATAATAATCCCTAGCTCTTCTTCCCATTTTTTAATATAACTAATCTCCTGGTCTTTGTTTTCAGACATTAAACATTTATATACCCTAGATAATATATGTTTCGGCTCATTTTCTTGTAGAAATAACTTTTCTAGATTGGTCGGTGGTCTGTCCAATTTCCCCTCTTTCATGAGAGAGATAAACTTTTGAAGTTGCAAATATTGCATCCATTTCCTTTTATATTCCATACCTAAAACCTCTATCGAGGGAGGTCAATTCCCCTGCATTAGTTGCACCACCCTTATATCATCTTTTCTTTGCCATTTTAGGAAGATCGTGACCTCCAATGCCGGTGGGAATTCTGGGTTGCTGAAGAGGGGGGTCATTAGGCCAACATAGTTAGACCCTATCCCCCTCCCCACTAATCCATCCCAAACTTTCAGTGTTGATGCCATCAGAAATGGCAATTCTTCAACAGGGGGCCTATTTTCTCTCTTTATCCATGGAAGTGATTTCAGTTTCATGGCCACAATCTCTTCCTCTAATTTCACCCATTGTTTACATTCTGCATTGTGGAACCAGTCCACTATTCTAGCCACAAATACCGATCTAAGATACACAGAGATCTGGAAGCGCCAGACCCCACCTTTTAGTTAGTACTGCTCTACTGATCCTCGCTGGTTTACCCGCCCATATAAAGCTCCCTATTGCTTTCTGTAGGAGGTTCAAAATATTTTTTGCAGGAAATATCGGAATGGTCTGAAATATGTAGAGTATCTTAGGCAATATGTCCATCTTTATAATGTTTATCCTGCCCATCCAAGAGAAAACACCCCTATCATACCGTTAGAGTGTCTTGATTAATTTTTGCACTACTGGCAGATAGTTATATTCCTGGAGCTTTTCTATTTCCCCAGGAATAAATACCCCTAGATATTTGATTGCATTATCCTGCCATTTAAAAGAAAAGTTTTTTTTAAGCGAATCCAACATGTTCATATGCATATTTATATTTAAAGCTTCAGATTTATTGTAGTTCACTTTAAAGTTACTCAATTCGGTTAAACGAATAAATTCTTTAATTAAATTTGGGATTGTTACCACTGGATTCGTGATATACACTAGCAAATCATCTGCATATACCGACATTTTATAGTCTTTATCTCCCACTTTTATTCCCTTTATATCTATATTGTTCCAGATTGCTATCGTCAGGTGCTCCATAGCCAATACATATAGCAATGGCGACAAGGGACACCCCTGTCGGGTTCCATTCGTTATATTAATTATGTCAGATAGATCTCCATTCGCACGTATTCTGGTAGTTGGGTTGTTATATAAAACCATTATTTTTTCCCGAAGAATAGGACCCACTCCAGAAACCACCATCCCACCCTGTCAAAGACAGGATGGGATGGCGTGTCTCCAGACATACTCCATCAGTGTCAGGGTTTTCAGGGTATTATCCCGCGCCTCCCTTCCCTCTATAAACCCAGTTTGGTCTAGGTGGATATATGTCGGCATTTTTGGTGCAAGTCTATTGGCTATGAGCTTTGAGTACAGTCCAAGATAAATATTTGTCAGCGATATCGTCCGATAGTTTGCACACATTGTGTGATCCTTCTCAGGTTTTGGTATAAGTGAAATATATGCCTGCATACCCTGTGGAACAAATGGTTGAGAGGCAGACACTGAGTTAAAAGTCCTCTTCATAATTGGGACTAGTAGAGCTTTAAATGACTTATAGAACCTTGGGGTAAAACCATCCGGGCCAGGGCTCTTCCCCGGTACTAATGCATCGATTGCCTTCTGTATTTCAGTATCTGAACATTCCTCTTCTAATTGCTCAACCTCTGATGTTAAAGTCGGTATAGCAGTATCATTTATATATTGTCGAATATTCTGTTGAAATATTTCAGGATACCTCTTGGCCAGTTGATTTGGTAGATTGTACAATCAGGAGTAGAAATTATGGAATGCTTTCAGAATTCCATTTGGCTCGTATACCACATCCCCTGTTTCTGACTTAATCTTTACAATAGATGTTGTATTCACTCGCTGGCGTAGTGCTCTAGCTAACAAATTACTGGGCTTACTACCATGTTGATAGAATAGAGTACGATTTTTATCCCTAACCCATGTTTTCTCATTTAGTAAAGTTCGTAATTCAAGTCGTTTTTCTGTTAGATCCATTAATGTCTCCCGTGTTTGGATCTTGTTTATGCCGTTTTTCCAATTGCTCTATTTCTTGTAGTAACTGAGCTGATCTGTTTCCTTTTGCTTTTTTTTAGCCTAGCTCCATGTTTTATAAATAGACCCCTCAGTACACATTTTAGAGTTTCCCATTGCACAGGCAGGAAAGTACCATCTTTTACATGATCTAGTGTAAAATTCGAAATAGCCGACCTGATCTCCGACATACAGACCTCATCATATAATAGGTTGTCATTTAATTTCCAAGTGCCTCTTGTTATATTGGCACTTGGAGTGTCAATCACCAAAAATATGGGGGCGTGGTCCAACCACACAAAACTACCTATTTCTGTGGAGGAGACAGCCGCCATTCCTAATTGATTTATCAAAAAGTAATCTAATCTATGGTATGTACCGTGCACTTTTGAGTGAAACGTATAATCTTTCTCCATTGGATGAAAGGCCCTCCAAATATCAACCAAATGGTGTTTCTCTAGCATATCATTACATTTCTTTTTGTCAGTACTTGAATGGGGGATTGAGGATGCGGTAGTGTCCAACTTCCGATTGAAAACAAAATTAAAGTCACCCCCTATTATTGTCACCCCCTCTGCTCTTTCCATTAGATCTGTCAACAGTTGAGTACCCGTATAAATCTGATCCACGTTTGGTAAGTAAATGTTAATCAATGTGTATTTTATACCATATACGATTAGTTTCAATAGCAATGCCCTACCATCTCGGTTCGTCCAAGTTTCTATTATCTGATGGGGTATTGACTTATGAATTGTTATTGAAACTCCCCTCGATTTAGAATGAGTATACGTATCATGATACCAGGTAGAATAGTGTCTATTTTGTATATTAGGTATATGGTCTGAACAGAAGTGCGTCTCCTGGAAGAAAGCAATACCCACATTTTGTTCATGGAGAGAATACAGAATTTGCGATCTTTTTGTTGCTGCATTTAAACCCCTAACATTAAAGGAACATATTTTTATGGTGCTCATAGAAAAATACGAGAGAGAGAAAGAAAGTGGAGAGAAAAAAAAAAAAACCCTGTTACACTATAACAACACCCAGCTACTCAAATAGCAACCTCACCGAGTCTTATTCAACTCAGACCCACACCCCAGTCACAGTCAGACCTTCACCCCCACACACAAACCCACAACCTACCTTAAAAAAAAAAAAAAAATTCCCTATCTACTTGACTCCTATGAATCACCACTCACCTCTAGCACACACAAACACTCAACCGTATCTCAAACTTAACTCGTTAACCAAACAAATGCTGTTTACTAGGTACTAACCTATTCACAGCCACCATACAACACCACAATCAACCCCTTCCAAACATAACCCACTTAACCTTGCAATCGCTACCTACTCGACTCCTTGGAGTCTAACCTTACAAGTAAGTTCCCTAAATTAGGGGGTACAAAAAAAACTCCCCTAGAGTGGACGTGCCTGACCCAGGCTTATTTATTAAAAAAAAAAAAAAAAAAAAAAAAAAAAAAAAAATTGGATTCCCAAATGAAGAAAAGAGAAAGGGGAGAGATGGAGAGCGGAAGAGGAGGAAGAAAAAAAAAAAAAAAAAAATTTGGACCCCCCCTCCCCCACAGGTGTGACAACCTATTATCACTTTAACCTTAAATTAAATTACATTATATATAAAACAAGTATCCAACATTAATACATACATTTTACAATATAACCCTCTCTTCATACTGTTTCTTATCAAGTGTCTCAAAATCATACCAATTTATGAATTGTAAGTATCTCTTCCACCTTGATTGTGCTAAATTATGTATAAAACAAATATCCATCATTCCTACATACATTTTACATTATTCTCCTATCAACAAGTTATTTCTTATTTAAATATCTCAAGATCATACAAAATTATGAGATATTTGGTGAGAAAAAAAATATATACATATATATAACCCCACCAACCACCCAATCTATTATAACTTCAAATTGTTTCTTATGTAAGTATCTCCAAATCATACTACTCTATAAAATGTGCATTTGAAATAAAAAAAGAAAATAAAAAAACCCAGCACCAACCACCCAACCCATTGTGACATACTATTGAGCATTACACCTTAATGTTGTATTACAAAAAAAAAAAAATTATTGCTTCACACATTTACCGTTGAACCCCACCGTGCAAATGATATCCTGTTAAAATAATCAAAAAAATGTATCTATAAAATAGATGCCATGATGCTTTCTTTGACATGATAAAAATGTATTCTACATATCATATCTCTCGGCTTTCTTAAGTCATTATTTTTAGGACCTTGTGTTCTGTGTGCTCTATCAATCTCAAGTTCTGCCATATTTGGCCATTTTAATATAGAGTTGAATATGCCTTGGAGTGTCTTCTTTAAGCCTTCCGCTCCCACCGTTTCTGTTTGAGGTCATCAGTAGTATTTATTATACAATTTAGATATTGATCATATTCCCGATTTTTTTCTTCAAGCAATAGCATTTTTTGATTGATGGCTGCCATTTTAGTGTCTATAATGTCGATCCTATTTTGTGTGTTAGCTAAAGATGATTTCAATGTCTGAATTTCCGCCTTATATGAGAATTCCAATCTATACACATTTATCCATGTCTTCTCTTGTTGGTAAAGAGTTTATATTATTATTATTATTATACAGGATTTATATAGCGCCGACAGTTTACTTAGCGCTTTACAACATTAGGGCAGACAGTACAAGTACAATCCAATTCAATACAGGAGGAATCAGAGGGCCCTGCTCGTTAGAGCTTACAATCTAGGAGGGAGGGTCAAGTTATACAAAAGGGTAATAGCTGTGGGGGATGAGCTAATGGAGAAAATAGTGCAGTTGTTAGATGGAGGCAGGATAGGCTTCTCTGAAGAGGAAAGTTTTCAGGGATCGCCTAAAAGTGGATAAATTTGGAGACAGTCTGACAGATTGGGGTAGGGAATTCCAGAGGATAGGCGAGGCTCGGGAGAAGTACTGGAGGCGGATATGGGAGGAGGTGATGAGGGAGCTAGAGAGCAGGAGGTCTTGGGAGGAACGGAGATATGGGAGTCTACAAAATACGGGATAGATTTATGGCATTTTTTTTTTAAAAATTATTTATTTTTTTTACTAGTAATAGCGGTGATCGCGATTTTTTTTCGTGACTGCGACATTATGGCGGACACTTTTGACACACTTTTGGGACCATTCACATTTATACAGCGATCAATGCTTTAAAATTGCATTGATTACTGTGTAAATGTGACAGGCAGGGAAGGGGTTAACCACTAGGGGGACACAAGGGGTTAAATGTGTTTCCTAGGGAATGCTTCTAACTGTAGGGGGCGGGGACGTACAAGGGGAGGAGACCGATCAGTGTTCTGCTGTACAGGGAACACAGATCGCTCTCCTCTCACCTGACAGGACGTGGATCTGTGTGTTTACACACACAGATCCACGGTCCGGCCAACGGGCACTTGCGGGTGCCCGGCGGACATCGCGGCCACCGGGCACACGCACCGGGTCCCGAGCAACGCAGCAGGCGCGCGCGCCCCCTAGACGGCCTGGGGGCCCGAGGCTGTCGTCATATGACTTCCACCCAGGATGGGAGATCCCATCTGTGGACGTCATATGTCTATACGCCGGTGTTGAAGTGGTTAAAGGTAAGCCAATGAGGAGTGAGTTGCAGTAGTCGAGGCGAGAGATAACCAGGGAGTTTATATATGCCTGCTTATCCCAAGTGGGGACTCCCTCTATGTCCGTCATAAGATGATGCATATTGCCCATGGGGCTGCCACTTGGTCTAGGCTCTGTATCTCTGACTGGGGACACAAAATTCAGTTTGGTTACTACAGAGCCTTCTTGTTGACCTTGTGACTGCGAGTGCTGAAAAAAACCCTTAATATCTGTTTTTTGTGCGGATGTGGGTTTGGGGGGGTTCTTGACTGTTCCACCTGTTGATCCCCTCTTTGTTTTCTGGATATGGGTGCTTTTAGGAGGCATATTGCATTCAAGATACTAAGGAGTGAAGAAATATAGCTCTCACCTATAGTCTTCACTTTACATGCAGCACAAATATAGCCTTATTTAATATTAATGTCTTTTATGCGGTCATATGGCTTTATTGGTTTTATAGGAATTTTCATATGGATCTAGTACTTCTGAAAGAACTTATCCCTGCAGACCCGTACTGTCTCTATTTGGAGCTTCCCAGATCACCAGGGGCCTTACTTTGTGTATTGCTTCCAATCAATATACTATCAAGCATTACACATGTCTGTGACCTCGCCAAGCTTCCTAAGAGAAGAGAGAAAAGGCAGCAGCCGCTCTTTACCTTATCTTTTGTCGGAGCCCTTTTCTTAGTACTGTCCCACAATATGCGTTCCAGTCCTTTGTTGGACCAGGGTGAGTGAGTGGAGAGCCTAAGTGGTCCCCTCGATATTCGGTGACACCTGGGTCCGCTCGAGTCCACACACGGGTACTGGATGGCTCTCCAGATCTCCAGCAGGGTTCAGCCGAGCAAAGGCTCCTCTCAATCTTCGACGAGACTCTGGTCTGTTCAGGTTTTCCCACGGGCACTCCGTAGCACTCAGCTCGTTCAGAAGGACTCGGCTCCCTGCGCGGATCTTCGGCGGGGCTCGGCGAGCTTTGGCGGCACTTGGCTCCGCTTGTGCTTTCTCAGTGAGGTTCGAGTCGCGTCACGCAGCCTCACTGATTCCTTGCTCTGTATCTGCCAGACCTCACGCCACACTCAAGGAACCCCGAGGGGTTACCATGTAATCGTTGGGCAGTCACCTTTGGTTTGCTGGGGGATTCCACCTTCCGCAGCGTTTTCTTCCCATCTCATGCAGGGATGTAGACAACCAGTGACTCGGCGAGTTCCTTGGCCCGTTGCATGGGAGATCAGGAGAAGTCTATCAAATCATCTGGAAGTTACTGCAGCTGATTGCCTGGGTCAAATCATCCTGGTCAGTTCACACCCACATGAGTTTAAAAAAAAAAATAGTGTTTTTTTTTCAAAATTGTCGCTCTTTTTTGTTTATAGAGCAAAAAATTTAAAAAAACAGCAGAGGTGATCAAATACCACCAAAAGAAAGCTATTTGTGAAAAAAAAAAAAATGATAAAATGTAATTTGGTTACAGTGTTTCAGGACCGCACAATTGTCATTCAAGATGTTACAGCGCTGAAAGCTGAAAATTGGCCTGGCAGGAAGGGGGTGAAAATGCCCTGTGTTGAAGTGGTTAAATGTGGTTATAGTCGGGCTTATTAATTCTGCCCATACAAGCTTTATACCAGTACTATCCATGGTGATTAATCTAAGCCAATTATTTACTAATCATTAGGTCTCCGGTCAAGAGTCTAACACTAGAATTATTGTGTCACTTGTTACGCATAAAACATTTCATTCTATTGAACGGCCTTACTTGTTGGTGATCCTTGAGGGGCTGGGTTTTGGTAAATTTATGATTTGGGTCAAATGACTGTATTGTCAACCCGTTGCTTGTCTTCGGGTTAATATTCATATTACAAATGCCTTTCCTTTGTATCGTGGCACCTTGCAGGGGTGTCTGCTCTCCTCCCTGCTGTTTGCCATTGCTATTGAGCCACTGGCAGCTCTCAGACAGGAAGACAAAAGTGGCTCCGAGCGCGTAGCCTTTTCTCAACTTACCTGCAAGCCGCCCTCCCTGGACGATCCCTCCCCTGGATACCAAACCCGGAAGCGGACGGACGACCTGTGACGTCACGCACACCCCACGTGCGCTCCACGCTGGCCTCTAGTCTCTTCCTGACGGCCACAAAAGGAGCTCCCGGCTGGTAATCCACCTTCTGCGGCCCAGCATCCCTGCAGCGTCACCACCACAGGATCAGAGGGAACAGCGAGGACCACATATCTATACAGATGAGCCTTTTATATGTTTTTATCCTGTAAGTGTGTTTTTACCTGGTGTCATTAAACATCATTTGTTAATACTACACTCAGGTGGCGCTTCCTTCTCTACCCCAGCTCTCAGACAGGACCCTGCCATTAGGGGGATGTATGATTAATGCCCTGGAGGAAAAACCTCTTACGCCAATTACATGCTTTTATATTTTGCGGACTCTGACAGATCTCTTACTACAGCATTGAATGTTATTTCCCACTGTGGAGCCTTCTCTGCATGTAAAGTTAACTGGCATAAATTCAGTGTTTTCCTGTTAGACCCATTGTCTACTCCATTACTTCCCCCAACAGCTTTTCTCCAGGTAGTCTCTAAATTCCGTTACCTTTGAATTGAGATCCAATTACTCTTTAAAATGTATCTTGAAAATTATGTATGTCACGGAACGTCCCACACTCCGCTTGAGTGCTTCCGTCAGTATACCGCTTCCTAAGTTCTGGGACACGAGTCCAATGGATCTGGCTATAGGAACCCCCAAGAACTAGACAACACCAGTCTTGGATTACATCAGGACTAACTCTTTATTTGAGATCTCACACACATTTATACAGCAGGCTGACTCAAAGCTAACCTAATTAACATGAGCTAATTTACTAAAAAATTTACCCAGACCAGATGACAGACTTGTGGGCACCGAGCTTCACACAGTAGTATAAACACAATAGCTGGAGCTAATTACAATAACAATACAAACAACAATCTCCCCCTTCCTCAGCCTAGACTGTTTTTCTCCTCGCCAGTGCTGGTGGCTAATGTGATCAGCTCATTCAATTAACACACATTACCATAAACATCAACACAGGGTTAATTAGAACAAACAATGAGTTGAATACCCTTAGAACCTAGACTAAACTTATTTACATTAAACACATTATAGCTGACATCAGACAGGTGAGTGGAGTTGATGACATTAGCATCTTCTCACAGAATGTGTCCCAACAGTATAATTCAGTCTTATCATTCTAATATGGCATATAAAGGGTTCCCAGAGTCTGTGTGTTTTGGGGGGACATGGAGCTGAATCCAAAGTAACACCAACTCCATGGTCCCCAGGCATACAGCTCACAGAGAGCACCATTCCCCCAAATGCTAGGGCCCATAATCGGTGGGCAAGAAGCTTGCGTTCAGTCCCCTCAAATAGCCTCTGTCCCGGGTGAGTCTGTCACAATGTATATCCTCTAATGCAAAGACTTTTTGAGCACCTGGGTCAAACTACCTTTGAATCTCCTGGGTAGGATAAACCTATTCAAAATGATTTTTTTACCCCGATTTCTTTGTGTGTTTTGGCATGCACCAATTAACTTGTCCAATTAGATTTTTGTAGCTATTAATGCCCAGTTGACCTTTCTTCTCAGGGGTTCTCCCCCCCCCCCCAGGATGAAACCTTACAACTACCAGCACAAGGGGTTGGGTGTTGCCCAATTTACAATATTATTTGGCTACTCAGCTGACCCATATTCATGGGTGGTTTTTCCCCAAAATAGATAATTTTTCAGTGGCGTCTCAGGCTGCCTTTATGCATTCGTATGAGGCCCTGATGAATTTGCTTTACAGGAAGAGACAGTATCCCTCTACAGGTGCAGATGTTCTGAAGCTCTCCTATAAAATTTTCAACATCTGTAATCAAAAGATTCATAACACCTCTTACACAGTCCCCGAATCCTCCTTTGTGGCTCAACAAGAATTTGGCGGAGCTCGCAAAGCTACCTGGTGTACAATGTTTTGGCCTCAAGTATGCTCATCAGCTATTTTCCTCTAGGACATCTAAAATATTCTCCACACAGAGGGCTGAACTTGGCACCCCCAACACATTTTTTTATATACAAAAATGTAATACAGTAGCGGCCCAGTTTGGCCTGCAGGACGTTCTACTTCAGCTCTCGGAACTGGAATCTTTGAGAAAGATTACTCCAATTTGGTCTCTAAATAGAGGAATACTCTTTGTTAATATCCCCTTCTACTTAACGTACAGTCAAGGTTAAAACTCAATGGCAGGCTGATATACCAACACTGCAGGATGAGTCCTGGGTGGAGGTGCTGGGGAACCAACTTCCTGGGGTCATATCAGCCGAGGACAAGGTGATTCAACTAAAACATATACACAGAATCCATTATACTCTACTTCGGTTGTACAAATTGGGCAGATTTGATTCTCCAGAATGTTATAGGTTTCACGCTGCCACTGGACTACTTCCACATGATATAGGATTGTCCTGGTGTGCAACAGTTTTGGTTCAGGCTTACCACATTCATAGAAGCAAAGTTAGCTTCACCCAATATATGGACTCCTGCCAGACGACTCCTAGGAGACCTTGAAAGGGGGGACCTTTGTGCTTCCCAAAAAACATTGCTTGGGTTCCTCTTATGCAAAAAAAAAAAAATCCATTGATTTACAATGGAAAAAACAAAAACACAGACCCTCCAAGTACGCAAACGTGGATTGATTTATTAAACAATGTACAGAATTACTTAAAATTTGTTAGCTTTTTTCATGTGTTGTATGGTTTTATAACCTGATGCCTTGGTGGTCCTAACCAAGATCTGTACTTTTAGTGCCTTTTTACTTGCCTACACCAGCTGTAGCACCTTTTGCACCTTAAAGTGGTTATATAGGCACAAGTTTTTTGTTTTTTTCTACCTTCATCCAGGTAAATTACAGGAATTACCCTCTTTATCCAGCAATGTCCACAAAAGCCTAGCTTCTCTGGGGACTCGCACTCCTGACTGGCTTTTGGCAGCAGTGGGAGTCATTGGCTCCCACTGCTCTCAATCACAGCTAGTGAGCCAATCAGGAGATGGAGGGGGTGGGGCCGAGCTGCAGCTACTTGTGTGAATGGACACACAGAGCCGCAGGTTGGGAGCACACCTGCTTGGGTGCCCCCAGAGAAATCTGCTTAATGTGGGGGCACAGGGCACGAGGGAGGAGCCAGGAGCGCCAGCCTGGGACCCTCTCGAGGCTGCTCTGTGCAAAACCATTGCACAGAGCGGGTAAGTATATCATGTTTGTTATTATAAAAGAAACTAGGGGAAAAAAAGGCTTTAATATACAGTACCTTTAAGTTGTGAACTCACCAGCGGTTTTGTTAAAGTTGTACTGCTGATACAGTAGATGTTGAGCTGAGTGGACGTGTCTAGGAGCAGCTCCGTCTCCCACCCTTCCATAATGGGCAAGGAAAGAGGAACTCAGGCCACTAAACCTATGGCAGCAACTCTGGCGCAGTCTCTACCCTCATCCAGCATCCGGGACTACTTTGAATACACAGAGACTCCAAGCCTCTCTCATGGAGACAAGATGGCGCTGCATGGTACCACTACAGAACTGCTGCCGCCTTCTCGCTCCAATTACTTCTATCCTGCAGATGACCTGGCCTCTATTCCTTTTACACTGCGGGACTGTGCTCTGCTGCGGTCTCCGCAGGCAGCACATCCCTCGATTTTCCCACCGGCAACGCCACTATCTCAGGTCAGTGTGGATACCCGCCATCTCCTATTCAGACCTGCTGCAGGTACGGGACTCCGCCACCCCCCCCCCCCTTTAGCACCTGCTAACTTACTGTCTCTCATTCTGCCGCTACAAAATCTGGACTGTGCTTCATCACTTTCTGCCATTGATCTCCAGTCAGCGGGTGACCTATTGCTATCCTCTATCTCAACCAGCTCCGCCTCCACGTGCCCTATACTCTCTGCCCTATCTCTGGACTGACACCCGGCTCAGCCTCTCAGCAAGTCACTGAGAGGTTGAGCCAGCAGCTCCTGTCTCCTCCACAGCCCAGAGCTCCAGTTAGTGAGGAGGGGGCAGAGCAGCGTGCTGCTGACTGACAGTCACCAGCTCTCTGCTCGGGGAGCTGTGAGAAGAAAGCGATCTGCAGTGTTCGATCACTTATTTTCAGTGTTAGAGCCGGGAGACAGATGCAGCATCGTACCGATGCTGAATCCACACGGGTAAGTATAAATCAAAAGAAAAAACAAAAATAATCAACACTTCTCTTTTAAGCCTGGAGACTGGCTAGGCCATTCCATGACCTTAATGTGCTTCTTCTTGAACCACTCCTTTGTTGCCTTGGCAGTA
Source organism: Aquarana catesbeiana (assembly GCF_042186555.1). Lineage (NCBI taxonomy): Eukaryota > Metazoa > Chordata > Amphibia > Anura > Ranidae > Aquarana > Aquarana catesbeiana. Next base: position 125,783,104 of record NC_133330.1, read on the forward strand.
TGTTTTGGGCCATTGTCATGCTAAAAGACCCATCCATGACCCATCTTCAGTGGTCTGACTGAGGGAAGATTGCTTTTATCCAAGATTTTACAATACATGGCCCCATTTATTGGCCCCTCAATGCGGCAAAGTCGGTCTGTACCTTTAGCAGAGAAACAGCCCCAAAGCATAAGGTTTCCACCTCCATGCTTGACTGTAGGGATGGTGATCTTAGGGTTATAGTAAGCACTTTTCTTCCTCCAAACATGGAGAGTCTCCCTCAAGAAGGCACAGGTACGTTTGCAAATGCGTTCCAACTAAAGCCCTGTTTTTAACGCAGACTGTTGGACAGGTTAATTTGGTTGGCAGACTGGTTGGTGAGTTGAGATATGGAATGTTCTGTTTTTGTCTTACATGTACAGTCATGCCAGTCATCTAAATGATTCAGAGAAGGATTGGGAGAAAATGCTGTGGTCAGATAAGACCAAAATCTAGCTCAGCATTAACTAGACTCGCCGTGCTTGGAGGAAGGAAAATGTTGACTATGACCCTAAGAACACCATCCCTAAAGTCAAGCACAAAAGGTAGAAACATGATGCTTTGGGGTGGTTTCTCTGCTAAAGGTACGGGCCGACTTTGCTGCATTGAGGGGCCAATGGACCGGGCCATGTATTGCAAAATCTTGGAGGAGAACCTTCTTCCCTCAGCCAGAACACTGAAGATGGGTTGTAAATGGGTCTAACAGCATGACAATGACCCAAAACATACCACCAAGGTAACAAAGGAGTGGCTCAATTAAGGTCATGGAGTGGCCTAGTCAGTCTCCAGACCTTAATCCAATAGACAATTTATGAAGGGAGCTGAAACTTCAAACTGCCAAGAGACAGCCAAGAAACCTTAAGGATTTAGAGAAAATCTGTAAAGATGATTAGACCAAAATCCTTCCTGTGATGTGTGCAAACCTGGTCACCAACTACAAGAAACATCTTAACTCTGTGCTTGCCAACAAGGGTTTCTCCACCAAGTACCAAGTCATGTTTTGCTTGGGGATCAAATATTTACAGTATTTTACTCACTAAACTGCAATTCAATTTATATCATGTTTTTTTTCTGGCTTGTTGGTCGATTGTTGATTCTGGCTTTATCATTTAAAATACACCTATGATAAAAAAACATAGACCCTTCATTTCTTTGTAAGGGGCAAACTTACAAAATCTGCAGGGAATCAAATAATTATTTTCCCCACTGTATATCCAGATCTTTCTTGGCAGACCTTGAACATTGTGCCGTACAACCGCTCCTGGTGATTCTTAGAGAAACAATCATAGGGGAGATGGGCAAGTCATCCATCCTTAAGGTCCCTGAAGACTTCCCATCCTTTTGAAAGGACATGGACATTCCATGCCCTAAGCTTCCGGGTTGGGAACCTCTGCCACCTGTCCTGCCTGAACTACTGCCACTCCTGCCTCTGCTGAAGCCAAATCTCCATTGCTGGATGGTGTCCAACGCGGTGACATCACCCCCTCTACTGATTCACTGATCCAGGATCTTCTGCTGCTGCAGAGAGAACAGACTGCAGAGAGCAGACGTGCATGTGGAAGCTTCGGCTTCTAGTGCTCCGGCCACCCGGCCTTCCATCCCTCAGGACTATCCCGGACTCCCAGCGCATTGTACCGGGCGCCCCCCCCCCACCAGCTACGTGGACCAGGAACAATGTTCCCGGACCCTTCCTGTCAGATCTGCCTAAGCCCTACCCTCACATCTCCACGACACCGCCTCGGCCGCAGGAACGCTGATCCCAGCCATCAGCCTCCCGGAGCAGTGTCACAGGACACACCGCGGCTCCGGCCAGCGCCAGCCACCGCTCACCCCAGCCTCCATCAGCAGGCCCGCGTGCTCCATCCAACCGGGGCCAACCAACCATCCACGGACGGGACCTCGGGAGCTCTAGCATCAGGCCAGCCCGCGGCTCAGGCCTAGCATGTCGGCCATCTTGGTCCACCCATTGCAGCAGCAATCACCACCCGGAGCTCATCCCTGGACCCCCCCTCAGCAGGTTAGTACTGGGACCCAACCCACCATCCACGGACAGGACCTCAGCCACCACGGGAGCTTGAGCATCAGGACAGCCCATGGCTCGGGCCTAGCCCGTCGGCCATCATGTTCTACCCAGTGCGGCTGCAATCACTACCTTCCACCCGGAGCTCATCCCAGACCCCCCAGCAGGCTAATACCGGGACCCGGTCCCTCCCGACCCCCCCCCTCCAAGGCCTGCACCAGCCCACCTCCAGGCAGGACCCACCATCCCACCCCCCACCCAGCTAGGGGTTTTTTCGCCTTCCTCTGGATCAACAGGAGGGCGGTAGGCAGCCCTCATCACCTCCATCATCCTCCTTCAGCAACTTTGTCCTTCTCACCATGTGCAATTTCAAGTACACAGCAGACGCCCTCCACAGGCTAAGAAGCACCGCCTCAACTTTACCAACTGCCACTCAAAAAAGACTAAAAAAAGAAAAATTACTAAGGACCAACCTACAATCAACCATCAAATACAGGGAGACACCAATCCAACCACAACAATTAGCATGCGCCCTGATCAACACCAGATCTGCAATCAAGCACAGACTGGAAATCCATGACTTCATCACCGAAAACAACATAGATTGCCTCTTCATTACGGAAAGTTGGCTAACATCCGACTGCAACACCATCCTAACTGAATTGGTGCCTGAGAACTACAGCATCCTAAATGAGCATAGAATAGGAAAAAAAAAAAGGAGGAGGCCTAGCAGTGATCTTCAAATCGCACCTTGCATTCACCAAACCAACTTTACTGAATTCAGTGCCATTCATGGAGACACTCCCCCTGCATCTTCAAACACCCCAAGACACCATTCACATACTACTAAGCTACAGACCACCAGGACCAAAGATCAATCTCCTTACACCACTCACTGAATTTATTTCAATGCACACCCTGAAAACCAAAAACCTTCTGGTACTTGGGGACTCTCTACCCAAGACCCTATTGCGACCACCTGCATCAACCAACTTGAAGAACTAGGTCTTCAACAGCTGATAAATGCTCCCACACACGGTTCAGGACACACTCTAGATCTCATCTTCAAACAGAATAGGGACATCAACATATTCGACAACACACCACTACCATGGACAGACCACCACGCCATCAAATTTAAAATCACCACTAACACCACCCTCCAGAAACATGCAACACACTGGAACAGATCTCACAAGAAACTGCACTCTGAAATCTTCAAAACCACATTATCAAACAAAATACAATCCCTAAACTTAAACCTCTCAACGGAACACTCAACTCCCTAAACAAGGCATTACTACAAACAGCAGACTCAGTAGCGCCAAAACGCAGAACACTCATCCGCAAAAAAAAAAACTCGAGATGGTTTAATGGCACTCTCACCCTACTCAAGCAAGAATGTAGAAGAGCTGAAAGAGCATGGAGAAGAAATCCTACCGAGGAAAACCATACAAACTACAAAGTACTCACTGTGAAATACCACAAAGCAATCTTCAAAGCCAAGAAAGAACACTTCTCGAACACCATCTCAACTGCCTTAAACCGGCCGCGGGAACTTTTCAAAATAGTCGCCCAGTCAATGAACCCAACCTGCTTAGACCCCTCAGCAAACTATACTCAAGAATTCTGCAATGAGTTATCAAATTTCTTCATCGACAAAATTCGTCAACATTTGGAAATCAATTTAACAGAAAAAAAACAACCAACCTTACCCAAACCAAAGCAAAAAGAGGATATCAAAACGAACATCACACAACCACCGGACTTCTCCTTGACCCCAATCACCACTGAAACGACCAAAAACATTATGAGAAGCCTTCGAGACAGCACATCACCAAACAATATCATTCCTAGGAAACTCCTGAAAGAATGCTCCGACATCCTGGCTCCCACTATAACACACCTAATAAATCAGTCGTTCAAAGAAGGGATTGTGCCAACTACCCTCAAGCAAGGCATCGTCAAACGCCTGCTAAAGAAACCGACCCTAAGGACCCTAACTACCGCAGACCGATAACAAGCCTCAATACCAGTACTACAGCTACAACGCCACCTGGACACACATCAACTCCTGGACCCTCTGCAATCAGGCTTCCACCCAGGCCATGGCACAGAAACTGCACTTCTCAAAATATGGGATGATGCCCTCGAAGCAGCAGATGACGGAGAATCATGTCTCCTTGTATTGTTAGACCTCAGTGCAGCATTTGACATAGTGGACCACAATACTCTACTTGTCTGCCTCACAGAAGTAGCAGGAGCCACAGATTCTAGTCTAAAATGGTTTGCATCCTTCTTGGAGAATCGCTCTCAGACAGTGAAACTAGGAGCATTCACCTCTAAAACCCGGACAATCTCCTGTGGAGTCCCTTAGGGGTCACCCTTGTCGCCAGTGCTATTCAACATCTACATCCGCCCATTCCTCAAAATCATCAAAAAAAAAAAAAACGGACCTCTGCTTCCACTCATAAGCTGATGACACCCAAATCTACTTTCGCATCACCGAAAGACAAAGACCACTATCAGCAATTAGAGAAATGCCTCACTTTGACAGATGACTGGATGACCATTAGCTCCCTCAAACTCAACGGGTCAAAAACAGAACTTCTGCTCCTACACGCTAACCAAAATCCCAAAACCAAGACTCCATGGACACCTCCCATCATCTTTGGACAGACCATCTCTCCGAGCACCAAAGCAAAGAGTCTTGGAGTTATCTTTCAATCAGAAATGACAATGGATGCAATAGGATCAGTAGTTAGCGGATCTCACCATCTCCTCCGCTTGCTACGCAGACTCATCCCCTTCATCCCAGGAGAGGACAAAGCAGCAGTAGTTGAAACAATCATCAATTCCTGTCTCGACTATGCAAACTCGCTCTACATAGGACTACCCCAATATCAGCTTGCGCACCTACAGGCCATTCAAAACGCGGCAAGACTGCTAACAGGAAAAAAAACCCTGGGAGTCCATATTGGCTAACCGTAAAGAATCGGATCACATTCAAGACCCTCTGCCTCACAAATGCATACAAGGTAACACCCCTCAATACCTCTGAGAGAAAATAAAACACTACACACCCAATCGCAATCTGCGATCATCTAACCAAAACCTCCTCCTCATTCCCAAATACCGCTACAAAGCAAGGGGAGAACGAAGATTCGCAGTCCAGGGACCTCGATTATGGAACACTCTTCCGACTCACATCCGCATGGAAGAAAACCATCTGGCCTTCAGCAAAAAACTCAAGACCTTCCTCTTCTAAGAAGCTGACAACACAAAAGCATTTAGCGCCTTGAGGCGATTCAGTTCGCATTTGCAGCACTTTACAAATCATTCATTCATTGAACTACAACTTTGGCAAAAAGTCTCCGACAAACTCCGCCGCTCATCCCCATCACTTACTATGCCTAATGAGTGACTGACTCAGGTGCCATGCATCTGCCTTATTTGCCCATCTGCAAGTTTGTGACTTCACTTTGCTGCTGATCAACCGCAATAGATCAATGCTTTTCTTTTGAATTGTCTAAATATATGGACATTTGGAAATGAGATTGTCACTATACGATTTGCTTGGTATCTATTGCATTACCACCCTCCCTCCCCTTCCTCATTTTCTCTTGCTTTTCCCCCGCCCTGTCTTTTTTTTCTCTTCCTCACCTTCCCTTCTAACCCGCCCCCCCCCCATGCCCTGGCCCTTTACTTTTCCTGACCCCCCCCCCCCTTTTTACCTGTCCCCAGGTTCTCCTTACTGGTTAAGTGAATTACTTTATATTATACATCATCATGCCTGAGGATGTCTATGTGGCCTATACTATAAAGGTGTTGTATTTTTGGCACCTTTTGTTTTTGTTTTTTCTGTAGTGTTTGAGATGCATGCTTTTGCTTTTTATTGTACGGCTTTGTTACATCCCTTACTTCAATCTGGGGATCTTACAGGCCTTATACTATCTGCCATTTTGAAGGTAATGCATGGTTATGTTAACATTGCTATGCATACAGTTTATGTGCATTTGTTAAACTTTTATGGGAGGCTTTTCATTCTCTCCTTCTTTTGAATCTCCTACTTTTTTTTTTTCTTCTCTTTCTCATCCTAACCCCCCTCCAAATGTGGGTGGCTATACGATCTGTGCATTGTAGACAGGTGGGATCCCTGAACTTCCTGACTTGCACCCCCCACAACCATGGTCATGTTGGTTTTGTTTTCTCATTCTGCTTGTGTTACCTCCCACCCATGCTGGCATGAGGGAACAACTGAAAACCTGTGCCGATACATTTCTTCGACCATTGTGGTACAGATTTTTGTGGTTTCCGGTTTGTGTTTTTTCAAGGCTTGCTGCGCAAGCGATACGTTTATTTTTGCCCTTCTCTTTTGTAAGTAGTGTCTCTGCGATCTCTTTCTCTTGGGACCAACCCTACTGGACACTCTTGCTCTCTGCTTGGATCTTGACCTTGTGGTGGTTTCCCAATTGACAGCTACCAACTTTTCCATATAGTTCTCTCCGGGCAAATTTACTAGTGCAAGTTTTTTCCTTTTATTTTATATCGTCTTATGTTCTGGCTCCTTAATCACTCAAATTTTGTCCCTTAATGTTAAGGGACTAATCGCTAAACTGAGTGTGACTGAGGGAAATTAAACAGTTTAAACCCGATTTAGTATTCCTCCAAGAAACTCATTAATCGCCCTCTGCAAATGTTAAATTGGTTGTAAAGGCACAAGGTTTTCTACCTTCATACATTAAAGTAAACAACCTTCTGTGTGCAGTAGCCCTCCCCAAAATACTTACCTGAGCCCCATCTTGATCCAGCACTGTCCACGAGAGCCTTGCCTCTCCGGGGACTCACACTCCCGATTGGCTTTTGGAAGCAGTGGGAGCCACTGGCTCCCGCTGCTGTCAATCACAGCCAGTGAGCCAATCAGGAGATTGAGGAGGCAGGGGCCAAACCGTGGCTCCATGTGTGAATAGGCACACAGTCGTGGCTTGGGAGCGCACCTGCTTAGGTGCCCCCAGAGCAAGCCGATAGCTGTGGGGGCACCCGGCAGTAGGGAGGAGTGCTGGCGTGGGACCCGAGAAAAGGAGGATCTGGGCTGCTCTGTGCAAAATCATTACACAGAGCAGGTACTGTATATATAACTTTTTTTTTTTTTTTTTTTAAACAAGGCCTTTATTTTAATAGAAATTTACTTCGAACACCCAAACATTATATATTTTTTTTTAGCCGAGTCCCCAGAGAATAAAATGGTGGTTGTTGCAATATTTTTCAAATTATTTATAGAAGAGAAGAGAAAAATCTGTCAGAGCGGAACAGTAGAGAGTGGGATGTCCCTCATCAAGTAAAATACAATCCAAAACAACATGAAGACATAAATTGGGGTACATTCAGTTACAAGTCAAATTGGTATCTAGCGGTGCCCAAACAAAATCACATACTAAAAGCAGGACATTGTAAGAGGGTTGGCTCATATGGATAATATTATATTCATAAGCAGATATATGAAGACAAAGAAATTGGGGATTAAGAGCGCCTTTAGGCACCATAGGAGTAAAGCACAGAGAAATGGGAGAAAGAAGAAAAGGTGGAAGGAGAGAGGGGGGAGAACGGGTTGGAAGGAGCCAGGGTGACAGTGTGTATCCATACAGGAGGGGCAGATGGACCTCGGTCTCCAACAGAGGTAGCAAAAAGTGTCTTACCCTCATCTGAGTATACATGTTCCAATACGCCCATATTTTGGTGTATTGTTCTCTTTTGTTTTGGGCTGTGAAAACCATTATCCTCTAGAGCACTGACATCTCTATGAAGCCACATGGCGAAAGAGGGGGGGGGGATTAGAGTCTCTACAGCACAGGGTGACAAACCTTGGCGGCATTAATCATGTAACAAAGAACCAATTTCTTGTAGGTTCTTAGAGGGATGTGTGAGCAGTGGCGCAAGAAGAAGGCAGGAGATCCGCTGTGATCGGGAAGTCAGTAAACTGTTGGGTAATCTTTTGCACCTCTAGCCAATACAGCTTAATTTTCAGACAGTTCCAAAAAATATGGAGCAAGGTCCATCGCTCCCCTGACATCTCCAGCAACAGTCAGAGATTTCCGGAGAATATTTACTAAGAATTTAAGGAGTGCAATACCAACGCGTTAAAAGCTTGTAATTGTTTTCTTGAACACAGATGCAAATGGAAGATTTCAAAGCCAGGTATACAATGGCCTGGCGTTGAGCAGACGTAAAGGTTCTATCGAGATCTCTTTCCCAGGTGTTAAGACTAGGCATAACAAAATCTTCAGGGGGGAGATCAGTAGCGCATACATCTTAGAGAGGGATCTAGAGAGGATTGTGTTGCGTTTGATAAAATATGATTTTTTTTTTTTTACAAAACATTACATGGGACAATAGTGGTTGCTCATGAGTAGATATTTCTCAAACAAATGCTGCTGCACACAATGGGTACATAGATACCATTGTTGTATTTTCAACAGTCCATTGTTTCAACAACTACAGTAAACAGGTATGTTTTCTACTGTTTGGTAAACAGCCTGACACATAAAAGGGAGATTCAGGCATAAGCTCATGATACAAGAAAGTGCCTGGTCTCAGAAGAATCGTTGCCGATGGAGATCACGAACATACAGTAACAGAAGATAAGTAACTTTTAAGTTTATTCTTTACTGTTATAGACCATAGGCTATTCATTTGCTAGGCGTTTTGCTTGTTATAGATATCTGGCAGTCTTGTATTGTATTCCTAATATTGTAATAGTTTTGTATGTACAGCATCTTTGTATAATAAAAGCACATTTACACACTGCAGAAGTCTCAGCTTCCTTGCTTATACCACAAAGTAACCTTGCTAGATAGACACAAGCAAAGCAAGGATTACTATCCTCGCAGTATGATTCAAATGCTGTCAGACTACATCGGAAATTCGCTGGGAGACCCAAGGTTCGAAAGTAAAGCAAGCAACTGTAGTGCTTGCCAGAGATTTAACCCAAATCGCCCATCTGACTGCATTATGGCAGAGGCCGAGGCCAACCATCGGAGACCAAGAAATGAGAGGCTTGAAAACAGCCTCTCTCGATAAGTCCTCGGACATACTTATGGAATGGACGGGGAGAAGAGCAAGTCATCTGCATAAGCAGAAACCTTAAAATTATGATTTCCCATCTGAATTCATGAGGATATCATTTAGCCTCACTTTATTCAGAAATGTTTCCAGTGATAGGGCAAACAACAAGGGTGAAAGGAGATATCCCTGCCGGGTGCCGTTTGATATGGTGAATGGGGCCGAAAACACCCCATTTGCCTTGACACAGGCTTGCGGATTGGAGTACAAATGGGAGATCCACTGAAGTAGCCGATATCCAAAGCCCGCAAAGAAGCGAACATAAAGGACCAATTCACCCCATCAAAGGCCTTTTCAGCGTCAGTACTTAGGAAGATGCACGGGGACTTATTGCGGTTAGGTAGGTAGACCAAGTTGAGTACCATAATAGTATTATCTTGTGCCTCCCTGGACGGTATAAAGCCCACCTGATCTAGATGGGGCAACTGGGATTGCAGACAGGAGGCCAAACGTTTGGTGAATAGTCTCAGATCTACGTTGAGCAGCAAAATTGTTCAGTAACTGCCACAAACTGAAGGATCTTTTCCCTCTTTCGGAATGACTGAAATATGTGCTAAGAGTGTGGCGGGAGGAAAAGAGGTGGACTGGCCCAGAGCATTGAATACCTTGAGCATGTGTGAGCCTAATAAAGTCTTGTAATACAGTATAGAGAAACCGTCTGGGCCAGGTGCTTTCTCGGTTTTCGTAGCACCCACCTCCTGAAGCTCACCGATACTGATAGGGGCTTCCAAATCTTGACGAACCGGGGAAGGAAGGTGGGAAAGATGCGCTGAGGAGAGATATTCCTCAATAGCAGAAGGAGGCAAGAAAGGGGAGAAGAGGTTATACAGAGAGGAGTAAAGGTTCCCAAACTCATGTGCAATTTCCTTAGGCAAAAATTTGTTTGGCCATCAGTTTTCCGTATATGGGGAATGTATAATGCTGCACGTTGGTCCCTGAGGGCTTTGGCGAGGAACTTGCTACATTTATCCCCCGCTTCGTATGAGTTTCCTGCTGGATTGCAAGGCTACTTTGGCTTTATAACGAAGGAAGATGAGGAAGGTCAGCCCCCAAAGAGGGAGTGGGCGTTTTCTTAGGTTGCAGTTCGAGGATTTTAATTTACAAAAGAAACCTCATCATTTGCTTTTCCCGTGCTTTATCAACATTCCCCTGATGACAGCCTTGTGGTCTTCCCATACTATACCAGCATCACTCTCTGGGGTGTCATTTGTCTGAAATTACGCTACGAGTTCTTTGGATACATCGGTGAGGACCTCTGGAGTCTGCAGGAGGCTTTCGTTTAGGCACCAGTGCCATTCTGTTGAGAAGGCTGAGTTGTTTAAGGCAAGACACAACATGATCGGGGCATGGTTCGACCAAGTTATATGACCTATGGGAATGTCCAGTGCAGAAGAAAGGAGTTGATGTGGAACGAGGAAGAGGTCTATATGGGAATAAAGTTGGTGCGGTGTAGAAAAGTATAGTCCCGCGCCACAGGATGTAGAATACGCCACGCATCCACCAACTGCAGTTCATGCAACGTATGCAGGATAGGCCTCTGGGAGCCAGGGGAGACAGAGGAAGTGTCCGAGGAAGTGTCCACCTCCGGCTCAAGAGGTACATAAAAGTCCCTACCGAGGACCAGTATACCTTCCACAAATTCCACTAGCTTTGAGAGGACATTACAGAGGAAAAAGAGTCTTGATGAAGATTCGGGGCTTATATAGTAGCTAGCATAACCTTAATGCCACCAATGTGTCCTTTGAGAAAGGGATAACGGCCACCTGTGTCAGAACACCTGTCCGAGAGAGACCATGGGATTAGACTATATATCAGAATAGAAACACCTTTAGATTTTGCCACCTGATTGGAGGCATGGTAGGCACAGGGAAAGAACTGATTCTGAAGGAAGGGAAGTCCGCCCAGCTTAAAATGAGTTACTTGCACAAACGCCACGTCAGTGCGAGAGCGTTTCAGATCATTAAGAAGCATTCTCCGCTTCTTGGGATATTAAGCCCCTTGGCATTTAGGGAGGTGATACAAACCGCATCCATCACATCAGGGGAAGGGAGAAACGAAGACGAAGAAGAATTAGAATTAGAATTAGAATTAGAAGACGAAGACGGGGGGGAGGTCGGGTTCAGGGTGGAAAAGAGGAAAGAGCCTAGGAGGAAATAGTTAAGAGACTAAAAGGACAAGGAAACAAATGCACTCTCTTAAGAACACACTGGTTCATGTGAGTGCGGGCCTAAGTAGGGAGGTGGTTGGAACCAGCTAAAGAGCAGAGCCTTGTGCCAGAGCTCTTCAGCTAAAATAAATTCAAGATAATGTAAAGCAGTAACAGGAAATCCTGTTTACAAGATAAACAAGGAAGGGACATCAACATGCTGCTAATACAAGGGGTTGTATTACCTTAAACAGAGTAAAAGGAGATACACAGTGACCTATATCAGACCCTTCAGAGCACAAGTGGGCGAGGCCAGGGTGTCCACGTGTACGGGACAGCCCCCGTGATACCCCTATGACCTGGAGTGGGAGGGAGAAATCAGGCAAGCACTTTCAGATGGTTAAATTACCCCGTGCCACTGCCATCCGTAACCCAGCAGCCAAAGACTGCACGGGTGGGCTGTTAAAGGCTCAGGCAGACATCACGCCTCAGGACCCACAGCAAGTCCCATACTGTACCCTCTGGGCAGCGCCACTCCCCAGAGAGCCACTGCCGCCACCATCCCCCACACCCAGCCCCCGCCTTTACCGCACAGGACTCACAGAGCACAGAGCAAATACAGTGGTGAGGAGCGCAATTCACAGGAGGTCCCCAGGAAGGAGGCTCATCGCCAGGAAGACCGTGATACACTATCCAGGATCACCAGGATCACAGGGCAGATGTCTCCCTACTCGGAAACACATGTCCCACTTCTGCCGTCAGCATGTACATTACATACATACTACCAAACAGTGGTGTACAGTAGATGGCTAGATAATGGGCTGAACGTGGGCAACATAAAGATAAGTGGGAAAAACAGATAAACCAGGAACATGAATTTGAACTTAACAGGCAATCAGACATAAGATATTAACCAAATGTAAAAAAATATGAAAATGAACCAAAGCGCCAAAGGATGAAAGTGAAAAAACATGTATGTCTTGAGGACGGCCAATCTGATAGGCCGAAATGCATAGAGGTTGAGTCACGTTATCATGACACACTTCCGCCCACACATTCAACCTGGAAATCGAGCCTGCACCGAGCCAGCGGCTGTATGAACTAATCAGGCGGATTTCACGGATTTACTTATACCTGCTATTCACTCCGGGTGCCAGGACATTAGGCACTCATACATGTGAGTTGAATACCTTTATATTTTTTGGAATAAAACGCTCTTTTCTATTATATCTATTTATATGAGGAACATTCACCGCAGCCAATCATCGGACCAGAGGACATCCACAGGGGTCGCCCCGCACGCGCGTTTGACCTAACTAGCGATAGTTGGTCCACTCCCAGGGGTGAGTGCACATCCAACAGGGGGGGCACCCTATTTTAAGCACTTACACACGGAATCATCCATCTACTATTCAAGTCACAGCACTGGATACTGTTCCACTAACACAAGCACCTTTTTTTCACTGGGGACTGTTTTATTAATTTTATTAATTGTTACCAGTGTATCACCTATATCTAATACCTGTATGTAATTTTTTAGCATTTAGCGCGGTACTTTTTATCATTAACCAAATGTAATGAGATAAGAAAAAGACATTCGTATTGCCGGAACAATAGGACAGTGGGAACAGAATCAGTCAAACAGGCAGAACTGTAAAACCTTTAAACAAAAATTGAGTAAAAGCCCTTCATAAGGTCAAGCAAAGGAGCGTTAAATTCACGTGGGTCAGGCAGAAGCATCCCATAGGGAATAGCCTAGGTATAGTTTTCAGCCATATCATAAATCCGCGGTATCAGCCATGGATGTTCAGCAGAGTGGGTTAAGACTCACGGTCACCAGGTTGAGAGGAGTAGCACGGGCCATGAGAACTGCGGCTCCCTTGTAGCTCAAGTATAGATTCCAGAAGCAGCAGCCGAAGGAGTGGATCATCTAGTAGGGCGCAGCAGGGGCTGGAGCCAGTTAGGGACCGGGAACGCCTCGGTGAAAAAGAAGGCAAACAGGTCATCCGGGTGGTGGAGTGTAAAAGACCCGGAGTCTCTCCACACGTATAATGAGATGGGGAAGCCCCATCTATACGTACATACCAGCTGTCTGATCCAGTCTAGCAGAGGATGGAGCAGAGCTGCAGAGTAGCTCTAAACAGATCTAGGAGTATTTTTACAGATGCGCCGTCAAAGTCCACCTCCCAGGCTTTATGGAGAATGAGGTCCTTATGTGTGTAACGGTGCAGACAGCAGACAACAACAACGGTGCAGACGGCAGACAACATCCCTCGGCCTGTTGGTCATCCAGCGAGCGGGGGCCCAGTGCCCTATGGACTTGATCGAACTCTAAGTCCTGGGGAAGTATCGAGGTGGCCAGTTGCTGGCAAATATCCAAAACCCTAGGTTGCAATGACTCCTGACCCGAGACCTCCGGGAGACCCCGGAACTGAAAATGATTGCGTTGGCTTCTATTCTCGAGCTCCTCGAGATTCAGTTGCAGGGCAGTAACATGGGAAGCCTGAGAGGACTCGGCCTGTTCCAGCTGCAGGATGTGGCCTTCCAGGGAGGCAACGCCTCCATATCCGCCTTCAAGGGTAGCACCTGAATTAGGGCTCTGAGGTCGAGGTCTCCCATTACCGAGGATGTCGATGGCCCAGGGGTATTCCGTGGGTGTGAGGACAAGGTGTCCAGGAAGCCGGATACCGACTATGAGGCAGAGGATAAAGCTGGGGAAGCAAGTGGTGACACCATCGGTGATGTCCCACGAGGCTCTCCACGTGGCTCCGCTGTGCGGGCCTGGGACTTTGAGGATTGTGTACCGTAGAAGAATCGCTGGATCTCCGCCCGAGGGGACACATAAGGTAGGTAATTATTCGCTCTTCTCGTTTTGGCTGAGCTCATACCAGGGCACAATACTGCATATAAACACTAAAGAGATAGCTGGAGCTCATGCAGCACACGTCTACTCCGCCATGTCCAGACCATGCCCCCCTCGGTTGTTGCAATATTTTATGTCACACTATTTGCGCAGCGGTCTTTCAAACGCAATTAAAAAAAAAAAAAATACACTTTAATGAATAAAAAAAATATACAGTAAAGTTAGCCCAATTTTTTTGTATAATGTGAAAGATGACGTTACGCCACGAGAATCATGATCTTTATTCTAAGCAAAAAATAAATAAAATCGTTCTTCTCATTTTGGCCAGAATCGTGCAGCTCCATCTTCAACATACTACCGTATGTCTTCGGATGTGGAGTCTATAATGTGCTCAGATCTCGCGCCTATTTTAATTTTTTTTAAATATTCTTAAAGTGGTTGTAAACCCTTATAGACCACTTTTTGCTACAGGTAAGCCTATAATAAGGCTTACCTATAGTTACCCAGGATATCTCCTAAACCTGCGCAGTTTAGGAGATATCCCCTGTATTTGCATGTGCCGAAGTCATCAGCACATGCGCACTGAAGCAACGGCTGCTTCAGTGAGTGTGCCGTTACTGGCAGCTCCCGTGCGCACGCCCGGGAGTGACGTCATCACAGCTCCGGCCAATCACAGCGCCGGATCCGGGATACCCGGAAGTAACCCCCGGGAGTGATGTCGCCAGTCAGTGCTGTATACGGGCACCGCAGCGAGGGCTACGATCTCAGGTGAGTATTACATAATGAGCTAGTATGCCTAGCAGGTGTTAGTTTTTTGGGTTTTTTTCATAGTGGGTTTACAACCACTTTAATGAATGGCTGCTTAAAAATGACCTGACTAAACCTGAAAGTATACTTTCATACTAATGTAGGCTCTGTTGAAGACCACAGTACTCTGTGGGAGGCCCATAAGGCTGTTTAGGGGGACTTGCATTGCTATCTAAAAACTCACTTAACTTAGGGCCCAACTTGAACAACTGTATTTGGCGGCAGCCGAAAAGTCAATGCTCAGTCTGCGATAGAAATTCTATGAGAGGGGCTATGCTAGCACGAGAGCTGACTGTGTCTCTACTGCCATGTCTACGATTACATTCCGACCCTGCTAAAAATTACTGCAATTTTTCAGAATTATACTCAACTTTACAACTTGCAAATGCAGGGCACCCGCCGTTTATTACCAAATAAAGGTTTAGCCTCCTGATCGCCCGGCGGTGATATGCGTCGCCCCAGGCAGCGTCAGATTAGCGCCAGTACCGCTAACACCCACGCACGCAGCATACGCCTCCCTTAGTGGTATAGTATCTGAACGGATCAATATCTGATCCGATCAGATCTATACTAGCGTCCCCAGCAGTTTAGGGTTCCCAAAAACGCAGCATTAGCGGGATCAGCCCAGATACCTGCTAGCACCTGCGTTTTGCCCCTCCGCCCGGCCCAGCCCACCCAAGTGCAGTATCGATCGATCACTGTCACTTACAAAACAATAAACACACATAACTGCAGCGTTCGCAGAGTCAGGCCTGATCCCTGCGATCGCTAACAGTTTTTTTGGTAGCGTTTTGATACAGTCGCTAACAGTCAGGAGCTCTTTTACCTGTGAGTCTCACTAGTGTACCACTAAATTTAGAGCCCAAAATGGCAAATCGAAGGTACACTAGTGAAGAGGCCTACACGTTTCTGAGCATGACAGATAGTGAAGAGGAAGTCACTCATATGTCAGATTCAGGCTCAGAATACGATCCTGTAGACGACATCAGCTCTATGACAGATAGCTCTGACGACGGAGTTGTGGTCCCTGCCAAGGTCAGGCGTGCCAGACCCCGAACTACTTCTGTCGTTGTGCAAGAACCGCAGGTCCCTCATATGGACAGAGCAGTACTAGCGCCGCTATTCCTTCTGGTGAACTGGCAAGCACCAGCGGTCTAGTACACCCTGGTCGTACATCCAGCACTGCAGTATCACATGTGGTATAGTATCTGAACGGATCAATATCTGATACAATCAGATTTATACTAGCGTCCCCAGCAGTTTAGGGTTCCCAAAAATGCAGTGTTAGCGGGATCAGCCCAGATACCTGCTAGCACCTGCGTTTTGCCCCTCCGCCCAGCCCACTCAAGTGCAGTATCGATTGATCACTGTCACTTACAAAACACTAAACGCATAACTGCAGCGTTCGCAGAGTCAGGCCTGATCCCTGCGATCGCTAACAGTTTTTTTGGTAGCGTTTTGGTGAACTGGCAAGCACCAGCAGCCTAGTACACCCCGGTCGTAGTCAAACCAGCACTGCAGTAACACTTGGTGACGTGGCGAGTCCCATAAGTGCAGTTCAAGCTGGTGAGGTGGCAAGCACAAGTAGTGTCCCGCTGCCACCAAGAAAACAAACACAGGCCCGTCGTGCCCATAGTGCCCTTTCTGCTGCATTCGCCAATCCTAATTGGGAACCCACCACTTCTGCAGCACCCGTACTTCCCTCATTCACTGGCCAACCCGGCATTCAGGTGGAAACACTTGATTTTTATTCGCTGTTTTTCACCAAAGATCTCTATAGATCTATTGCGGACCAAAGCAATTTGTACTCTGGTCAACAAATCACCACTATTCCCCAGTCCTCACTTGCCAGAGATTAGAGACCAATTACGGTCTCTGAATTTAAGCTCTTTCTGGGCCTTTCCTTCAACATGGGCATAACCAAAAAGAGTGAGTTGCGGTCATATTGGTCCACTGACCCAATTCCCCATATGGCCTTGTTCTCTGCCTCCATGACCAGGGCACGATACGAGCAGATCTTGCGGTTCATGCACTTCAATGACAATGAACTCTGTAGTCCTCGTGGAGACCCTGGATACGATCAGCTCAACAAAATTCGGCCCCTCGTAAACCACTTCAACCAACGTTTTGCAGACTTGTTTACTCCCCATCAAGTTGTCTGCGTTGATGAGTCCCTGATTAAGTTTTCTGGCCACTTCAAACAGTTCGTCATTCAAACAGTACCTTCCCAAAAGCGTGCTAGATATGAGGTCAAGATGTATAAGCTCTGTGACAGGGCCACAGGCTATACATGTAGTTTTATGGTTTACGAGGGAAAAGATAGTCATGTAGAGCCGACAAACTGACCTGACTACATAGGAAGCGCTGGCAAGATTGTGTGGGACTTGGTGTCACCCTTATTCGGAAAGGGGTACCACTTGTACGTGGACAATTATTAAACGAGCGTGCCACTTTTTAGTCACTTGTTTGATCAGCAGATTGGAGCATGTGGCACCGTGCGACCTAATCGACTGGGCTTTCCCCAGTGGCTTGTAGATTCCCGTCTTAGGCGGGGGGGAGAGAGCCTGCTTGCAGTGTAATAATTTGCTCGCTATGAAGTTGAGAGACAATAAAGTTTTTGTTCTTACCTCCCTTCATGCAGACACGACCATCCAAATTACTACGGCGACTGGTGTTGAGAAGCCCCTCTGTGTCCACGAATATAACCAAAATATGGGAGGGGTGGACCTCAACGACCAGTTGTTGGTGCCGTACCTAGTTGCCCGTAAGGCCAGACGCTGGTACAAAAAAGTGTCTGTTTATTTCAATTGGCTTTGCTGAACGCTTATGTGCTATACAGTGCTTCAGGACAGACTGGATTCTTCCTTAAATTCCAGGAAGAGATCGTCAGAGCCCTTCTGTTTCTAGACGTGCTACACCTCACCTTCCCCAACCAAATGCAGTAAGCCGGCTGCATGAGAGGCATTTTCTTTATGTCCTCCCGAGTACCCCTACCCAACGAGCCCCCCAAAAAAGGTGTTGTGTCTGCAGCAAGCGCGGATATAGGCGTGACACCCACTATTATTGTCCCTCCTGTCCTGACAATCCTGGTCTTTGCATTGGTGAATGTTTTGAATGCTACTATACACTAGTTCAGTATTAGCGTAGGGTACAGCACTGCACAGACTAGGACACAGTTTCACAGGGTCTCCCAAGATGCCATCGCATTTTGAGAGACCCGAACCTGGAAATGGTTACAGTTACAAAAGTTTTTTGTTTTTTTTTGTAACTAAGATGTATATAAAAAATAATAAAAACAAAAATAGTCGTCGTTTTATTGTTCTCTCTCTATTGTTCTGCTCTTTTTTACTGTATTCTATTCTGCAATGTTTTATTGTTATTATGTTTTATCATCTTTGCTTTATAGGTATGCAATTTTTTTGATACTTTACTGTTTACAGTGTTTTATTGTTGACCATTTTTTTGTTTTCAGGTACGTCATTCAGCTGCAGGGCAGATTTATTTATCTTGACAGCAACAGCGTTTGCTCCCACGATACATAAAGCCGTGACTCCAGCATGTAGGAGGTGATTTCACCACCACAGTTAAAAAAAAAAAAAAAGAGCATATATGCCGAAGCATGGGGGCAGCAGGGGCGGAGGAGCGATTTGCTTCTACCTTTTGGAGCGGATGCCCCCGTGCTTCGGCATATATAAAACGGTGCAAGTATGCCCATCATTAGAAGTGGGTGGATGAAGGGAGGTATTCTAATAGTGGGCATACCCACCGATCAATTTCTCTTTCGTTCAGCCCACAGGCTGCATGAAAAAAAGTTAATATATGCCAAACAAGGACTAGCAACGTACTGGTATGTTGCTGGACTGAGTGGTTATACCAGAATGATGCCTGCAGGTTTAGGTATCATCTTGGTATCATTCTTTTCAGCCAGCGGTCAGCTTTCATGTAAAAGCCATCCTAGTGGCTAATTAGCCTCTAGACTGCTTTTACAAGCAGTGGGAGGGAATGCCCCCTCCGTCTTCCATGTTTTTCTCTGACTCTCCTGCCCCAACAGGGAACCTGAGAATGCAGCCGGTGATTCAGCCAGCTGACCTTAGAGCTGATCAGTGACCAGAATGGCTCCAAACATCTCTATGGTCTAAGAAACCGGAAGCTACGAGCATTTCATGACTTCGATTTTACCGGATGTAAACAGTGCCATTGTGAGATTGGGAAAGCATTTTATCACACAGATCTTGGTGAGGTCAGATGCTTTGAGGGCAGAGGAGAGGTCTAGGGTCTAATAGACCCCATTTTTTTCAAAAAAGAGTACCTGTCACTACCTATTGCTATTATAGGGGATATTTACATTCCCTGAGATAATAAAAATGATTTAAAAAAAAAAAGCACCCCTGTCTCCCCCTGCTCTAACGCAAAGGCGAACGCAAGCGTCGGTCTGTCGTGAAATGTAAACAGCAATTGCACCATGCATGTGAGGTATCACCGCGAAGGTCAGATCGAGGGCAGTAATTTTAGCAGTAGACTTCCTCTGTAAATCTAAAGTGGAAACTTGTAAAGGCTTTTAAATGCTTTCAAAAATGTATTTAGTTTGTCGCCACTGCACGTTTGTGCGCAATTTTAAAGCATGTCGTGTTTGGTATCCATGTACTCGGCCTAAGATCATCTTTTTTATTTCATCAAACATTTGGGCAATATAGTGTGTTTTAGTGCATTAAAATTTAAAAAAGTGCGTTTTTTCCCAAAAAAAAAGCGTTTGAAAAATCGCTGTGCAGATACTGTGTGAAAAAAAAAAAATGAAACACCCACCATTTTAATCTGTAGGGTATGTGCTTTAAAAAAATATATAATGTTTGGGGGTTCAAAGTAATTTTCTTGCAAAAAAAATTTTTTTTTCATGTAAACAAAAAGTGTCAGAAAGGGCTTTGTCTTCAAGTGGTTAGAAGAGTGGGTGATGTGTGACATAAGCTTCTAAATGTTGCGCATAAAATGGCAAGACAGTTCAAACCCCCCCCCCAAATGACCCCATTTTGGAAAGTAGACACCCCAAGCTATTTGCTGAGAGGCATGTCGAGTTCATGGAATATTTTATATTGTGACACAAGTTGCGGGAAAAAGACAAAGCCTAGCCGCGTACGGGACCCCGAAAACCAAGCACCGCCTTCAGGCTTTCTAAGGGCGTAAATTTTTGATTTCATGCTTCACGGCCCATCACAGTTTCGGAGGCCATGGAATGCCCAGGTGGCACAACCCTCCCCCAAATGACCCCATTTTGGAAAATAGACACCCCAAAAGAAGCATCAAAAGAAAGCTATTTGTGGGAAGAAAAGGACGCAAATTTTGTTTGGATACAGCATTGCATGACCGCGCAATTAGCAGTTAAAGTGACGCAGTGCCAAATTGTAAAAAGTGCTCAGGTCAGGAAGGGGGTAAATCCTTCCGGGGCTGAAGTGGTTAAATTGAATACTGCTTTAACAAAATTACTTTGTGAGCATTAGGAAGCAACACAGTTTCTCCTTTTATATTTTCCTTTACCAAGTAGCACTCTGGCTAAGTCCAGAAGGTGCAAAGAGGAAAGAAAAGTAGAAAAGAATGAATAAGAGAAGGACAGAGAGAGCAAAAGAAAAAAAAAAACAAAAAAAAAAAAAAACACACACACACGTGGTCGCCCCTATTACCCATTGGGGTAAAGCTAAGCTACCCCGTAGTAGGTTAGGAGACCAACTACTGCTGAGAGGCTAGAGGGGACTGTTCCTTCTAAATGAAATAGGGGAGTCCAGATTTTGCCATTTTTCTCATCTTGCCCCTTTTAGTACCATAGTAAGAGATTCTCCATTTGTTGGATTTCTGTTATCGTGGCAAGCCAATGTGATCTAGCTGGAGGGGTGGTACTGTTCCACAATGCCAGGATACACTTTTTCACTGCCGTAAAGAGATGTTTTAGGAGTGAATTTTTGTCATTTTTAATGGATAGAGGGGTATCATGTAATAAGAAAGCTGCCGGGTTTTCTCCAAGAGACACACCTGTAATTGTTTTGATGGATTCAGCTACCATAGTCCAAAATTCTTTCAGCTTTGGACATTCCCAAAATGTGTGTAAAAGGGTGTCCTCAGACTTCAGACAGTGCCAAATATACATTTGATACCTGCGGGAACATACGATGCAGTACTCCCAGTGTTCTGCACCATCTAGTATGGATTTTATACCCTCCTTGATACCTATTGGCCAAAGACGCCCTGTGAGCAAAAAGGAAGATCCTGTCCTGAGCTTGAGAAAAAGTGACCCCAAGATCCCTTTCCCACAATTGTAGGAAAACAAGTTCTTGTGGAGCTTCCAGCCTATTTGACGAAGCATAGAAATGTGACGAGTGTCACCCGTTAAGCAGATTTGTTCAAACGAGGAAGGGGAGCGTACGAGGGCCGTTGGCAATGAACGGAGGAATGCACTAAGCTGTGCCTGGCGAAGAAAGTCCAGATGTGATGAGAAATTCTGTTCAACCTCTCTGCTCGTCATCAAGCGGTTGCCAACTTAAAAATTTAAGAGCCCTGCTGTATCAAGGCAGCAAAGTGAGGATCTGTTAAGCCCAGCTGAAAAGCCGGTGTGCCCAGGATTGGGATTAAAGGGCTCAGATATGGCGATATAGTGGTAGTTTTGAAGATAGTTTTC
Organism: Aquarana catesbeiana; assembly: GCF_042186555.1. Lineage (NCBI taxonomy): Eukaryota > Metazoa > Chordata > Amphibia > Anura > Ranidae > Aquarana > Aquarana catesbeiana. The sequence goes on from NC_133330.1 coordinate 125,804,738, forward strand.
ATTGTCTGTAAAGTGGCGCCAACAGTTAGGGTACATTTTGACAGCCTGCAGAATATCAGCGTCCGACAGCCATAGAAGTGGGAAGGACAACCGTTGCCTGCTCCATGTGGACACATGGTTTCTTGTTTTGAAGCACACACCAGTCAACTACTCGTGCTGAATGCAAGACTTTGTGATATTTGACTGGATCGGAAAATCCAATCTTTCCTCTTACCTTGGGAAGCGACAAGATAGCCCTGCGCACTCTCGCTGGCTTTCCGGCCCAGATAAATCTCAAGAATCTTGAACGAAGGTCTCTTAAGAAACCTGCAGGAAGATTAATAGGTAAGGCCTGGAGCAAATGAGTTGTGGCAACACATTCATTTTTATGATATTGGTCCTACCAAACCTCCCTATCCCAGCTTTGAAAATAAAGTTTAACCACTTGCCACCCAGGCCAATTCTGACATTTCTCTCCTACATGTAAAAATCATAATTTATTTGCTAGAAAATAACATAGAATCCCCAAACATTATATTTGTTCTTTTTAGCAGAAAGGGAGGGTCAAAACACTGCCTTGTCCCTGTGCAAGACCAGATAAGGCAGTATACAGGACAAGGCCACCAACACAGACACCCGCCGCGCTGAAGTGAAAGCAACTAGGAAGGCAACTTTGTGCAAGAGCGTAAGCAAGGGAATATCCCAGACTCTTTTCAAAAGGAAGGCTTCTGAAGAGCCAACAACGCCAAATTCCACACGGCAATAAGGAACGCACAGGGCCACCACATAAGGAACCCCTTAAAACTGCTAACCAAGGAATGCATAGCTAAAGGGACGCTGAAAGTAGCCAGAACAGAGACTGAAGCTTTGATCGTACTCAAAACAAGCGTCTGATCCATGCCAAGCTGCAAGAAGGCCAACCCCTGAGCCACAGAATGACGATGGAACCCCAGGGCTTCGCACCAAAAAAACATAGACCATCCAGAAGGTAGACTTACAAGCCTTTAACAGAATCTAGATCACCGAAAAAGACACCTCCTGCTTACAAAAAGCCACACTGTCAAGTCAACAGTAAAACAGGGTATAACACTGGCCCCTGGGACAGAAGGTCCCATTGAATAGGCAGCAGCCAGGGAGCGTCTGCCACCAACCGCACCACAGACAAGGCCAGTCCAGAGCCACCAGGATGACCGAGATCCTTTCAGCTTCTATCCTGTGCTACAGATGAGGTATGAGACGGAGGAGCGGAAAGGCGTAGATGAGACTGTACTGATCCCACGGCGCTACATGCGCATCCGTTGCGTCCACCAGAGGATTCAATGATCTTACCACACATATGGAGATCCATGTCCGGCGTCCCTCAATGAAAACATAATTGATGGAATACCTCCTGGTGTAGGGGTCACCTACCCTGATCCAGCCTCTGAAGGCCGAGAAAGTCTGATTGCCAGTTTCCGACACCTGGCATGTGCACAACAGACAGAGCTAGAACGAAAAGCTCCACCCATCGCAGGATGCAAGACGCTTCCAGCACCACCGCTGCTCTTCATGCACCTCTCAGATGAATGACATACACCACCACGGTGGCCCCTGTCCAATGGAATCCTGATCTGTGGACCCTTTAGGCGATCCATCCATTCTATCAGTGACACTATGATCATCTGAAGCTACAGAACATGGATGGGCATGCGGGCTTTCTCTGGAGTCCAGCAATCCTGAGCTGAGTCTGATCCCAGGAACTCCTCCCCAGCCCGACAGGTTGACACCGGTCATGACCACAGTCCAGTGAAGAGGAAGGAAGAACAGCCCTTTCCGGAACGCTGGGGGAAACACCTGAGGAAGGCCCTCGATCACTCCAGGTGCATCTGCATGTCCAAGGCAGCAGGAGGCCTGTTCTATTTGGATAGGATTTCCTTCTGCAGTGCTCCTATATGGAACTGGGCATACTGAACCACCTCAAAGGGTAGCCACAAATAGGCCCAAAACCTGCATGCAAAAAAACTCTGGGCAGGCCACCTGCAAGCCAGAGCTTCCAGAGATTGCCCGGTGAGCGGAACACCTTGGGCCGCGCTGAATCAAGGGGCAGACTAAGACTAAGACTAAAGACTAAGCACTTGGATAGGGTCAATGCAAACTTCCTGAAGGGCAGAATCCACCGAAGTCCTGGAGGTAACACACAGTAAAACTTCACCAGGGACAAGCAAGACTCTGCCCAAAGAAGCAACTCATCCAGATAACCAATCACGTTGATCCCTTGTTGTCCCAGCAAGACCAGGAGTGGGCCAAGACTTTGGCAAACACCTGGGAAGTGGAGGCCAGACTGAAGGGCAGAGCTACAAACTGATAATGTGCATCCCAGATAGAGAAGCTTAAGGTACGCTCATGTCCCACACAGATGGGAATGGGCAGGTAAACATCCTTGATGTCTACGGTTGCCCAAAATGAAAATTCCCCATGGTGAAGGGAGGCACCACCAAACAAATGAATTTCAGCGTGAACTTGTGGACTCACACAAAGGCATTCAGGGCCTGGAGATCCAGGATCACTGTTCCTCTTCGGGATTGTTAACAGATTGGATAAAAGCCCCATAACCACTACGCCTTGGGCACTGGGACAATCACTCCTCAAAGGAACAGATCTTGTGCAGCCCTGTACAGGGCCCGCAGAGGGTCCGGTGAGAGCCACACATTGGAGGGAAAGAACCTATTTGATGGAAAGGAATGAAATTCAAATTCCTAGCCTGAGTGAATGGTTTGTGGACTGTAAAGGAAGTTTGTAGGTTCTGTATATAATTGTATTCTATTTTCTATGTATTGCACACTGCCCTCACTGTGCACATTGCACTAATAAGTTGTCATTACATGTTTGCATTCTTTCGAGTCCTGATCAGAATTAGTCTGCCTATGTTACGCCCCTTGTTACCATAAACATACAATTGTAATATTAATGTGATCCCTACGTAATCATGTGTATAAAAGCCTTCAATTGCGTCATAATAAAGCAAGAACAGTTTTTTAGAAAGATGCAGAGTGTATTTTTTTTGACTGTTCCCTACTGCAGTAGTTATTAATTTGGAACCACTAATCAATATGAGGATAGGAGTTGACTATCTATTCAATTCCCATGATATGGTGTTTTTTCCTTTTATGTCACTGGTAAAGGTGCAGCAGCTACAGTAGGGTAGTGTAGCCTTAAGTTTAAGTTGCTGAAGCCGCACAGCACAGCTGCACATTGCCATGATAGATTATAGGTTAGTCCTGGTTAGCTTAGTATGCGGGCAGGCCGGGACACAGGAGAGTGCAGGGTGATGTCAGGAAGGAGAGACTTAAGCAGCTTCAGCTACCCATTGGCAGCACGGGGTGGTGCAACACCGCCTCCTCAGCCAATGGATACACAAAATGCACTGTCCATCACTGGAAGCAAATCATCCTTTAGGCTTCGTGTCTAGTGCGGGTGCAGGATGGAGTGGCGGTTGTGATTTGGGCACAAATCTGAAGATGAGCACTGAAAACATCATGCTGCATTTTAGTGGGGACCCCACTCTCGCTGAAGGGTTGGAGGCACAGCTTTTCTCTAAAACCAACAATACCAAACATATAGACTCTTACAAAAAAGTATGGGAGAAAGCAAAACTACAAGAGATTACAGGCTATACTAGCTTCAGCCCAATATGCAATAAACATACCTACCCTGAATTGGTTAAGCAACAACATGCTGCTAGGTGGCGTGCAATTGGGTTTATGCATCTCAAACATATTTTTGAAAATGGAATTTTATGGTCTTTTGCTCAACTACAGTCTAGATTTGGCATTCCCCTTAAATATGTTATTTTACTATGTACAACTGGAACACACTGTTGCAGCTCAGGGGTCTATAGAGCCATTCGACTTCTCAACTACCCCGGTATTCGGTCTCATGCAGCAGTTTCTCTACAAAAGGGCCTTATTTCTAATTGCTATGCCATACTACTGGGGTTTTACATTTATTTTATAAATTCTCCTAAGTTAGCATGTGAGAAGTGGAAAAGAGATATGGGTGATCAATGGGAAGAGACAGTAGAAACTGCTCATTTAGGCTCTCTAAATGTCTCACAGAGACTCTCTCAGTTATATATTTTATAAAGAGCTCATCGTACTCCACTCATGTTACATTCCATGGGCCTGCGCCCAGATCCTTTATGCACTAGGTGTGACAGGGATACAGGTGACTTAATGCACTTAATCTGGAGGGGCTCATGGCTTCACTGTTTCTGAAATACAACGATAAACACAGCATTTCAGATTAACATTCCTGTGGAGCCAAAACACTATTTTGGGTATGCTTAATGATGTTACCCCAGATACGTTTGAGAGGGGCGGTAGCTAAGGGCCTTGTTTCAAGCTCGTAGGCTTCCACTACTTCATTGGATCTCTCAGACCCCCCCCCCCCCCAACACCATAGATGTGGCTTGAACAAATATGTAAAATACTAGAGACTCGTTTAAATCAGATGATCGGTGAACTTATTCATCGTGATCAAGTTGGGTTTATTCCCCTACGCCACACAGGTGACTATGTTTGCAGAGCTTCATTACTTGCTCATGCAACCAAATCTAGACGTTTACCAGCATGTTTTCTTTGCCTCAATATTAAAAAAGATTTTGCCATAGTCTCATGGTCCTAACTTCAGTACACTCTTCAAAAATGGGGGTTTGGACCCCATTTTCTGAAGTGGATTTCATCCCTATGCGATAAACTGAAAGCATACATCAAATACTACGGGTTTTAAATCTGACCTATTCCCTGTTGAAAGTGGCACCCCTCAAGGATGCCCTCTTTCCACACTTTTTTGCTCTAATCAAGCCCCTTGCCCAATTGATTAGATTGGGCAAATAAAGGTATTGAATTAGGTAGATATCATAAAGTCTGGCTTTTTGCCGATATCTTACTCTTTATTACCTCTCCCCATATCACAGCACCTAGTCTCCTTTCAATCTTAAACCGTTTTCACACATTTCAGGTCTGACTGTTAATTACCAAAAATCCACTGCACTCAACATCTCCCTATCTCCTGCTGAACTTCAACTTGCTTAAAAATCGCTCCCATTTGCATGGACTCCACATAGACTCCCATACCTAGGAATACAACTTACTGCGAAAATAACTGGATTTATATTCAGCTAACTTATCGCCTTTATCTGGGGCACAGCTAAACCCCATACCTCTAAATCCACTCTGTCTTCCACAACAACATGGTGGCTTAGGTCTCCCCAATATGAATGCCTATTACCATGCAGCTTAACTTTCACATTTACCTAAATACCATGCAGTAAAGGAAGCTCCGCTATGGGTAGCAACTGAGTCTGTCGACTGTGACCCTATCTTAGTAGCCAATATGTTATGGTTACATCCAGTTGATCATACCTCTATCCTATCACTAAACACTCTTTATCCATCTGGGATAGATTCAAAACCACTCTCTACCTTTAATCTATTAAAAACCCTGCCTTTTACCCTGCCTGGATTTCCCCTAATTCCTTTAATGCGTGGAGTGCAGCTAATCCATTTAGATCAGGGGTCTTCAGGAACTACAATTCCCATCATGCCTAGTCATGTCTGTGAATGTCAGAGTTTTACAATGCCTCATGGGATGTGTAGTTCTGCAACAGCTGGAGGGCCGTAGTTTGAGGATCCCTGATTTAGATTATATAAATTTGTATCCGCATCTTCTTTACACTCTTTTCCTACTCTGTGTGAAATGTTTAGACTTCCCCAATCAGAATCATTATGTCATTAACAGATTTTAATTTTTTTCCCAACCATACCTACAATCAGGCACTCCGTTTTCTTAGATCTCACATTTTGAACATATATGTAATTAAGTCCCATATATCAGAGTACTTGTTTCGATTCTTTATAAACAAATTCTAGTAGTTTTGAAACTAGACCCCTCCCTAGGTTTACAAATGGGAACAAGATTTAAACCGCGCATTCAATGATACTCCATTATATGATTAGCCACTGAATCTGCTTCCTCTAATGTTGTTGCTGTGGAAACAAATTATAAGGTGCTTGCTCGTTGGTATTTAGTTCCTGCTAGGATAGTGAAATACACTCCAGATTACCCTGCAGCTTGTTTTTGCAGCTGTTTTTCACGATCTGTCCTGCCACCTAACTCCATATAGTGTGAGATTGTCCAAAAGCCAACATATTTTGGAAGACAGTTTTTAAATTTGGCTTCTAAAAAGTTAAAAACTTCCATACACCCTTATCTTGCTATAGCTCTTTCGAATCTAAAACCCAGACGGAATTAAACAGAATTAATTTTAACTTCTTTTACAGCTCTTAACAGCCGCAAAACAAACCATAGTTAGGGCATGGAAAACTCAAAATTTGATTTTAGCCGAAACCATTCACAGAACCAATAGAGCCCTTGTCCATGCTAAACTGGAAGCAATTAAGAGTGATCAAATATGCAAATTTGAAAAAACGTTGGTTACCATGGGTTTAATACGGTTTACGTCCACACTTTGATGAAACTTTACTATTGCCATGGTAATACTTCATTTACGCTTTCATCACCCTTCATTCAGTTGAAGCCGCACTACCTCTATCAAATTTACCCTTTACTCCAGCAGTATTTTTTTCCCTTTTTACTTCTTCTATCCTCTTACTTCTTTTTCATGACCCTTTCATCAGTTATGTGGTACTCACAGGGTTGTTTCTCCAGACCCATTGAAATGTACTTTTGCTTTACTGATTAATCACCTTGTTTTTTAAAACTAGACCAACAGACAACAATCTACCTTTCTCTTTCTTTTAAAATTGTATGACATTGGACTCTGACAGTCTGATGCTTACAGTGCAATATTGCATTTGTATTTGTCTCTTTCCAATTGGAATTACTTTGTTACTCTTTGAATATGTACCACAATCCTTGTAAAATTCCGATAGTTCTCCTTTATTTTATTCAAAACAATAAATTTGACAAGGAAAAGCTGATATATCAGCATAGAGGCAGCCCCTCCAAATTTGAGAAGCTACGGGGTGGTTGGTTAGCCTCCCCTGGTTTAGCTGCAGCTGATCTAGTATTGGAGAGATTATTGCTTTGGTGCCATGAACTTTGAGATTTGTTTTCCTGTATAACTATCGTTCCAGTGACCCATGTTAAATGGTGCACTAGGGATAGTATCTTAGTGATGGCACCTTATTTTATGTCTTTACTTACTGCATAATGCTTTACTGATGTTTTCATGGTGGTGTATTTTATGTATTCTGACTGTACTGTATGTACTGAAGATTTTGTGACATTTCAATGTCCAGTAGGGTATGATTAGGTTTACCATTCACCATGTTTTCACAGCTATTGCTGGTGATATGTGAAATATAAGAGGGTGCGTAAACATGGCCTCAATAAATAGGTACTGCTAAATGAGACAGCAAGAGGAAAGCGTTATTTAAAACATGTAAAAAAAAAAAAAAAAAAAAGTGCTACTTACCACAATATCCTCCTCTGTGACCCTTGGATGCAAATTATTCACAGTCATTTTTGTGCCTTCAATAGGGCTAAAAGCTGGCTAAAAAAAACAAAAAAAAACTCACATTTAACCACTTCTGGACCAAGCCTGACACTTGTTGTTTACAAGATAAAATCAGTATTTTTTGCTAGAAAATTACTTCGAACCCCAAACATTATATTATATACACACATACATATACATAGTGGGGACAGAAAGTATTCAGACCCCCTTAAATTTGTCACTCTGTTATATTGCAGCCATTTGCTAAAATCATTTAAGTTCATTTTTTTTCCTCATTAATGTACACACAGCACCCCATATTGACAGAAAAACACTGAATTGTTGACATTGTTGCAGATTTATTAAAAAAGAAAAACTGAAATATCACATGGTCCTAAGTATTCAGACCCTTTGCTGTGACACTCATATTTAACTCAGGTGCTGTCCATTTCTTCTGATCATCCTTGAGATGGTTCTATACCTTCATTTGAGTCCAGCTGTGTTTGATTATACTGATTGGACTTGATTAGGAAAGCCACACACCTGTCTATATAAGACCTTACAGCTCACAGTGCATATCAGAGCAAATGAGAATCATGAGGTCAAAGGAACTGCCTGAAGAGCTCAGAGACAGAATTGTGGCAAGGCACAGATCTGGCCAAGGTTACAAAAAAATTTCTGCTGCACTTAAGGTTCCTAAGAGCACAGTGGCCTCCATAATGCTTAAATGGAAGATGTTTGGGATGACCAGAATCCTTCCTACAGCTGGCCATCCGGCCAAACTAAGTTTTCGGGGGAGAAGAGCCTTGGTGAGAGAGGTAAAGAAGAACCCAAAGATCACTGTGGCTGAGCTCCAGAGATACAGTCGGGAGACGGCAGAAAGTCAACCATCGCTGCAGCCCTCCACCAGTCGGGGCTTTATGGCAGAGTGGCACGACGGAAGCCTCTCCTCAGTGCAAAACACATGAAAGCCGCATGGAGTTTGCTAAAAATGAGACCAAGATAGAACTTTTTGGCCTTAATTCTAAGTGGTATGTGTGGAGAAAACCAGGCACTGCTCATCACCTGTTCAATACAGTCCCAACAGTGAAGAATGGTGGTGGCAGCGTCATGCTGTGGGGGTGTTTTTCAGCTGCAGGGACAGGACGACTGGTTGCAATCGAGGGAAAGATGAATGCGTTCAAGTACAGGGATATCCTGGACAAAAACCTTCTCCAGAGCGCTCAGGACCTCAGACTGGGCCGAAGGTTTACCTTCCAACAAGACAATGACCCTAAGCACACAGCTAAAGTAACAAAGGAGTGGCTTCACAAAAACTCTGACTGTTCTTGAATGGCCCAGTCAGAGACCTGACTTAAACCCAATTGAGCATCTCTGGAGAGAACTAAAAATGGCTGTCCACCAACGTTTACCATCCAACCTGACAGAACTGGAGAGGATCTGCAACGAGGAATGGCAGAGGATCCACAAATCCAGCTGTGAAAAACTTGTTGCATCTTTCCCAAAAAGACTCATGGCTGTATTAGATCAAAAGGGTGCTTCTACTAAATACTGAGCAAAGGGTCTGAATACTTAGGACCATGTGATATATCAGTTTTTCTTTTTTAATAAATCTGCAAAAATGTCAACAATTGTGTTTTTCTGTTAATATGGGGTGCTGTGTGTACATTAATGAGGAAAAAAAATGAACTGAAATGATTTTAGCAAACGGCTGCAAAGAGTGAAAAATTTAAGGGGGTCTGAATACTTTCCGTCCCGTGTGTGTGTGTGTGTGTGTGTATATTTATATATATTTTAGCAAAGACCCTAGAGAATAACATGGCGGTCGTTGCAATATTTTATGTCACACACTATTTGCGCAGCAGTCTTTCAAACGCTAAAGACCACCCCGCGCTCGCGGTGAATCGCCGCTCGTTTTAGCGGCACTGTGTGGGCGGTAGCAGGGTGCTTTTTACCCAAAAATAACGGGTTAACAAGGACTTAAAAGTACCCCAAAAACGCCACTGCTGAAGCTTTTTGCAGGTGCTTCGGCAACACTGGCCATTCATTTCAATGATGCTTGCAGGACTTTATTTCCCGTCCTGCAAGCGCACCACCCCAGTGTGAAAGCTCCGGTCTCAAGGGGGGATGGGAGACTGGGGCAGAGAGGCGAAAGGTGGTTGGGGGGGGGAGATGTCCCCTCTCGCTCCTTATGATAATGGCCGAGCGGCTCATTAGCCGCATCGGTTATCATTAGATAGCTGACCGTTAGTTCTAACAAAAATGTACCAGGATGATGCCTGCAATCGCAGGTATAACAACTTCAAGCAAATGACGTGCAGGTATGTGATTTTGCATGAAGTGGTTAAAACAGAAACTTGTATAAAAAGGTAAAGGACATATTTTGTTTTTTTTTTTAATAACAAACATGTTATACTTACCCCCTCTGTGCAAGGGTTTTGCACAGAGTGGCCCCAATCATCTTCTTCTGGGGTCCCCTCACGGCGCTCCTGGCTCCTCCTCTTCTTCTTGTATGCCCCCTCGGAGACCCACTTTCCCTGGGGGAACTCGTGCGGACGCGCTCCCGAGTCCTGCTGCTGCATCCATTTACATAGACAGTAGGACTTGGCCCCACCCCCCCATGTCACTGGATTTGATTGACAGCAGCGGGAGCCAATGGCTCCAGCTGCTACCAATCTATCCAATGAGGACCCAAGACAGCAGCTAGAGCTGCTGTGCTCGTCCCAGTCGATGGAACGATCGGGATCAGGCAAGTAAAAGGGGGCTCTGGGAGGCTGCTGCACTACACTTGGGATGCTCTCTATATGCTCAACATGTTTCACGTTGTGGAACGCTTCTTCAGGAGCTAGAGGTTCTGTTAAACACGCATAAAAAAAGAATATCACAATATAGGTATATACAAAATATATCAAAACAGACATACAGAGAAGGCGAAAAACCTTGAGGGTTTACAACCCCTTAAAATGTTGTATCTTTGATTCTGTGCTGCTTGTTATTAGTATTTGATAGGATGATTTATGTATCTGAGTTAGTAATATGTATTGTTGTGTTTAAAAGTTTGTGCTTCTTGTATGGAAACAATTGAGTACAGTTTGTGATATTTTTTATTTGCATGAACGTACAATTTTTCAGGACAAGCTTTTAGGGCATCTCCCCTTCAAGGTCCAAGCAAAACTGTCTGTGGCGGTAAAATGTCTGTAGGCAATTATAGGGTCTTAAATTGAAAAGAGGGTTTGTTTATTCTATGATCATAAGACCCCATTTCTTGCTTAAATACAGCATTAGGCAGATGGTTAAAATTGACAAGAATAATACCAACATTTATAGTCCTAAGATTAGTTTTGATGGCGCAACTGACAGTAACCATCTTCCCCCCCGATATAGTACCTAAATACACTTTGCATATTATGTATACAGTGCTGTGAAAAAGTATTCCCCCCCCCCTTTTTTTTTTTGCATACTTGTCACATTTAAATGATTCAGATCAAACAAATTTTATTACTAAAAATTTCCCAAGTAAAAATATTTGTTTTAATTCATCCACATCGGAGGGTTTTCGAGCATGAACGGCCCTGTTTAAGGTCATGCAACAGCATCTTATGGACAGAGACTGAATAAGAATCCAACGATAAGCGAGCTCCGCATCCCGAAGGGTTTCAAGCAGTGGTTTCAGTGCCGTTTTGCATAAGCGTGCGGCGGGAAAGATCCGGAATAAAAAGGTCAGCTTGGCTCCACTGAAATCCACATAAGACACCAGCACGCATGGAACCGAATACGCTCCTTCACAAAATATTTGTGTAACTTACAAAATTTTCTTTTCTGGACAGTGACCCAATGCCTGTGGATGCTAGGTCCGGGAGAAGAAGCAAGGCAGTTGACAATTCTCCAATGCCATAAGATCTATCAAAGGCGTCCCCCAGACCCTGAAGATCTTGCGTAGGTACTTGGGGTTGAGGCCCCATTTGTTGTGATCCCCAAAGCCTCGACTCAAGCGATCTGCTAACACATTGCCAGGCCCTGGGAGTTTAAGATGCTGTAAGAGAGCTGAGATTCTTCTCTGTGCAAAGGAAGATTGACATGCCACCTGAAGGAGAGGGTGACTTCTAGTGCCCCCTTAATGAGACACATAAGCCACTGTAGTTTTGTTGTCCAAAAGAATCTTGACAGCTCGACCTCGCAACATAGGTTGGAACGCTAAGAGCACGTCTGACAGCATCCAATCCCAGGAAATTTGAACTCTTTGCCCTACAAAGGTACCATTGGCCTTGAACCTGCTGTCCCAGGCAGTGTGCCCTGCAGCCTGCCAGACTGGCATTGGTCGACACCACTATTGGTTCTGAGGCCTTCAACGGAACTCCGCCAGAAAGATTGCGAGCTACTGACCACCAACCAGGGACCAGATTATCGGAATTGGCAGATGATCCCACTGAAGAAGAAAATTGCATTGAAACCTCCTTCTGCGCCACCTGACCCACGGGACTACTGGAACTGTGGCTGATAAAACACCCAGACACTGCATGCATTCCTTCAGCAATGTAGAAGGCCTGTCCATCACTGCTTTGTCTGAGACTGGATCTCCTGGACCTTCGTCTGAGGAAGAGAAACACGACCCCGATCCATGTTGAATTGTACTCCTAAATACTCCAAAATTTGGGTCAGATGTATCTGGCTCCTCCGACAGTTGATCAACCAACCGAAACGAGTTAGTGTTTTGCAGGTGAATTCACATGAACTAGAAGGAGCTCATTGGACCCAGAAGTAGCATGTCAGCTAGATAATGGAATATTTGCACTCCGTTGACCCTGAGAGTCGCAACAGCAGACAGTAGCTGTAAAAACTCTCGGAGTTGTGCAGAGACAGAATGGGAGAGATTAAAAATGAAAATGAGAGCCTTCCACGGAAGGCCTGCGAAAGCGATGGTGAGATGCGTCTATGGAGACATGAAGATACGCATCCGCCAGATCGATGTAAACAATCCAGTCTCCTGACTCCACAACCGAAACGATCGTTTCCAATGACTCCAATTTGAATGGTGGAACCATCATGTAAGAATGCAGGACTTTGAGGTCAAAAACTGGTCCGAAACCCCCTGAAGCTTCTGGGACCAAAAACAGAGGGGGAACATACTCTCTGACCCAATTCGTGCCTTGGAACCGGAAGGATGGCCCTTGCTGCCAACAGCTCCCCTATATATCCTTGCAAACATTGCCTCCTTTCCAAATCCGTAGGAAGTCCACTTACTATGAACAAGGTCTGTGGGGGCCTTGTTCTGAACTCGAGACAATAACGTGATCGAATGACGGCTAAAATCCAGGCATCATGTAATTTGTCCACCCAAACCCCCCCCCCCCCCCCCCCCCAGAATTGGGCTAGTCTTGCTCCTACCTGAGGGGGTTAAGTGGAGACAGCTTCAGAAGGACGTATTTGAAGCCTTAGGCTCTGTCTCCACTACTGCGAGTTGTTGTGCGACCCAACACATGCGAAGTCGCATGACAAGTCAAAACCCATGTATTTCAGTAGTCCCCGTTCTAATTGGTGCAACTTAAGTCGCGACTCCAAAAAAGGTTTTTGCACTACTTTGTTCCGACATCTGTGCGGTTTTCACCGGTCGAACGACCTCACATCACAAATCGCACAGCAAAGTCGCAATGTAAATCGCGCGACTCTGGGGACACAGCAGTGAAAACACAGCCCCAGGAGCTTTGTTGGCCCTGGGCTTGGAAGGTTTCTGGAAAGTTGAACCAGCTCCCCTCCACTGTCTGAAAAACTGTCTGTAAGCCCTGGTCTCTCTGAATCCTTTGGATCTCTTGTTAAACCGAAAGGGCTGCTGTGTCTTTTTCTCTTCTGTGGGATTAGGCCAGATCTGCTGCCGGAAACCCACTGAATTGCTGATTCTAAGTCTTCACGAAGAGTAGCTTCCCGTCAAATGGAACCGAACACAGACTGTGCTGAGAAGCCTTATCGGCCGACCAATGCTTCTACCATAAGGCTCTGCGGGGTGACGGAATAAGCCATTATCTTTGCTGTCATCTTGACCTGGTCGACACCCACTTTAGCCACAACTCTACAGCATTCTACAAAAGGAAAAGAACTGTCACTTCCCAGACTTTTATCCAAACATCCATCTACCAGCTCCGCTACCCACGCTCTAAGGCTGGATTCACACCCATGCACTCCCAGCGCATTCCGCAGAACGTGTTCCATAGGAGACCATGATAAATGGACGGTAGTGCAAATCCACAAAACGCAAAAAGCGCCAAAAAACGCGAACCTAGCCCAATTGCTACTGCCACAGGTGTGAGTGCTACCGCCGGTCTGCAGGCTCCATTATGCACATTGAGCTTCTTCTCAGCCCCCCCCCACTCATTGTCAATTACTTTTTTAATTTCAGAAAAGAAATGGGAAGGAGGGTAACGATTTCTTTAAATACGGCTAGTATCCTTGCTGTTTCTTTGGAGGCGACGATTCTTTCCTTAACAGCCTCCACCAATGGGGGAACCAGTGCAAAAATCAAACGTATGCGATTCTGAGACCATCTCAGCCTCAGATGGATCCGAATCGCTATCAACTTCAGAGTTCAAACGCACTGAAAACACATGATCTGAATCTGCAGATGGTGAAGATACAGAAGATTCCTTGAAACACTCTTTAACCCTTCCTTGACTGCGTGCTTAATGTAGGATTTAACCTGGTGTGCTTTCGCAGCATTGTCCTGAGCCGTCTGATGTCTTGACCTCTCTTGGCTTGGGTCCGAGCGACTAAAGTGAGGTAAGAGCGAGGATGATCTGGAATGCTGTGAAAACAGGCATCTATCCAGCTGCATGTGACTCTGCGATTTGTCATGTCTAGTCCCATCTTTACTCTTGAGGCTGGAATGCTGATTTGGAACCTCTTTGCGGGAGTTTATATCGCAGTGGGCCCTTCTCTCTGTAAAACACAGAGGATTGCTCTCTTAAAAAAAAAAAAAAAAAAAAAAATTTTTTTTCCAAAACAAAAATAAATACAATTAAAATAAACGTCTCCATCCAAATCTTCAGTGCTTAAAGCGGGGTTCCACCCAAATTTTGAACAATATCTGTATGTATTCTCTTCCTTGCCTAGATGCTGACATGCCGTTTAAAAAAATTTAAATCGCTGTAATTACCTTTTATTTTTCTATTCTTCTTTGCACTTCCTGGTTCTCCTCCCGTGGGAATAGGCGTGTTTCTAGCCTCTCCCAGACTCCTGGGAGCTAGTCTTAGGCTTCCCAGGATGCCACTGAGCATGTGCGGGAACGAGCGGTGAATGCTGGGAGCACAGCATTCACCGCATCCAGGAAATAAATGCTTGTGGGCTTCAAATGCCCACAATTAAGATGGAAACCGCCTGCAGTGAATAATATAAGTTATTCTTTCCGACGAAATCTGACACAGGCGGACATATTACACACAATATGTGAGTATGTAATGCTGAGAAGAAAAGTTTGTGAATGTACTCAAAAAAAAAAAAACGATAGATAGGTGGACCCCTGCTTTAAGGCAGCTAGGCAGACAATATTCCCCAGTCCTAGAAGGTACAGGATAATAAAAAAACTGACGGACAAGTAACAGCAGAAAGTAATGAGATACCTGGAAGAAGGCTTACCAGAGCAGAGTAGAAGATTGACCAGAGACTGAGATCAGCCTACAGGACAGAGGCTGCTGCAATCAGCAGTGAGCATTCTGGAGTTTGCTAGACGTCCCAAAGAGGAAGCTACCTTTGACTTCACCTGCTCAACTCTGAGCTTCCTGAAAGGAGTACATGTGGAGGCGGTGAATTAATCCACTGCCTGAACACACAAAAACATGGAAGGAGAGAGCGACAGCACCTGCCTAACGAAGGTATATTCAGTCATTTATACTGCCAGTGACCTTTGCCAGTAATACAGTCATTTATACTGTACCATACAATCCCAGCATCACGGGAACCCACCTCCTCAGGAGATTTACAGCCTATATGGGGGGTCTTCTGAATCGGGAGAGGCTGAACCCGACAGGATGGATGGATGAATGGAGAAGAGAGAAAAAAAAAAAAAAAAAACTTTAAAAGGCGTCCGGAGCGAGGACGAAAAAAAAAGAACACTAGTGTGGGCAGACAGCCACCCTTTTATGGGCTAGAAAAGAGGTGGTCCTGGAGGGGTCAGAGGGGGCGGAGCTGACCCATAGTAGGCTGACATGGTGAGGTCCAGGAAAGTACATTTGGTATATTGGTTCATTTAAGATGTGATTTTACCTTTTGATTTATGTAAATGTTTAATTACAGGAGGCGGCCTTTAAAATAAAGGATGACAAGCAATATGTCATTCTCTTTCTCCTATGTCTGATCCATAGTGTGATTGAAGTGTATTAACCCTTTCTGTGAACCAAGCGGTTGTAGACCTCCTGTAATGTAAGAGGTCCATTTGTGAAGGTGAGCAGATTTTTTTGTCACTGGGTATATAGTGTGTGCACTACACAAATTACAATGCATGAGAAAACACTGAAAAGCACTTGGGATTACTGAGTATTTTAAGACATTTTTTATTTTTTTACTTATTGCTTTTTCACACATCTTGGGAAGCGTTTATGAACGCCTTATTTTTTCCTTTACACATTTTGGTTGTTACAGATTTAATTTGCATTCATTGGGATACACACGTTTTTGTTTTTTGCACTTTGCATTGTTATAACAGCATGGATTTATAGCATATAACAGGCACTTTACTATTGAGGTTGATGCATATAGCAGTGCACTGGTTAACATTTACAGCTTCCAGAATAAGTCAGACATGGTGGCTGTGAAATCAGTCTTAATCAAATGGGTGCCTGTAAGTGAGCTTGAGTCATGGGGTTGGAGTGGTGTCAGTGCCAGACCTTGCTTTGGAGCAAGGGACCACTAGTAACTCGAGAGAAGCAGACCTACTGCTGTCTGTTCTAAAACAAATTTGAACAACATAACCTTATAGGCCAAATAGTTCAAGTCATTACGCTAATAGCGTCTCCTTACAACTGCCCTTAGAGCCACCTGTGTATGTCATTTGAAGGTGGCAATTAAACATGGTGCAAAAAATAGAATTTCCCTCCAAAAGGTAAAAGAGGCCCATCACCTTAGGACAGCAAAAAAACTAGAGCCTCATGGAGTGGGTGGGGTTATATGGGGACACCAGGGGGCAGGCCCAGAATAACTTTTCTCATTGTCCCATACCCTGAAGGTATCAGCATATAACCCATTGTCTATTTATCAATTCCTGTGTCCTGTATGATAAAGATATAAATGTATCTGCATTACTCAATAAATCCATGAGAGATTCAACTGTCATCAAACTTGCTTTAGTATGGGTGTGAAGAAGTGCTGCAAGGCAAACTAGTAGGGTTAAAGTGTATCTAGGTTAACAAAAAACATAAAATAAATAAAAAATAATTTTGGCATACAAGTTGTGAGATATCCAAAAGAAAAACGTGACAAGCACAAAGGAACTCTTCTATGAGGACAATTCAGTGATATAGGTACAAATCTTTATTGAAGACTATCCAAAAGTAAAATTCCATATATAAATGACTGTTAAACTACAACCCTATTCCCAGTACACATTAAAAGACCTAAAGTCTGGAGGAGGAAAGGTGGCCACCATTTTCTAAATCACCTCATACAACTCTCATTCTCAAACACTCACATACACCAATAGATATTGATTGGTCATACAATCCGTTTGGATTGAAGGTGAAGTCATCAGGTGATCAATGGAAATTAGTCAATCATGATGACTGGCATAGTCTTCTAGTGACTGACATATCCGATCACCAATAGTTTAACCACAGATGTACAATCTTATAAATATTGTAGAGTGCAGGTGTGATGTAGCATTTCCTTTTCTGTTCAGTAAAACCAGCTTGTGACAATTGCAGCCTCCGTTTCACACTGTGAATATTGTCTATTCAGAATGATTCAGTAGTAAATAGCACAGTCACTGAAGCATGACAGCTAGACGATACACAATAAAATTGAAACTGACTTTACCATATGCTGGAGTTGAACGGCAAGCAGTGTGTCATGAGAAGCAGCGGGGGAATCCGAGTACAGGAACCGACTTTCAGAAGAGATCTGTGCGATCTGTTAGTAGCTGTCTCTGATGCTGGAAACAGGGATCCCACTTGCTAGACACAGTGCAGCTTCCTGCTTTCACGATGCTTGCTGTAATCAGCTGTTTGTGTAGATTCAAGTCCTTGTCAGTAATACACTTAGAGTATCCGCTGTCTGGACTGCAGATGTCAGGCTCTGATGCTGGCATTTAGTCAGAAGGAAGCAAAGAGGTTTAGAGGCATTTCAGTAGGTGAATGGGTGGTCATCCATGGATCCTCCTCACAGATACCAGATACAGATGCTTACATGTTTCGCTAATTAATTAGCTTCTTCAGAGCATGCGCATTAGTGTGTCAGCCAGATTTAAATCTTCATCTCAATCAGGTGTCAATTAATTACAGCAGGTTAACAACACACTATGCCTTAATCACTCCTGGTATCATTCACCCACACACACACATACATCGTGCAGAGGAGCACTCAGAGTTAACCCTATATAAACCTCCGGTCATCTCAAGGCTCAGTCATAAATGAGATTGCGCTTTATATTTAAGAGACTAACAAGAGCCTGGGTAAAGTGAAACCCCTTAATTGTAGAAAGGTTTAGAAACAAAGTTATTACATTACAAAATCAGCTACAGTTCCATTAGTTGCCCAAAATAACAAAGTAGCTATTTTATAAGCCAATATAGCTCATGTTCGCATGTCATTCCTATAGATATACTTATGACACATCATTGCTGGTTTAGTTGGATACTATTGTGGATATTATAAATAACAGGAGTAGCTCAAAAACGTGAATAGGGGGATCTCGTATACAGAGTTAAGCAAAATATCAGCATGATGTGATGATTTAGACAGCATATCCCTGGTCATGTTTATTACCCACAAATGTACCTTATTTACCTAGTGGTCAGAAAAACTACTACCCCAGCCCCAATACATGAAGAATTCCTCTTGATGTCAACAGAGCTAATGATAAAGGGGCATTTACTCAATATGGGGCATCTCTTATTGTTCCAAAAAAAACGATAAGTTACATTCATTGTTCAAGCCTAATGGCTGCATACTTCTTAACATGAATATCCACATCTTTTCCTTTTGATATAGCACTTTGTCAAAATCCCCTCTCCTTGGGGGCAAGTTTAATTTGTAGATTCCTTTGCATTTGTGACCCCTAGGGTCGCCATCATGTTTCTCCAAAAAATGTAACGATAGTGGTCTGTCATCATCCTTGTTTAGTATACTCTGGACATGTTCGCCAACTCTGACCTTGAGCTGTCTTTTGGTCTTGCCCACATAGATAAGATCACATGGGCACGTTAGCATATATATGACTCTTGTTGACCGGCAGTTAATAAAATGGTGAATTTTATATTGTTTTGTACCGTCAGAGTTGGCGAACACGTCTGTCTTGTCCTCAAATTTTCAGATATGACACCTGCCACATTGGAACATACCCTTTAAGGGGGGAAGGCTAGTAAGCCAATTTCGTCTGTTGGGTCTCGTGTATTCCGAGTGGACCAAGTTATCTCTTAAATTTGTGGCTCTTCTATCTGTGAGAAGAGGTCTATTGCCAACTATCCTGCCAAGGAAGGAGGATTCGGCTAGGATATGCCAGTGGCGATTCAGTATTTTTCTGACTTGCCCCCATTGAGCCCCAAATTTTGTAATGATCCTTATTGGGGGAGGGGGGGTGACTTTGTCTAGATGTTGAGCCATCTTGTTTTTAGAGAGTAAAGACGAACGTTCAGCGAGATGAGCTCGTTTTTTGGCTTTTCAAATGCAACCATGCGAATACCCTCGTTCACGGAACCGCCCATATAGTTCACGGGATTCCAAGAGGTATTCATTATCCTCTGAACAGTTTCGTCTGGTGCGCAAAAACTGTCCCACTGGGATTCCATGAATGAGGGACCTCGGATGGTGGCTAGTGGCAAGGAGCAGGGTATTAGCTGCCGTGTCTTTTCTGTACGTT
The DNA here is from genome assembly GCF_042186555.1 of Aquarana catesbeiana. NCBI lineage: Eukaryota > Metazoa > Chordata > Amphibia > Anura > Ranidae > Aquarana > Aquarana catesbeiana. The sequence continues at coordinate 125,824,270 of NC_133330.1, forward strand.
TTAGTAGATATTTGGTCATTCTTGATCTGGATAGTAAGATCAAGAAATGGCAGGGAAGATAAATCAAACGAGTAGGTAAGTTTTATATTCTTATTGTTTAGGTTCAATTCATCAATAAAGGCCTGTAATTCGAGGGGCGTGCCCCCCCACAGCATTATCACATCATCGATGTACCTCAGCCACAGCGAACAGTGGCTGAGGTACATCGACGAGGGATAAACACACTCCAGCTCCCACAACCCTAGATGTAGACATGCATATGCTGGGGCCCATGGGGCCCCCATGGAGGTACCTCTTACTTGTCTATAGTATTGGTTATTCATCAATAAAGGCCTGTAAAATTTGGGGCTCAATGGGGGCAAGTCAGAAAAATACTGAATCGCCACTGGCATATCCTAGCCGAATCCTCCATCCTTGGCAGGATAGTTGGCAATAGACCTCTTCTCACAGATAGAAGAGCCACAAATTTAAGAGATAACTTGGTCCACTCGGAATACACGAGACCCAACAGACGAAATTGGCTTACTAGCCTTCCCCCCTTAAAGGGTATGTTCCAATGTGGCAGATGTCATATCTGCAAATTTGTGGACAAGACAGACGTGTTCGCCAACTCTGACGGTACAAAACAATATAAAATTCACCATTTTATTAACTGCCGGTCAACAAGAGTCATATATATGCTAACGTGCCCATGTGATCTTATCTATGTGGGCAAGACCAAAAGACAGCTCAAGGTCAGAGTTGGCGAACATGTCCAGAGTATACTAAACAAGGATGATGACAGACCACTATCGTTACATTTTTTGGAGAAACATGATGGCGACCCTAGAGGTCTCAAATGCAAAGGAATCTACAAATTAAACTTGCCCCCAAGGAGAGGGGATTTTGACAAAGTGCTATATCAAAAGGAAAAGATGTGGATATTCATGTTAAGAAGTATGCAGCCATTAGGCTTGAACAATGAATGTAACTTATCGTTTTTTTTGGAACAATAAGAGATGCCCCATATTGAGTAAATGCCCCTTTATCATTAGCTCTGTTGACATCAAGAGGAATTCTTCATGTATTGGGGCTGGGGTAGTAGTTTTTCTGACCACTAGGTAAATAAGGTACATTTGTGGGTAATAAACATGACCAGGGATATGCTGTCTAAATCATCACATCATGCTGATATTTTGCTTAACTCTGTATACGAGATCCCCCTATTCACGTTTTTGAGCTACTCCTGTTATTTATAATATCCACAATAGTATCCAACTAAACCAGCAATGATGTGTCATAAGTATATCTATAGGAATGACATGCGAACATGAGCTATATTGGCTTATAAAATAGCTACTTTGTTATTTTGGGCAACTAATGGAACTGTAGCTGATTTTGTAATGTAATAACTTTGTTTCTAAACCTTTCTACAATTAAGGGGTTTCACTTTACCCAGGCTCTTGTTAGTCTCTTAAATATAAAGCGCAATCTCATTTATGACTGAGCCTTGAGATGACCGGAGGTTTATATAGGGTTAACTCTGAGTGCTCCTCTGCACGATGTATGTGTGTGTGTGGGTGGGTGAATGATACCAGGAGTGATTAAGGCATAGTGTGTTGTTAACCTGCTGTAATTAATTGACACCCGATTGAGATGAAGATTTAAATCTGGCTGACACACTAAATGCGCATGCTCTGAAGAAGCTAATTAATTAGCGAAACATGTAAGCATCTGTATCTGGTATCTATGAGGAGGATCCATGGATGACCACCCATTCACCTACTGAAATGCCTCTAAACCTCTTTGCTTCCTTCTGACTAAATGCCAGCATCAGAGCCTGACATCTGCAGTCCAGACAGCGGATACTCTAAGTGTATTACTGACAAGGACTTGAATCTACACAAACAGCTGATTACAGCAAGCATCGTGAAAGCAGGAAGCTGCACTGTGTCTAGCAAGTGGGATCCCTGTTTCCAGCATCAGAGACAGCTACTAACAGATCGCACAGATCTCTTCTGAAAGTCGGTTCCTGTACTCGGATTCCCCCGCTGCTTCTCATGACACACTGCTTGCCGTTCAACTCCAGCATATGGTAAAGTTAGTTTCAATTTTATTGTGTATCGTCTAGCTGTCATGCTTCAGTGACTGTGCTATTTACTACTGAATCATTCTGAATAGACAATATTCACAGTGTGAAACGGAGGCTGCAATTGTCACAAGCTGGTTTTACTGAAAAGAAAAGGAAATGCTACATCACACCTGCACTTTACAATATTTATAAGATTGTACATCTGTGGTTAAACTATTGGTGATCGGATATGTCAGTCATCATGATTGACTAATTTCCATTGATCACCTGCTGACTTCACCTTCAATCCAAACAGATTGTATGACCAATCAATATCTATTGGTGTATGTGAGTGTGTGAGAATGAGAGTTGTATGAGGTGATTTAGAAAATGGTGGCCACCTTTCCTCCTCCAGACTTTAGGTCTTTTAATGTGTACTGGGAATAGGGTTGTAGTTTAACAGTCATTTATATATGGAATTTTACTTTTGGATAGTCTTCAATAAAGATTTGTACCTATATCACTGAATTGTCCTCATAGAAGAGTTCCTTTGTGCTTGTCACGTTTTTCTTTTGGATTTAATCATAACTCAGAGGACTACTAAATCCTAGTGTCTCTGGATTGCTATCTATCATCCGAGATACTTGGTTTAGACGGTGGAACCGTTTAGAAATCCCCATTACAGGTTCAGGCCAAGATATGGCCAGTATGTTCTAAAGGGGGATTTTCGGATCGGTATTTAGGTGCAGTTGAGAATCACCTTTTGTTTTTCTTCTCTTTTTTTTTTTTTCTTCCCTTTTTTTCTTTGAAGTTGTGAGATATGTACGGTGGCTAGCTGCATTTGTTTTTCCATTTATTTTCACCTGGTAATTCTGCCAATAACATACTTCCTTGTCCTAGTGCAGGGTTTCTCAACTCCAGTCTTCAAGGCGCCCCAACAGTTCATGTTTTCAGGATTTCCCTCAGATGAAAACAGCTGTGGTAATTACTAAGGCAGTAAAACTGATCAAGTCACCTGTGCAAAATAATGAAAAGCCTGAAAACATGGCATGTTGGGGCACCTTGAGGACTGGAGTTGAGAAACACTGTCCTAGTGTGACGACAACAGTTGTTCACCCAACAGTATCAGGATTACAGAAAGAGCTAGACACCTTCATCTGTCCTCCTATCATAGCCCCCTCTGTAGATCTCAGAACAATAGTAACTGATAACAGTCAACACTGAGAGCAGAGGAAGTTATCAGCTGTCAAGACTGCATCCAGTGTAAAAGCTTGTAATTTAGCTACCTTTTCACTGAGATGACCAGAGGAAATACTCCTGGATGCAGCCAGAGTGCAAGGGTTTTAACAATTCCCTACTCTATCCAAAACTTTTTTTTTCCCCCCATTTTGTTTAAAGGTTGACTGCTTACAACAAAATCTTACCTCGGTTGAAGCAGGCTGCATAATTGCAGTTGCCTTGGCAATGAGTGTACGTGATACACCGGTTAAGGATTTTACATTCTGTGAAGGTGCTGTTGTCACAGGGTGTGTAGCAATAGAAGCTGCGTAAGTATCATTTCGCACCACTTTAGTGAGAGGTAATGACATCCCTGTCTGTAAGAAAGAAGATGAATGCAACAAATAAAGTAAAACTAATTAACCATAGTCATATTAACAAATATGATAAATAAGAAAAATGCCAGGCTTAAAGGGTACCAATATCCATAATATTTTGTGCAGAGTAGGGAATGATGGCACCCCCCCGGTAAGTGACAGCTGTAACGTTTTTGATTACCCCATTATTTTGTTCCAGCAACAATGGTTACCCAGGACCAATAGAGTATAAATCTCCTTAGTAATAGTGCAGACCATAAGTCAAAGCCCTGTTCAATATTATAAAAAAAAAAAAAAAAAAAAAAAAAAGAAAGCAAAACGAACAGAGTTAGGTACCTGGTAACTCCTTTTCTAGGAAGTCTGCAAAAGCAGCATCTGAGAGATAGGCTCATCCTACAGGAAACACAATGTCCACCATTATAAAAAGATTGCACATACCTGCATGCCTCAGTAATATAAAATTACAGACGGAACAAGTGAATATCATGCTTTTCCAGTGAATTCTAATACATTTTCCCTTTTTCTTTCTTTTTTTTTAAGGGCATGAACAAGTGCTGTCTTGACTTCTTAGAAAATCAGTTACCAGGTACTCAACTCTGTTTTCTCAAGCCCTCTTCCAGGGCAGCATCTGAGAGGATGTAGATGGAATACTTACTGGGGAGGGGGGGGTCCACCGCCTGGAGCACTTTTCTACCGAAAGTTTGATCTTGGTCGGACAGGCGGTCGATGCGATAGCGCCTCATGAACGTCTTAAAGCTCAGCCATGTTGCTAACCTACAGATCTGCTCCGTTGTAGCCCCAGCTTTTTCTGCCAAGGAGGAGGCCCATACTCTGGTAGAGTGGGCTGTGAATCCCTTTGGCAGATGTAGGTTCTGGGACTGGTAGGCCAGTGTGATGCCCATTTGATCCATCTCGCTATAGAGCTCTTTGAAGCTTGCTGGCCTTAATTTTTCCCTGAGTATAGGACAAAAAGAGCGATTAGGTCTTTCGCCAGTCCTTGGTCCTTTCTAGATAGGCCATCAGGATTCTTCTGACATCTATATCATCATATAGGTTTCCCTTTTGTTGCTATGAAGGTTAGCTGGGAGGGAGGGTATGATAATGTTCTGAGACCTGTGGAATGTTGAGGGGACTTTCGGTAGAAAGGCCAGGTCAGGTGAGAGGACTATCTTGTCTAAGAATTGTACAGTATGGTTCCAAGATTGACAGTGCCTGAACCTCGCTGACTTTTTGCCGATACCAGGGATACCAATACCACCATTTTTAGTGTTAATGGTTTGTCTGAGCATTAGTCTATAGGCTCGAAAAGGAATGGAGAGGAACCCCTTCAATACTGTTGATAGGTCCCATGAGGGGAATTTCTTAGCCTATACAGGCTTGGATTTTTTTTGACCAAGAGGAGGAATCAATTTATGAGTGGGTCTTCCACTAGCCTTACATCAAGGAAAGTGGATAGGGCTGCCACCTATACCATTAAGGTGTTGTTGCGATATATTCCTATCTGCGCCCTCTTGTAGAACATCCAAAATGGTGGGAATCCTTTTTCCCCCCGCCCTCCTTTTTCCGAGCACCAAGCTACAATCTTTTCATACCTTTTCGTATATTGCCTGTGTGACTTTCTACTGGCTAGGCTGGTATTCAACACTTTGTCTGACAGGCCTTTGTTTTGTAACATTATCCTTTCAGGAGCCAGGCTTAAAGCTTTAGGATTTCGATGTTCGGGTGCCGGATTGGTCCCTGCATTAGTAGCTCTGGTTTGTATGTATGGTAACAGGAGGTACGGCTGGCTGCTCATATTCATTAAATGGCTTAACCATGCTCTTTGCAGCCAGTAGGGGGGGGGGCCAGAATAACTGTGGCCTTCTTGATTTTTTGGATGACCCTGGGTATTAGGTTCGTTGGGAGGATTGCATACACTAGTGGGAATGACCAGTCTTCTGCCAGGGCATTACCTGCCATGCACCTGTCCCCTGGGGAGAGGGAGAAGAATCTGGGGACATTGTTGTTGTCTTGACGTGAATAGGTCTACCAAAGGTGTCCCCCAGATCTGAGCTATCGAAAAGAAAGCCGCCTTTTCTAAGGCCCATTCCGTGTGCCGTACCTGGTTTCTGCTTAAGTAATCCGCTAGGATGTTCTCTGACCCTCTCAGGTGTATCGCAGATTTTTACTAAGTTTGCTTCCGCCCACTTCAGGATTGTGTCTGCTGTAGACATGAGTTGAGGGGATCTGGCACCACCCCGTCTGTGTATGCTACAGTTGTAGCGATGTCTGTTTGTATATGTCTGTCCTTGATCTGTGTTTTTTAAGGATTCATCTGGCATCTGTAGATAAGAGGATCATATTTGTTTGTGTCCATAAGCGTCCCTGGCTGTATATATGTGGCTTGAACCACCATTGCAGTGACAATTTAATATATCTTGTGGGATTGTGACCCAGGACTCCATGGAGCGTGGGTTCCCATCCCACTGAGCCAGAATGAAGTTTTGTAGCGGTCTGGTGTGCAGTTGTGCCCATGTGATGGCCGGTATGGAGGAGGTCATGAGGCCCAGCACCCTCATGCTCTTCCTGATGGTAACTGCGTTGGGGAGAGAAAAGGTCTCGATCTCTTCCGTTAGTCTTGCTACCTTGTCCTGTGGTAGAAGGATCTGTGTTTCTCTTGCGTCTAGCACATACCCTAGGTAGTTTACTCTGACTGGGAATTAGGTTGGACTTTTGTTTATTATCAACCCTAAATTCTTTAAATAGTTGAGACTTGACTGGAGGTTGGCTGTCAAGTTCTCTTTTGTGCTAGGGAAAAAAAAAAAAAAAAAAAAAAAAAAAAAGGAGGTCGTCTAGAGCAGGCAAGTATAATATGTATGTTTGTTTAAAAAATATTACTTTAAAGACTCTGTGCAGGAAGATCAGCATATGAACCCAGAGAAGGTGGAGGCTGATAGACTGGAGGTAATAAGGAATTACAATTATCGTACATTTAAAGTAAAAGTTTACCAGTATTGTGCATCATCTTTAAAATGATCATATCCATGAAAAACTAAAAAAAAAAAAAAAATAGGTCTCAGCTTTTAGTCCTACTTTAAACCACTTGCTTACTGGGCACTTAAACCCCCCCTCCTATCCAGACCAATTTTCAGCGCTGACGCACTTTGAATGACAATTGCGCGGTAATGCAACACTGTAGCCAAATTAAATTTTTATAATTTTTTTCCCACAAATAGAGCTTTCTTTTGGTAGTATTTGATCACCTTGTCGGTTTTTATTTTTTGTTAAAAAAATGTAAAAAGACCGAATTTTTAAAAATATTTATTTTTTTATAGTTATAAAATTTTTTTTAAAAAAAAGGTAATTTTCCTCCTTCATTGATGTACGCTGATGAGGCGGCACTTATGGGTGGCAGTGATGGGCACTGATGGGTGGCACAAGAAGGATCGGATTGTCCGCCGGATTTGGTCCGTCGGACAAGTCCGGTCGAAAAGTCCGACTGTGTGTACGCTGCATTAGGCCTGGTTCACACCTATGTGTTTTTTGGTGCTTTTTGCATTAACACACTACAGTTCCTTTAACATGGCTTCCTATGGGACACGTTCACAGCTATGCTTTTTTTTTTCAGCCGCTGCGTATTTGGAAAGGGTCAAGGACATTTTTCAATGCAAAATGGTGCTTTTTTTTGGTTCTACAGACCTCAATGGAAAAAAGCTGCAGAAAAACATGTAGTGCAGCAATTTGCGTTTTTTAATCTGCCCAACAAATTGCCCAAAAAAAGCATAAAGAATGCAAGATGCAAATTGCAGCAAAATCGCATGTACAAAAATGCTAAATGCACAGCAAAAAGCACTGCAGAAAAAGCAAACTGCATAGGTGTGAACCGAGCCTTATAAAATTCATACAAAAAATCTTTGTACATTTGCTGAACAAAAGAATGTCATTTAAAAATTTCACTTGCTTTTAACATTCAGTTTTAAAATGAATGTAATTTCTGAACGAAAACCACATACACTGTCTACAAATTCCTTTGACCAAGAAGAGTTCTATTCTGCTCCTTCGAATTTTCCCATCACTAAATTAGATACTATACTTTGGGGGTGTGACCGCATGGGGATCTGAGATAACGCAATTGCAGAGCTCCTGCCATCCTGTTTATCTATCCTCAACTCTCCTTCTCCATCAGACCTACCTCGCTTCCTGCAAGTCCCCAGACTGTCAGCACACGCCACAGGCTGTCATCTTGGCTCTCCTCCGCATCTGCAGCCGCCTGGGGGTTAGCCGCGGCTCCGTCTCGAGGAGTGGTGGTCATCTTGCTTCACCCAGCAACGGTGCCAACACTCACTCCTGGCATCCTTGACTCCTCCACACCCAGCACACTGCAAACACAGCCACTGGAGCTGCCCAGACTGCCGCCGGCGGCTTCCAGCCCCCCTAGGAGCACTCCTCTGCAGCGGCCTTCAAAAAGGGACCACAGCTCAGGCCCTGTGAGAAGCAGCCATCTTGCTCCACCCCAGCAACAGCTCAAGCCCTGTGAGTAGCAGCCATCTTGCTCCACCCCGGAAAATGCTCTAGGCCTCCCTGTCTCCTCTGTGCCCGATCCACACCTGGAGCAATCACTGGTGGGGGGTGTGGCTGTGTGCGTACCTGACAAGACAGCTTAGTGGGGAGCTCCAGCTCCAGCATCATCATCAGCTACTGCTGTCTCCTACACCCGTGCTGTCCACTCTGACCTGTCACTACTGTCTCCCTGCCTCTCCGCTAGATGCCTTCTAAGCGGCGCTCCGCCGCCTCCCAGCAACACAAAAGTACATCCGCAGGGGTGGTCCAAGGTGATTATCTAAGTGCTGACGCCATCTTAATCCAAACGCTGCAGGCTCTGCTCACAACCATGGAGGAAGACGCCCTCACACCAGCTCCGGCTCCTTCAATGTCTCAGCCTCCAGCAGCTGACACTGCTGTTATCCGTAGCTGCAGTTGAAAGCAGCAGAGCCTCACTGCTAGTCAGAATAGATCATCTAGCGGAGGAGTGTAACCTCATACGCAATGATCTGGACAAGATCAGAGGTCACCTCTCAGAGTCTGAGACTCAAGTATCAGCAGTCGAAGACTGTACAGAGTTGCATGCAGATCAGCTCTCTGAGCTCCTTCACACAGTCAAATTCCTGGTCACAAAGGCAGATTATGATGAAAACCGGTTGAGGCACAACAATGTCAGAGTATTGGGGCTCCCCGAAGGGACAGAGGAGGAAAGACCAGAAGACTTTGCGGAAGCCTTTTTTAAGGAGCTTTTGGGCCTCGATGTCTCTCCCACGTACGTGGTTGAACTTCTCAGGGGCCCCTCCCTCAACCTTTCCTGGTATGGTTTTTAAACTTCCGAGACTGCGATCGCATACTTGCAGAAGCCAGGAAACATCAGACCTTGCTCTATAGCAACGCTTCCATTATGCTGTTCCCTGATTTTTCTCAGGAACTTCAAAGAAAATGCCAGACCTTCACAGACGTTCATCGCAGACTACATGATCACAATATCAAGTATGGCATGCTCTATCCAAGCCGCCTCCAATTCCAACATGAGGGCAACTCCAAATTCTTTGAGACACCGGCGGAAGCAGATACTTGGCTCAACATGCTAAGATAATGGTATTTGTCCCCCTATCACTGATGCTGCAAAGCAGTCTCTGGTAACCTGTTCTACTGTGTTTGAGAGGTACTGTTCTGTTTTGCAATTAAAACTCAACCTATAGATATAGGATGTTAGGCTCTTTATCTTGTTCAGAGACTCAGAACCAAGATTTAGAACCTGTTGGCACCTCACCTGGCGGGGCAAGAGGAGTATAACATTACTAGTTTTTTCCTAAAAAGGTAGCCTTGTGAACTACCCTCCTCTACTCCTTCCCTGCCCGTTAGCTATGCCATTCTCCTACTTAATGCACAAACTCCTATGCTTAAGGGAGCTGCCCACAGGAAACTCTACGTCCGCATTCTACCTCCACTTGCTTTCCTCGATGACAAACAAAGGTTGCTGATGGAGTTGTAAAAGTTTGGGTCCCCTGTTTGGACAGCACTGTTGAAGCGAATTGTATCACCGTTTCAGGTCTTAAACTGACCTAATTACTGTTGGGGGAGTATGGTCGGTAGGGTGTTTTATAGCGAGTTCATTGTAGGATGTTTAATGTGCGCTCCGGATATGATCATATATATTTTTATACCTTGTGACACTGGGTCTTTTGATGTATTCAGGGTCTTCCAAAAACTTACATTCCTTCCATCCTCGAGATGGCTACTCAGTTTCCAGGCGGTTCCCATGTTTTGGTCACTTCTGCCCCCTTTTAAGTGATGGCTTTAAAACTAATATCGTGGAACGTTCTGGGTCTTAAAGACAAATTCAAGAGGGCACTAATGTTTACGTATCTCAATCGTCACAGGCCACATTTACCGTTTCTCCAGGAAACTCACTTGGTGGGCAGTAAGCTTCTGGCACTACGCAGGGAGTGGGTCCAACAATCTTTCCATGCTACCTACTCAGGCTATGCCAGGGGGTGGTGATCCTCCTGAAGAAATCTCTAGCATACAAAGTTTTACATGTCAACACTGATCCCTCAGGGAGATATATTTTATTATTAGAAATTCATGCACTGGTTATTGCTTTTGTGAATGTGTATATCACCCTTCCCTTTAACCAACAGGTCCTGTACACGATATATGCTAAATTGGCCCCTTTAAATTTTTCCCTGGGGATTTCAATTCCGTAATGGATCCCAAGATAGAATCCTTCGCAAGCACATGCCCCAGGATTTACTGCAATGGGCCAAAGCTCTGGAATATACAGAATTCTGGCGCTGGAAACATCCCAGGGCTCTCGCATATTCATGTTTTTCCTCTACACACAAATCACAATCTCGTATTGATCTCGCTTTGGGAATACACGTGCCATGGCTGCCATGGCAGCACTCACTGATATCTTCTACTTGCCCTCCAGCCTCTCAGATCAGGCACCCCTAGAGCTCTGTGTCAAACTACGAGATGCCGGACAGTCTAATTGCTGGCGATTAGCTCCTAAATGGGTATAGGACCTAAAGGTTGTGGAACTAATCTCTCCCAAGAAAGCGCAATATTGGGAATCGAATTTAGAATCAGACACCTCCCCTAGGCTAGCCGGCGGAGAATATGGACGCTCACTAACACAGCTCCTCTCCGACACGGGCCAATAGGGAGAAATACAGTGGCCAGAAGCTTCGTTTCACAGCGCTAACTACTCATCTTGCAGCGGGGACACACCAGGATGCCTTCCCGCAAGCGGAAAGACTGCTATCAACCGGGCAAACTGCCCGACTATTTTCTATTGCAGCGCCGTTGTGAACCAAGATGGCGGCGGCAAGCAGAGAGAATGCACACGCGGTTCTCACACACAGGGAAGCACGTCCTCACAAGTCCAGACAGGACACCTTCACAGCAGCCTGGGGAAAGGACAGACATCTACACAAATATAAAAAGGCAGTGTACAGGGTATAAAAACCGCGTGTACAGTGTACAGGGCGGTTTTTATACCCTGTACACTGCCTTTTTATATTTGTGATCACTTTTATGTAAAGCGTTTTTTTAGTAAATAAAATACGCTGATTTACACCATGTGGAGGCATCCCTCTTCTTTTCCATATATCTTCGGGAATTGAGAAAACATCTTCAACCTTGGAACCAGGTTTTGGCCCTTTTCCCGTGTATCCTGAGGTGACATCCAGGCCTCAGAGGCTCCATCTGTCTTCCACCACTTCACTCACCTGCCCAGGGTGGCACACAGCTCGATTGATTCTATGCTCATGGCAGTAGAATCCAACAGTTCCGGTAAGCGTACCCCATCCTTTCTTGAGTTTGACGACATCTGAATTGTGATTTGGGAAGCAGAAGGGACTGTCACACCGTTCACATTTATTCACTGTGGATCATCACGTTTTTCCTTTGACTATACATCACTATTGGGACATTAACTTTTGCTTACAGAGACTTTTTTGTTTTTATGACACGTGTTCTTTAGCGCTACAATTTATTGAATATCGGTACACATTTTGGTCACATGGTTTGTAGCAGCTTTTTTGTCCTTTTTTAGGTAGCGCATTAATCATTTTTTCTTTCCTGATGTATGAAGATGTCAGCACTCGTCTGAGAGGGACTTTACATTCTTCTCTAATTGTTCACCGCACTTACTCACGAAGAGACTTGTTTATAATTGACAAATTTCTTTTGCAGCAGGTTGTTAAATTGGCAATTCATTGTATTACGTGGTCAGACCACGCACCAATTTCCATCGATGTGGGGGATCATCGTATCACAACCAGGGCAAATAGATGGCACAACGACATTTACACTTTATCACAACCAAAACATTCGGGCTAAATAGGCAAAGCACTTACAGAATTTTTCAATATCAATGCCCCATCGGTCGATGATCCTTTCACACTATGGAATACGCATAAAGTATATATGAGAGGATTGCTCATACAGCTAAGTGCAAAGTTTAAAAAACAATGCTCAGAGCAACTCAATGAATTAACTGAAATTCGCCGATTAGAAATCCTTCATAAACAAACTACCACACAAAAAATTAGGGAAACACTATTCCTCATCGGACAGAAACTAGGAACCCACCTGGTGGCCCAACATGACTACCAGATGCAATCCTTGAAAGCTCAAACATACAGATGTAGAAACAAAGAAAGGAAGCAGTTAGCAAAGCAGCTAAAAGGAAAAAAAAAAAAAAATCACTTAACAAAAAATCCTGTATATTGTAAATTCCAAAACCAAGCTAAAAGTCACAAATACCAAAGAAATCGCAGACGCATTTAGTGACTACTATGAGGAGCTTTACAACCTTAATAACGATCTTAACACTTACCAACCTACCGAGGCTATCATTTCAAAATATCTAGCTTCGGTGAACCTACCCACAGTATCTCAAACTGACCTACACTTTCTGAACCAACCCTTCAAAGTGCAAGAAATAGAAACAGCAATCAAAAAACTTCCAAACAACAAATCCATGGCCAGATGGTTATTCCTCTGAATACTACCAACTGTTTGGTCACATCCTATTGACCGCACTTACACCGAATCTTTGAAGCAGCTAGGGATAATATCAAGTTTCCCCCAAGAAATGCTAACAGACACTACCATTACTCTCCCTAAACCAAGCAAAGAACCCAACCTTCCCCAAAATTTTAGACCGATCTCATTATTAAGTGTGGATGTGAAACTATGTCAAATTGAGGGCTAGGTCTGTCACACTAATGAAATCACTACCTAAACTGATCAACTATGACCAAGTAGGTTTTGGGATGGGCCGCCAGACCACAGATGCCACCAGAAGAATGGTTAACCTTCTCCATTTAATGGAGAAGAAAGGAGAGCCTTCTCTGCTTCTTACCTTAGATGCAGAGAAGGCTTTCGACAGGGTACATTGGGGGTATCTCTGCAAAGTTTTAGATAAATTTGGATTGGCCGGCCCAATACAAAAAGCAATAATGGCTTTATACTCATCCCCCTCAGCATTTGTCTTTACAGAAGGAATGTTCTCTAAAACATTCCGAATAACGAATGGCACAAGGTAGGAGTGGCGCTTGTCCCCTTTAATTTTTGCACTCATTATGGACCTTAACCCCTTGCAGAAAAAAAGAAGATCTGACCCGACCATTCAAGGCATTACAACTCACAAATATCAGCACAAAATATCCTTGTTCGCTGATTACGTTATTCTTATCCTTATCTAACCCGACCAAATCATTACCCTCAGCTTATGACATATTACAGACATTCAAAGTATCCCTCTATAAAGTTAACGCCACTAAATTAAACATACTAGGAATAGCTATGGACTCATACCCCTGGACACATGATTCCATTACCTATTTAGGAATAAAACTAACGTCTCCCCTATCAAGACTATACCACATTAACTACTTACCACTCATCAACACCTTTCAACAGAAACTCTCCAGATTCCAAAAACACTACTTAACCTGGTCAGGGCGTCCTGCGACATATAAAATCATACTACTACCCAAACTGATTTACTACTTTAGAGCTTTACCTATACCAGCACTTTTCTTCACTACAATGCAGAAGCAACTATCAAAATTTGTGTGGGCGCGGAGCAGAGCTAGATGTTCCCCCATCATACAAAATAAGCACAAATCTGTTGGGGGTATGGGCCTACCGGTGCTGAAAGACCACTATATATAGCAGTGGTTATGGATCAACTCAAAAGTTGGTTCCAGAAACCCATTATAAAACCCCGGTGTCAAATAGAACATATATGGATGAACAACAAATCTCCACTATCTCTTTTAATAGCCACCAAATTACCCAAAACAGGTGACTTAAATGACCCTAACCATACAAGCCGCAGTCCAGGCATGGTCTGCTCTAAGCCCAAAAGGAACTCAAGAATACTCTACCACTAGGATTCCCATCCCTCTCAAATCTCTCTGGTGGACGATTCCCAACATAAAGTTGAAAACATGGATAGAGAACGGTATTTGGAACTTAACAGATTTAATCAGAGAAAATAAATTGATGCCTTTTACAGTTATAAAACAAATACCAAATTCCGGATACGGAATTTTTAACGTACACACAGATAGCCTCCTTTTATCAGAGTACCGAAACCACTCATGTACAGGTAATGGAAAAAGCATGGAACTTTATCCAGTCCTGTAACCCCACATTGAAAGGTATAACACTAATATACAATGCTCTGAATTCTAAGGACATATTTACTAAATATACGCCATTACTAAAATGGGAAAAAGAATTGGGGAAAGAGTTCTCGGAACTCCAATGGAAAAATGCAACCAAATGCAACCTCCAATTTTCAAGATGTTCAAAGGTGACAGGTGTTTATGTTAAACCAAATACTGAACAGGCTATTCTCAGCGTGAATTTATCAAATCTGCCTACTGCTGTTAGACCTATAACAACCCATATACTATTGGCAGCACGCTCTGCAATTATGTTAAGACGGAAATCTACAGAAATCCCCAAAATAAGGGATATAATATCCAAACTAAATATAATAGCTGAATACGAAAAAATTCTGACGAATAGAGATGGTAAAACCACTAAATTTGAAACCAATTGGTACACTTGGAGATCTTTTTCTCTTACTTGTTAACTATTAAGGTACCTACAAGCTACATCTATGTTTCTTTTTCCTCTATTTGTTGTTTTATATTAAATGTACTAGCCCATGGTGCTACATTCTTAGCGTTGATGATGGGGGGGGGGGGAAACGGGGGTTGGGGAGGCTCACCTCCTCTCCAGACACAGTGTGTTCCCATAGGGGTGTCTGGGGGTGGGCTACCTCAGCCGACGATCCCTTCAGATCAGACCCATGTCACCCTGGGGAATAGATTCAATTGCTTCGTCAGGAGCAAGAGTTATCAAACCATTACCAAACCAATATACATTCTTAAACAGAGTGGAATAGATGGAATTTATTATGTGAATGCAAATGTTGGTGTTATAGTTTGTTCCACCATCACAATAGGAATTGATATTGTGAAATCTTCTGTAATACTGTCCTTAACTCCATAAAAATGACAAAGAAAAAAAAACGCATATGCGTGGAGAATATATCTCCGCCATAAAAGCAGCAAAGTGAGTTATCCTCACTAGTTCAGCAGCTGGAGGAAGATCTGCATCGAAGGCAGCAGAGACCTTTTCTATGTCCTCGACTCTGGACAATTTCGGCCTCCTTGCGCAGAAGAGAAGTAAACTGTCCCTACATCTCACCTCCTCCACACAACTGGATATGCGCTCCTTGGCTGGCAGAGTCTTGCAGTCAGGGGACAAGAGCGGGAAAATGTTAGCCAACTTAGCCGCAAATTCGAAAATTCAAATGTTAATGTGATTTCAGCCATTAACTGTGTAGATGGTACCCTAACCTCTGAACTCTCTAGTATTCTACAGGAATTTACTAATTACTTTGGTAAATTGTATGAAGACACAGTGCCTGTCAGACGATGGGCTTCGGGTGTTTGAGTGCCATAACTTTGCCCAGACTTGATGAGGAAATTACATTTTTATACAAAGCCATTATGATTGAGAAAATCAAGAGGGGATTGGGGATGAGAGAGAGAGAGGTTTGGGGTGAGAGAGGAGGGATTGGGAATGAGAGAGAAAGAGGGGATTGGGGATAGAGAAAGGGGGGCTGGGGATAAAACAGAGGGGGTTGGGGATGAGAGAGGGGATTGTGGATGAGAGAGAGGGGATTGGGGATGAGAGAGAGGGGGGGGATTGAGAAAGATGGGGGTTTAAAAAGAGAGGGGATTGAGAAAGAGGGCGTTGGGGATGAGAGAGGGGCGAGAGGGGTCCTTAGCCCTGACTGCAGTCCCTTCTGTGCACCCCCTCACAGTCTGTGTATTTGTGTGTATGATGCCTGGTACCTCCTTCTATAGGACGTTCACATTTAGTGGGCAGGGCCCTTCTCCTTCTGGATGGTGAGGATGGGGGTGCTCTGCTCCTTCCAGCGGATCCTTTCTTGACCACAGGCTGTCCCGGGTAGCACTAGCAGTCCCTGGCTGCATGCACCTCCCGCCGGTCCCCGAGGGGGCCCGATCTGCCTGTCCTCCGGGTCGCTGTCGGAGCTTGGAGAGGAGGTTGGAAGAATCCAGCCTCTGGGTGGCGCCGCTGCATCGGGGTTGCATTTGCCGCTCTTCACCTTCTGGTGGTCAGGGAGCTCTTTCACCTCCTGGCTCTCGCTTCTCCCTGCTCCCAGTCCAGGACTGCCCATGCCAAGGGGCTCAAGGGGCAGCTGCTTTGGGCCCCTCAACAATGACAGGGCCCCTGGGCAGCTGCCCCTTTTACCCCACATTAAAGACGACCCTGGGTGCAGGAAATCGCCGTCAATACCTTATACAGCCCACTTCCTGTATCTTGTCTGGTCATTAACCTAGGCTTATGACATAATGCAAAGTTCTCTCTCTCTCTCTCTCTCGTGCGAGTTTGCCAGGAAGGGAAGGGGGGGGATGAGTCATAATGCCCAATGGCCAATGAAAGCTGCAGGGCTGCATAGCTGGAGGTGTGCCTCTGTGTGTTTGTGTAAATCCAGAAAGTTAACAGGCAGCAGTTTCAGCTGCCCACAGTTAAAATGGCTGCAGCCAGAATTAGTGGAGGGAGATTTCTGCAGTATATTTGGCAAGTACAGAATCACAGTACATATATATATTATGCAAAGTGGTTGGAGGGAAGCTTCAGAATGGCAAAGATGTTTTTATTACAAATTATGTGAGCAGACTGCAGTTCCACTTTAAAGTAACAGTATTGTACTAAATTGGTGGATACATATTCTGAGAACGCTGGTGCTTGATGCAGCAATTCTTTGGAATCATTTAAAGCACTATCAGACCTGTATGGAAATATAGATCCGAAAAAAAGGTGAGCGGACAATCTGCACTTTGGTGGAGCACAGCACTGGATGGTGTGAATAACACTTTACTAGTGGGACGGTGATCAGAACACTGCTGCTGGCTGCACTGGTCTGGTCTGGTGATAGAGGAGACTGCGGTAGTAGCAATAAGAAACACTCCTGCTGGTGGTTTGACCATCCTTTAACTACTACCCCCTTTGAGCTGCAGAGGAAGCAGGCTGGGGGTTTACACAAAGCATCACTAGCCGTGGCAGGAAATATACCCACTGTCCCTCGCTGATTGCAGGCCATTCAAATAAATGTGAGTGCTTGTGCAGGGCTCCAAGGGGTTAAAGCAGATGGTGAGGAGGTGATACAAGGTCTCCTCACCACCCGTTAACTGCTCTCTGAAGAGCAACCTGAACATGGATCATTCTTCAGAGAGCATCACACATGAGGCCTAATGGGGACAATGATTGGTGGGGCAGTGATCTGGGAAACCCAGTGTCAGAGTGACAGTCACAAAGTGTAATGAATAATATATACTTGCGCTATGTCATTAAAAGTATTGTGACCAATCTCCTGCAGCTGCTGTTCACTAAGTGTAAAATCACTTCTAACTTAATTCCCAATATTCACAGTGCATAGAGTAAAAACATCAGTTAAACCGTATAAAATATGTGCAATGAAGATTATAGTCCAACTAGTATTATAACAAGTCTTAATTGTGATCCATTCAATGAACAACTATCCTCCAATAACAACTATCCTCCTCCAACCTCCTTGGTGCTCAAATTCATAATAAAAGTGCTGAAGTGCTGGGCGGTGGTTGGTTTATCCTGACTGGGTGTTATATGGTGTCCAACAGGATAACAGCCGCCGCGCGCCCGTGTTGGCGCGCATCATGGCGATTCGTGGTGCGGTGTGTGAGTCTGACACACCGCTACACCAATCTCGGTAGAGAGCCTCTGGCGGAGGCCCTTTACCATGTGATCAGCCGTGTCCAATTATGGCTGATCACAATGTAAACAGGAAGAGCTTTTCCTCCCTTTTCCTACGCGAGTAGAGGAGAGCCGATCTGCGGCTCTCCTGACAAGGGGGGGGGTCTGTGCTGATTGTTTCAGCGCAGCCCCAGATCGGATGCCCACACTGAACCACCAGGGAAGCCAACAGGACCACCAGGGAAGCCCCCCAACATGTGGATGGCAAGGTACGTACCCCATGGCCATCCACATATACAAAAATGTGCCAAATATATGCCAATCAGTGCCCACAAATGGGCACTGACTGGCATTATACAGCACAGACAAGTGATGCCCAGCAACGCCACCCATCAGTATCACCTGTCAGTGCCCACCTATCAGTGACCATCAGTACCCATCAGTGCCACCTCATTGATGCCATCCCATCGGTGTTGCCTTATCAATGCCCGTCAGTGCAGCCATATCAGTGCCTGTCATTGAAGGAGAAAACATTATTTCCAAATTATTTTAACAGAAACTAAGAAAAACTTTTTTTCAAAATTTTCAGTCTTGATTTGTTGCGCAAAAAAAAAAAAAAAAAAAAAAAAAAATCGCAGAGGTGATCAAATACTACCAAAAGAAAGCTCTATTTGTGGCAACAAAATGATATAAAATTTGTTTGGGTACAGTGTATCATTCAAATTGCAACAGCGCTTAAAGCTGAAAATTGAAAATTGGCTTGGGCAGGAAGGTGTACAAGTACCTGGTATTGAAGTGGTTAAGGATAGTGAGGCCCTTATAAACCTGTTGAGGTAGACAGTGAATGTATGTATTATGGCTAGTATATTTGTCAATTCTTAATATACGAATATTAAACAAAGTCATGCACTGGAGGCAGTAATGTGGGCCTGGAAAAAAAAAAGTAATGAAAACTAAAAGGGATTTTCTGTTACAAGCGCTAGATTTGGCAACAATCTTTTCATGCATGAAAATAAATATTTTAGGCAAAAGAAAAGTGTTGCAATGGGGGGCAAGTATGCCCGTTTAGTGGCAAATCTCTTTATGAGCCGTTGGGAACAGGAGGCCATTTATGGTAGACATACACCAGAACTGAGTATAAGATACAAAAGGTATATAGATGACATACTTCTAGTATGGGGCAGGATCACAGGAATCTTTTATTGAATCTCTTAAAAATATTAATAACTAGTATGGGATCTCTTTCTATGAAACATTTAGTTTATATAAAAATAATGGGGACCTCCACACACAGACTTATTTTAGGGAGACTGACAGAAATGGTTATATCCCAATGGGGAGTTGCCACCATCCGAGATGGTTGCGTGCAATTCCCAAAAGTCAAATACAGTAGATGAGGATTAGGAGGAACTGTGACAAGGAGGACTATGATCTACAGGTGGAAACATTAATGGAGAGATTTTGTGAAAAGGGTTATAAACCGAAGGATTTAAGAAAAACAAGAATAACGGATATTGAAAGAGACCATTTACTTAAAAAGGAAAGCGGGACTATGGAGTAGCTTTTATGACAGGTTTCACTCACCAATACAAGCAATTCGAGAGAATAATCAGACAACAATGGCCTACACTTTTAAAGGATGAGGTGTTAAGGAAAGTTTTGCCTTCTAAACCCCAAATTTATCAACACACAATGCGTACTAGGTAAGTACAGAAAGTTGTGAATATACTAGACAGAAAAAGATCCTATTGTATGTTCTGTGTTTTCAGAAGAGGGGGCATCACTCTCACCCGCAGGTTCTTTCCTCCCTGGGTCTATCCTGGCTGTTTTCTTGATCTGTAGAGTGAGAACGTGGGGACACCGCAGAGAGCGCGGTGCCGCCGCAAAATCACTTACCTGGAGGTTCTCTCCTTCTGTGTCTCTTTATGCTACTTGGCGTGATGACACCACATTTTTAATGCGACGCCACGCCCGACCCCGCCCCTCTTAGCCTTTTTAAACGCCGCAATGATCAGTGTTTTTCTGTCATTGCCCTGCACGGAGGTGACCCGCTCGGACACAGATGTCTCAGTATCTGATGCCCATAAACTAAAGACTCTCATACCGGTATGTAAGCCTCTGCCTGCTGCTTTATGTAAGTTCAGGCACTTTATACCACAATGTTTTACCTTTTCTCACACAGCACTTTCTCTGTCTATTTGCAGACTCTGCTGCTGTGAAGATTGATGTGTTCATGTGAGCGATTGATAATTTAATTGGTACTCCACATCCTCTTCATATGGTTCCCTTTTCACTCTTCTTAGATTCACCACTGCATAGTCTCTAGTACCCAGGTACGATACTATCTACTTAGCTGGCCATGACCCATGGATTGATGTGCTGATTTAGACAAATTTTAATTAAATGTTATACATTTCATTATCCTTTCAGATATCCACTTGGGTCTGTGCCTTTTTGACACAGCACCCTCTTGGACGGGCTCTGCGATTTGGTGTCTCTGTAGGGGTGGATCAGTGTGGGCAGAGCGGGGCCAACCACACACACACCCCGGCTCCGGTTTCTGGATCCGTGGGTGGTCTTGACATAGCCGCCACCGTGATTCGGGCAATGGGTGCTCCAACACTGTTATGCTTGGGTAGGCTGCTTCTCTTGTTTTGGCTTCACAGTTTTTATGTTCTCTATGCAATGCTATGGCAATACTATGTGGTAGAAAATGTTGTATTTATTTATATTTTTTCTAATTTTGTATTTCAACATACAGTAAGAGCTTGTCCCACGAGTAGCCCTTGACGAAGGGACGGTCAGTTTCAGTCCCAAAACGCGTAGGCCTTCGTGGAAGACTACACAAGCAGCTTTATCCAATGCACATCAGTAACAGCTGTTTTTTCAGCTTCTTATTGTGTTCATTATGTTATGTTTATTAATCATGCCAATGTTTTGTATATATATATATATATATATATATGCATTTTTCTATGTAATAAAATTGTTTTTACATTACGTTGTTGCCGTTAAAGTCCTATTACCTTTACTAGGGGGTACTTTCTTATTTATTAGGTGGAGGAAGTGACTAATGTTTACTTGAGAGTGAAGCTGATACACCCTATAGGAAGTGATGCAATTCAATTGAGTCACGAGGGGGATACATTTTTTTTTATTTTTTTTTTTTTTATATATAATCTTTTTTTTAAGCATATTTTCATTTAACAACATACAGATAGAAAGGGTATAAAGTATGTTACATAGATGCCCTTTTGGGGTACACTTTTCACAGAAATTAAACGTTACTCAGGGATACACACATTGAGGGACCATTTCAGAGCATTATATGAATTCACACATCTATGGATCTCCCCTACAGTCCCCTCCGGGACATCCCTGAGGAGGGTTAAAACCTTCAATCAAGAGCAGGGATCACATAGCTATCCGAGGTACCAAGTCCCAGCAAAGAAATCAAAAACATAAATCAAGATGAGAATGAAAACAAAATAAACTGTAAACAAAAAGGAAAAAGGGGGTGTTACAATTTTTAGCATGGTAAACCAACTTAAGCTGTGTTAGGTTTGTCAAGACTCTTCTGCACTTTTACTCTCCAATCAGTGCCGCACCGGAACCCCCACACCCCGACCCCGTCAATCAGGTGGGGCCGTCGTCTGCGAGGGTCCCGGGACGGATGACACTGCCGGACTGGTATATTGTACCCAGGTAGCCCAGACTGAATAAAACTTCTCATATCTGTCTTTACATTTCGCCATCCATTCCTCCGCAGTCATGATATTGACTAAAGTTATCCATTCAGCGTGGGTAGGTACCTGAGGCTTCTTCCAATATATTGGGATTAGCATTTCGGGCCGCATTAAGCAGATGTGGTAGTATCTACTTACGGTATTGGCCGAGAGGAATGGTGGGGAAATGCAGTAGGGACTCCATGGGGGAGTCTGGGAGCTCCAGGTCCAAAATGATTTTGACCTGAGCGTGAATAACCAGCCAATAAGGTCTTAATTTGGGACACTCCCACCAGATGTGGAGGAATAAGCCTCTAAAACCACATTCTCTCCAGCATGTGGCTGAAAGAGACAGGTATTTCTTAGCAAGTTTGGAAGGGACCCTATACCATCTGGTTAGGACTTTGTAGCTATTCTCTTGCATTTTTGTGTCTACTGTGCTGGAGTGTGTGAGGCTATAAAGATGGTGCAGCTGAGGTTCAGTAAAAACATGCTGAAGAACCCTCTCCCAATCCCTAATAAATCCCTGCTTTCCCTCATTGTGCATGGATTGCAGTAAGTCATATAGTACCAATATTGCATGAGGAATAGCGGAGGTTGACATACATAGGCGCTCGAAAGGTGATGCCTGAGTGGGAGAGCGAACTCCATGGGGTAGACTATTAATGAAATGCTGGAGCTGTCTATAAACGCCACTCATCCATTGGGAAGGTTCCATATTGTTCCCTTAGTGCCACCAGCGGAAGCAGGCCTTGGTCTTGGATAAATCTACCACATCTGGACTCTCCATCAGCCGCCCACGCCCGAAAAAAGGATAGATGCTCCCCTGGATTAAACCAGGGGAAGCCACCCAGTGGTGCCAAGTCGGTGGAGCAAGCCTTCCCCTCCTATTCAAAGCATCCCAGATTGTCAGGGCATGGGAGGCCATGAGAGAAACCAGCATTGAAAAACCCCTGCACTCCCGTGGAACCCAGGGGGCATGCGACAGGTTCCAGCCCACTAGGAATTTGTCAAGTGGCGCCCAAAGTTTCAAGGTGACACCTTGATACCAGTCTAGAATGCGGTGTAAAGCTATGGCTTCGTAATATCTGCGGACCACTAAACCCCTTGTTGCTTTAGGGCGCTGTATCGTGCCGAGGGCCAGCCTAGGGCATTTCCCACTCCAAATAAATTGTATAAACATGCTGTTGAGGTTTGAGAAGAAAGTCCTAGGTAAGGTGATAGGGACCATCTGCAGGAAGAACAGGATACGGGGCAACACATTGAGGACACTGACTCGGCCCATCCAAGAAAAAGCAGATCGGTCCCATTTTTTTAGGTCAACTCTGATAGTGGAAAGCAATGGCCCGTAGTTACACACGTAAAGCTGGGAGCAGCTTGCGGGCAAGTATATCCCCAGGTATTTCAAGGAGGTTTGACACCATGTAAATGAGAAGGCAGTCTGCAGCTGTGTATGTAAACCCAGGGAAACATTCAGGGATAGAATCTCTGACTTGTTGTAATTTATCTTGATATTGGACAGAAGGTTGAATTCTCTTAGTTCTGCCAGGATGTTAGGCAGCGATATCAGAGGCTCAGAGACATAGAATAGTACATCGTCTGCGTAAGCGGACAGCTTATGTTCGGTCGGCCCTACGGTGAAGCCCTTGATATCTTAAAGCGGATTTTATTAATGGCTCAAGGGTTAACGCAAAAATAAAAAGGTGACAAAGGGCATCCCTGGCGCGTCCCTTTGCCAATCGGGAATGTGTCCGACAGTAGTCCGTTTACTTTTACCTTAGTGGTCGGGGAACTATAAAGAGAGGATATCAATGCTAGAATATTAGGGCCCAGGCCAAGCCTGACCAACACTGCCCTCATATGTCCAGTCTACCCTGTCAAATGCCTTCTCGGCATCAGTGGAAAGCAAAAGACAGGGGGGAGCCTTAGCCTGAGATTCCACCCAATGGATCGGTTGGAGCGCTCTGTTTGAGTTGTCCCTTGCCTCAATTCCCATTATGAAGCCCGTTTGGTCAGGGTGTACGACTGTTGGGAGGAGCGGCTTAAGTCTATTGGCCAAGATTTTCACCAAAATCTTCACATCGGTGTACAGAAGTGATATAGGCCTATAGTTCCCAGGCATGGTGTGATCTTTCCCTTCCTTCAGGAGGACTGTGATATGTGCCATCAACGCCTCACTAGGCATTGCTGTGCCGGAGGCCAATGATGTAAAATAAGCACACATGGGCTTAGACAGCACCTGCTAATATTTTTTGTAATAGGCATTTGTGTAGCCGTCGGGGCCAGGACTCTTCCCATTAGGAAGGTCTTTGATCACTGCCTCAATTTCCAGTATAGAGATAGGTGCATCCAGCTGCTCGCCAATAGAGGCCGCTAGCTGTGGGGATTGGGTCTCTGTGAGGTACTGTAGGATGCGGTCGGTCCGTTGGGACTCTGCAGATCCCGGTAAAGTACCTGGGAGTTGATACAGTTGGGCGTAATAATCCCTGAAAGTGTTAGCTATTTTCGAATGACAGATGTTCCCGTCGGTGAGGTGAGTTTATGAACATGTCCCGAATCGTGTTGGTGTTTGAGGGCTCTAGCCAGTAACCTCCCACATTTGTTACCAAATTCATAGAATTTGTGTGCCACATGGCGCATTCGAGCCCTGATTTTAGTGTCCAGCAATGCAGCCAGGTCCTGTCTAAGGGAATGTGGTTCTAACGCCATTGTAGGAGTAACGCGCCTTTTGTGGACTAGTTCCGCCGCATGTATTTTGACTAGTAAGTTCAGTAGTTCCCCCTCCCGAGCCTTCTTCAATCGCGCACCCTGGCATATCAGCTCCCCGCGGACTACCGCTTTATGTCCCTCCCACACTGAGCCCAAGCCTACCTCGCCTGGTTTATTCTCTGCAAAATACAGGGAAATGGTGTACGATACCCATTTTTGAGCTACTGCATCATCCAGGATGCCTTCATTCAGGCACCAGCTCCATGTCCTTGCCTCCGTAGACAGGGGATGCAGGGTAGTGGAGACCAGCGCATGATCTGAAATTGTGATGGAGCCGATAGAGGCGCCAGCCAGGAAATCAAGGGAGTATTGATCCATCAGCAGGAAGTCTATCCGAGTATAGACATTGTGTGTGGCCGAAAAATAGCTATAGTCCCTATCTGTTGGGTGTAATAGTCTCCAACAATCAACAAAATGGTGCGCCTGCAAGGATTTCCAAAGTGTGTCAGAAAGGCAAACGAATGGGTTGAGCGGCCTGAGGACGTGTCTAGTAGTGGGTCGGGGCTGATATTGAAAACACCTCCTAGAACGAGCTGGCCCTCCCTGAAGGATGACAGACTGCAGAACAGAATCAAGGAAGGTAAGTTGTTTGCAATTTGGGGCATACACAGCTACGGTTGTAAATGGTGCCCTTGACAAACACAAACCGGCCATCAGGGTCAATTAATTGGTCCGTTAGGACAAAGGGACAATGTTTGTGGACCGCTATGGCCACCCCCCCCCCCCCTGACTTAGGGCAAGGTACCAGGAGTTGTACAAATGTGTGGGAAGGCGGGGGACCCAGTCAGTGCTGAAGTGCGTTTCCTGCAAAAAAATATGTGCCCCCATGCGTTTCATCTCAAGCCACAACTTACTGCGTTTTGATGGAGATCCCAGACCACGCACGTTGTAGGATACGACTTTTAAAGCTGCCATAATGGAGGGTCGCAGGGTGGAGCCACCGGGTTGCAAGCAAGGGGGATGAGGGACCCACAGCACGTCCAGACCGGTCGAAGGGAGCAGATAAAAGTATATTGCATATGAGCAAGAGCCTAAACACCAAATCACAGTTATTGCAGATGTAAACACCCCAAGACATAGAAAAAAAAAGGTAAACTGTAGAACAGAAATACAGCAAGAGCCCAAAGGGCATACAAGGCACAACCTTGCCGCTGGTTGGGAGTCCCCACCACCCCCCTCAAGACGAGGAGACGGTGAGGACCAGCGAGCAGTGCCATTTCCCAAAAGGGGAACAAAACTCCAAAGAGTCGGCCTATTGGGGGGAAAGTGATACAGCACGGGGAGTGGATCTGCATGGGGACCCGCTATCAGTGTAAGGTGCATAGTCTGCACCTAGTCTTAGGTAGAAAAGTGCAACGGCAACTGGGGGGGAATCATAACGTCCAGGAACATCTTAGATGCCAATTTTAGATGCAACCCCCGTTCAAGCTTCCTCCTGTGGGGAGCGAGGGCGCGATGCTTGGCTAGGTGGGCCTCTTCGAGATCCACGTCTGGGAAGGCTTGCCTGCCACAGTTCAGGGCGAGTTGGGAGAGGTATCTCTGGTGAAGCCCTCCAATCCGGAATGTCCACCTGAGGCAGATCAGCCTTGCTCCGCAGGGTAAACTGCTTACCATTCTTAGTAGCAGATAAGCTAAACGGGAAGCCCCATCTGTAAGGCAATTGCGCATCCTGTAGAGCCGCCAGCAATGGCTTGAGGGCGCGGCATAAGTGTACGTCTCGAGAGGTCTGGAAAGAAGGATAATTTGGCTCCATCAAAATCCACATGTCGGACTCCACGGACTTGGTTCATCATGCGCTCCTTAAGAAAATATTTGTGCAATTTACAAATAATGTCCCTGGGTTTGTCAGGATTCTCAGAGGGAGGTCGCAGAGCTCTGTGAGCCCTGTCTATCTCAATGTGCTCAGGCACCTGGCGGTCTAATATTTGCTTAAAGACCCCTTGCAGGGTGGGTATGTCTCTCGGGCCCGTGGCCTCAGGCAGACCCCTGATGCGTATGTTGACCCTGCGGCTCCCATTTTCTAAATTGTCCATCTGATCCAACAGGGCCTCAAGCCTGCGGTCATGCATTTTGCTGGGGTTAGAAAGAGCCTGCAGGGTGAGGGTAATCTCTTCTCACTGAGTTTCCAGGGTCTCCACTCTACCTCCCAGGTGCGCTGTCTCTGCTTGCAAGGCCTCAATATCCTGCCTCATGGCCTTCTCCACCCTGTGGACAAACCCCTCCAGATCAGCCTTAGTGGGGAGGGAAAGAATGTGGGCTTGGATGTCTATCCCCCCCCCCCAGGCATCGCCTCCAGTAGGCAGGGACGGCAGAGGCATGTGTGGGGAGCTGATGAGGGAGGCAGCCCCAGCAGCGTGTCCGCCGGGCGCCATCTTGGCTGTACTTGCCGTTCCTTTGTGGGTCCCTGAGAAGAAGTTGTCCAGGGATTCTGACTGGCCTCGAGGGGTCTGCTGCAGCTGCAGTGACATCTTGCGCTTCGAGGGCATCTCTTGTGTGCCTGTCCCCCCCGGGAATGCTGCCGTTCAGGCTGTGTTAAGAGCAGGTCTCACGGAGCTCCAGAGAAGCACATCTTCACCCGTGCATGCCGTAGCCACGCCCCGAGGGGGATGCATTTCACCTCGTGTATAAATTGAACAGCTTGGAGACCAGAAATAATGTCCTCGATGACGCCTTGTGGGTGGGGTGAAATGCTGATGCAATGTCCAGCTCCCCAACTATGTCACTTCTGCTGTCCGTGGAATGCAAACCGAGCTGCAGCAAACCCGGAAGAGCTCTACTACTACACATAAGCCGGTTTTTGTTCTGATACTCTAAGTGTTAATTTAATTGCGCCAATACATTTTAAAAGTTACTACACTATGAGAACTCGCATTCTGTTGAGCTTGGTGGAGATTTGAGCTGTTGATAAAAGCAGCAGGTTTGAGATTTATATGAACAGAAGAATTTGTGGCATCCCCATCACCAGATGTAAGTGAGTCTGACCCCCAGACTAAAAGCTGAGGGACCATTTTTCTGGAGAATTAGGGTGTGTACCACACTGCACAGCATGTTTACTTGGAGCACTTTAGCACTTTTATTATGAATTTTGGAGGACCGAGCACTTTATTGGAGGATGGTTGTTCACTGAAAGGATCACAATTAAGACTGTTAAAATACTAGCTGGACTATAATATTTTTCTTCATAGCACATATTTTATATAATTGGTTTAACCAATGTGTTTACTGTATGTGCTGTGAATATTAGGAATCAAGTCACACAGTGTACACTCTAATTGCTTTCAACTGTAATGACCACAGCTGTAAGCCATCAATTCCCTAAAACTGTTAGTTCAAAGACTACATTCATACAGTCTTTGTTTACTACAGTGATCACATGGATCAGGGTCAATGTACCAAGTGATTGCTGCGACCAAACACAGTAGCAAACATTGGCATCATGAAGGACAGCCAATACTGTTTATGTGACCAATCACTGCGATTACATGGTGCAGGACCAATCAAAGTGCCCTGTGCCCCAATCTGTCCAGGGGACACAGTGATCATAGATCACAATGCTGCACTCCACTGAGAGTGCGCATAAGGTGCGAGAGCAGGATGACGTCCTCCCAGTTAAAAGTGGAGGTCCGCTGAAAAAAAAATATTAAAAGCCAGCAGCTACAAATACTGCAGCTGCTGACTTTTAATATATGGACACTTATCTGTCCAGGGAGCCCGCGATATTGGCACCCGAAGCCAATCCGTCCTTCGGCTCTCAGCTGCTGCCGCTGCCATCCTCGGTAAGGGAGTAAGGAAGTGAAACTTTGCGGCTTTACTTCCTGGTTGCCTACTGCGCATGCGCGAGTCACACTGCGCGTCCTCTCAGGTCCCTGCTGTGTTGTGTTTTACAGAATACAGTGGAGGACGGGGTAGGCGCCGGAAGTGGCATAGGTCACCACAAGCGATGCGGTGAGCTATGCCAGAAAGTGGGAGAAAATACCTGTATTAGACAGGTATCTGCTCCCTCCTCCCCCCTGAAAGGTGCCAAATGTGACACCGGAGGGGGGGAGGAATCCAAAAAGTGGAAGTTCAATTTTTGGGTGGAACTCCACTTTAAGTTTCAGCATAGTTTTCCCTGAGGGCATGGTAAAATAGGGAAGAGTCAAGTGCAACAATGTCAAAGCTTTTTTTAAACAGCATTAGTGAGCATATCCACTTTGGCAAGCATATGTGTGTGAAGCTGCAAACTCAGGTGTATTAGAGGCCTACGGGTGAAAATCTCCCATAGCCTCCTCTACAATGACTTTCAGGATGCTTTGCATTTACTTCTATATATGCCTTTTCTAGGATTTGGATATCAGCATTCCATTTGAGTAGAGATAGTTGAGCTGAAAAAGGGGCCTGTTTTGGAACACTGGACAGTGATGACTGTATTAAACCAGTTAGGTGTTTGGGAATTTGTGATATAGTTGCAGAAAAATCTGCCTTAGTCAAATAGGTCACTTTGTTGCATGCCTGAAATTGAGCTAGAATTGGATGCAGGGACCAGTGTAAAAAAATAAATAAATATGGGTTCTGTTCTAATAAAAGTGAGGGCATTCGGCACAGCAAGTGTTTGCCTAAGCTTTTGCCATGGCTTCCACCATTCATAGGGGTGAGGGTATTCCCTTGTGGGGCACTCATGGAGTAGGATGTGGAATATAGCTTAAGTGTGTCAGAGAAGGAGTAAGCATCAACAGTGTAGACTGTCCTGTAGCAAAGTTTTTCAAAGATAAGGGTGGGAAGGCTTTAGTACCTTATAAGGTAGAAGTGGTAGTAAAGTCTGCAACCTGTGGTGTGCTTTAACACCTGTTATCCACCCAAGACTTTACTGAGTGGTTGAATATGTAGGGCCAAGATTGAAAGGTTTACATAGTAAAGTAAACATATTCCAAACAGTCCTGGATTTTATAGTAATGGGCAGAGATACAAAGTGACCCTGCCTTTCCTGTCCATGTCCCTATATGGAGTCCAGGCTGTCACAGTGGGAATACTCCTATATGGATCTTAATGGATTGGGTTCCATAGAGATGGACAGCAGCCCTGAACCTGTAAAGTACTCTATATCTAACTATATGTATTGTACAAATTGCCAGCATGCGCACACATGCAAGATTCAGTGGCTGAACAATACAGGCTGTCCCCACAGTATGGGGTCTGGATATGGCTTCAAAGATTTTACAGAGGTAGCACTGATGCACTGATTCTTTTGTTGTATTAAAAATTACTTAATAGTTAATTGAAGATCCTGAAGATAAAATAATAGTTGTTCAGCTAAGAGTAATTACTCCATAAAAAGGAAGAGGTCTGACACTAGCAAAGAACTGAGGATGTATGGAGCAGGGCATGGTAAGAGAATGCCCAGAGGCCATATCCTCAATTTGCCAGTGTACAATAAACTGAAAGTATCAGCCTATATCCCTGGGTCTATGAATACTCAGCCTGTGTCCTGTAATATATGATTTAGGCCTGGTTCACACCTATGCATTTTTTAGTGTGTTTTCAGTTTTGCAGAAACACACTACAGTCCATTTAATATGGTTTCCTATGGATGTAGTTCACATCTGTGCATTTTATGGAAAGGGCCAGAGACTTTTGGTTCCATAGACTGTAATGGATCAAAAGCGTGTATTGAAAAATGCAAAATGCACCTGCAATATGCAAACTGCAACCTGCATAGGTGTGAATCAGACCTAAGGCAGCTAGGTTACTAACACCTAGATTCAAATATTTACATTTTATGAGTTTGGTACCAATCATGTTTACGTTTCCATATACAGGAGGCAGAATAAAAGCATTCCACTGCCCTGTATGATTTGAACATCTGAGGTATAAAATCTTGGTCTCTATGGAATGGCAATTATAAACATTGAAACTTGACCTCAAAATAAAGACCAAGTGGCCAATCAAGTCTGCCCCACAATCTTCTATTAAAGCGGAGCGCCACCAAAATTTTTTTTTTTAAAAGTCAGCAGCTACAAATACTGCAGCTGCTGACTTTTAAAACATGGACACTTACCTGTCCATGGCGCCCGCGATGTCGGCACCCAAGGCCGAACCGTCTCTCCGTCCTCGAGTGCTGCCGCCTCCATCTTCGGTAAGGGAATCAGGAAGTGAAGCCGTGCGGCTTCACTTCCCGGTTCCCTACTGCGCATGCGCGAGTCGCGCAGCGCAATACGGATGGTCCCTGCTGCCTCTGGGACCCGTGTGTTTCCCAGCAGGCAGCGGGGAGGGAGCAGGAAGTGGCGTAAATAACCGCAGATTCTGCGGCTATCTATGCCGGAAGTGAGTACAGATACCTGTAATATACAGGTATCTGTACTCCCCTCCCCCCTGAAAGGTGCCAACTGTGTCACCGGAGGGGGGGAGGAATCTGATCAGTGGAAGTTCCACTTTTGGGTGGAATACACACAAACTTTTTTTTTTTTTTTTTTTTTTTTTTACATCTATGGGGTAAAATCCAACACGCTTTGAATAAGAGTTTTTGTCAGGTGAAGTGAATCGGAAGTTTTGGAAAATAATGAAGACAAAAACCTGGCCCAAGTACTTAAAGTGGTTCTAAAGGCTGGGTGTTATTTTTACCTTAATGCATTCCCTGCATTAAGGTAAAAAGACCCCACTATTTCCCTCCCCCCTTCTGTAAACACTTACATAAAACTGTCAGGGATCCTGCATTGTGCCCAGCTGCAGTCTTCTCTCCCCCTCTCTTCCTCTTCTCACAGGGAGTCAGGCAGCAGCAAGAGCCAAGTCAATTAAATGCTGTGAGGAGGTACCCGGGGGCAGGTCCAGGATTTGCTGCGTGTCTATGGAGCATGGGTCCATAGACATAGCTCAGGAGTGACCACTAGGGATGAGCCGAACACCACCCTGTTCGGTTCGCACCAGAACTTGCAAACAGGAAAAATATTCGTGCGAACACCGTTAAAGTCTATGGGACACGAACATGAATAATCAAAAGTTCTAATTTTAAAGTCTTATATGCAAGTTATTGTCATAAAAAAAGTGTTTGGGGACCTAGGTCCTGCCCCAGGGGACATGGATCAATGCAAAAAAAAGTTTTAAAAACGACCGTTTTTTCGGGAGCAGCGATTTTAATAATGCTTAAAGTGAAACAATAAAAGTGTAACATTCCTTTAAATTTCGTAGCTGGGGGGTGTCCATAGTATGCCTGTAAAGGAGCGCATGGTTCCCGTGTTTAGAACAGTCTGACAGCAAAATAACATTTCAAAAGGAAAAAAAGTCATTTAAAACTACTTGCGGCTATTAATGAATTGCCGGTCAGACAATACACATAAAAGTTAATTGATAAAAACGGCACGGGCCTCATCCCCACAACCCTTGCCCGGTGGTTGTGGGGGTCTGCGGGCGGGGGGGCTTATCGGAATCTGGAAGCCCCCTTTAACAAGAGGACCCCCAGATCCTGGCCCTCCCCCCTGTGTGAAATGGTAAGGGGGTACAAACGTACCCCTACCATTTCACAAAAAAACTGTCAAAAATGTTAAAAATGACGAGACAGCTTTTGACAATTCATTTTCAATTTAAATGCTTCTTCTATCTTCTGTCTCGTCATTTTTAACATTTTTGACAGTTTTTTTGTGAAATGGGAGGGCTACTTTTGTACCCCCTTACCATTTCACACGGAGGGGGCCAGGATCTGGGGGTCCCCTTGTTAAAGGGGGCTTCCAGATCCCGATAAGCCCGCCACCCGCAGACCCCCACAACCACCGAGCAAGGGTTGTGGGGATGAGGCCCTTGTCCCCATCAACATGGGGACAAGGTGTTTTGGGGGGCTACCCCAAAACACCCTCCCAATGTTGACGGCATGTGGCCTGGTACAGTTCAGGAGGGGGGGGCGCTCTCTCCTCTCTCCCCTCTTTTCCTGCGGCCTGCCAGGTTGCATGCTCGGATAAGGGTCTGGTATGGATTTTTGGGGGAACACCACGCCATTTTTTTATTTTGGCCGGGGTTCCCCTTAATATTCATACCAGACCTGAAGGGCTTGGTATGGAATTTAGGGGGACCCCCACGTTTTTTTTTTTTTTTTTTTAACTTTTGTTCGGGGTTCCCCTGTGGGGAATTCCCATGCCGTTTTTATCAATGAACTTGTATGTGTATCGTCGGACCGGAAATTCATTAATAGCCGCGAGTAGTTTTAAATGACTTTTTTCCTTTGAAATTTCATTTTGCTGTCAGACTGTTCTAAACACGGGAAACATGCGCCCCTTTACAGGCATACTATAGACACCCCCCCCCCCCCCCCCCCAGGTATGAAATTTAAAGGAATATTACACTTTTATTGTTTCACTTTAAGCATTATTAAAATCAATGCTCCTGAAAAACGGCTGTTTTTAAAACTTTTTTTTGCATTGATCCTTGTCCCCTGGGGCAGGACCCAGGTCCCCACACACTTTTTTTGACAATAACTTGCATATAAGCCTTTAAAATTAGCACTTTTGATTTCTCCCATAGACTTTTAAAGGGTGTTCCGCGGCTTTCGAATTTGCCGCGAACACCCCAAACTGTTTGCTGTTCGGCGAACTGGCGAACAGCCGATGTTCAAGTCGAACATGAGTTCAACTCAAACTCGAAGCTCATCCCTAGTGACCACACAAGTGCCCCCATGCAAGCAGCTTGTTATGGGGGCAAACTAAGAAGAGGAGGCGCCTGGAGCACCAGTTGGAGACCCTAAAAGAGGAGGTAATGTCTGGGGTTTAAGCGACTGTTTTCACAACAGGCCAAAAAGGATTTGCAGGTATGATAGTAGATCTTTCTGGAAGTGGCTTTTCTTGCTTTTAGCAATGTAGGAATAACATAATCAGACAACCCTCTGTACCCCAAGATCTGGATATGCCATTAAAGCAAGTGACCGAGAAGCAGAATAGAACATGAGGCATTGAGACAGGTCTGGATTGTTTGAATAGAATCCTTTGAAACTGTCCTCCAGAGGTAATCAAACACTCCTTCAATTCCTGGGGCAAAATGGATCAGGGCATTCTGCAAAACTGACCTTGGGCAAATTTTGGTTGATTTTAGCAAATTAAGCAGTGAGGGGGTAAAGTTTCAAACTCCATTTTGTACCCCTGTGAAACCACTGATTAAACCCACAGGTCTGGGACATGTGTGATCCAGAAAAAGGCAAACACTTTGGAGTGAGGATGTCCCTTCTTTGGGAAGAGGGCTTTGGGGTAGACTTGGTGGTTTTTGCTTCCAAAGTCTTACCTCCTGTGACGTCTTTGATGAATTTGTCAAGTGCTTCACCGAAAACACTTCATCATTCAAAGGGCATACATGCAAGGCCTACAGGCAGATTTAGCTAACCAAGCTTTTGGCATATGCCCAGAAATCAGAGCCATTCTAGGAATTTGTGTCATGACATATAGTAGGACAGCAACATAAAAGAGCAAAGCAGAGAGTAATTGCTGGTAATCTTCCAAAGCATGGTGCTGGAATACCGGAGTCTGTTTATTACCCTAGTAGGAATAGCTGCAGTTTGACCAACAGTAATTGCCACAATAGCTGGTTACAGAGCTGAGCATATCACCATTGGCAAGTATATATCAGGTGTATTGGAGCCTGGGGGTGGGGCTTCATCTAACACTGCTGCTGGGTCTTCTTCATTCCTCTCAGTGTCTGGGTCCTCTATGAGAGGCATATCAGATTTCAACTTTGGTAGAAACAGGGGTGGTAGGGTTAGAGAACTGATACTTCTGAACTCTGAACAGCGATGACCATTAGTTGTCTGAGAAATTGTAACATTGTTTCAGAAAAGTCTGCCTTAATCAGGTAGCTGGTTGCGTACCTGAGAAAGGGCTAAAATCAAATGCAGAGGAAGTTTGGGAAACTTTTAAAACTAAAGTTGAAGTCTATTTTTTTTTTTTAACTCCCTTGGGGCTAGTGCATAGAACATTTGGTCTTGTTCTGATTGGTGACCCCGTTGTCCCCAAAGTGCACCTCTGTATGCTGGCTGTAGCGCCATCACCTTTTGTACCCCAAATAATGGGCATTCCTGTGGGTAAGGTACATCCAATACAGAGCCCAATCCCCTCTCAAAGCTGAGTGATCAGCTGTGATTATAATCAGCGTAATCTGCATATATATATATTCATATTCGTAAAAGATCACTCAGAGCTAAGGCTCTGTAAGGTATTTGCTAATGCCTTGTTTGAGGTAAGAGCAAAAACGCAGAGATGTTACACCGCAGCTCTGAGTGAAATTTTACGATTATGAATAGGCAGCTGCTTTACAAATGTATGCACAGCCCAGTCAATGAATTTAACACTTTAATGAATGAATAGCAATGCTGGGACCAGTGCAGTGTGTAACATAGCCCAACAGCATGGATTATTCATTTATAAAACTAAAAGATCACCATATGGACCATCAGCTATTAGATTGTAAGCTCACCGATTAGATTGGAAGCTTGCAAGAGCAGGGCCTGCCTAATCATCTGGAATTGAATTGTATTGCTGCTCTATGGTCTCCCTTTATATTGTAAAGCGCTGTGCAAACTGTTGGGGCTATAAAAGTTCTGTATAATAATAATCAGCTGGGCTGTGGGAGTGTAAAACAGCCGCTAAGACACACTGGCTGTGATTTTATTTTATTTGTTCTGTGAATGGCAGCACTTTTCTCCTGTTGCCAGAGACCAGAATTGTCAATCGCAAAGCTGTCTCTTTTCTAGCAGCATTGTAAGACAGGGGTAGAGAAAGCTGTCTGACCATACTGCTACCCTGTTTCCCCAAAAATAAGACCTAGTGTGATTGTCGGTGATAGCTGCAATATAAGCACTACCCCCCAAATAAGCCCTAGTTAAAGTCCTTGTAGGTCTCATTTTCAGGGTAGGGCTTATTTTCGGGGAAACAGGGTAATAGAAAGGTTTAAACAGGACCAAGGGCTATATGCGCTAGATTCCCTGGGAAGTTGAACAGTAAATCTTTTCAATGATTGCTCTTCATATAGTCAAATGTAGAATGGGCCACACAAACTCTCTAGCACATACAGTACATGAAATGGGAAAGATTCTAGTTTCTTGCCAAAGTGCTTTATGGGTATGTCCCACACTGGAATGGTGGTTGTGTTACAAATAAAATCATCAGCAAGTGGTAATGAGGGAACTCAAAAGTGGAGTGCTTAGATGTGTGTCAGCCAAAGAACTTTACTAGAGGTAAGAGTAGGCATAGCCTCAGAACTCCAGGCACTGTAAAATTGCTCAATAAGATAGGTGACAAATTCAGTTGTTGGAGTTAATACATGAAGTCCTCAATGGCAGGGAAGGCGTCTGCAGTAAGGTAGCAGGCAAACATTTGAAGGGGCGATAGCTCAGCTGAGGGTGTGGAGTTAAAATTTATAGTGCATAAAGTACATTTAGCAAAAGGATTGTGAAATAGAAGTCTCAGACAAACCCAAATAAACTGAAGAAAAAAAAAAAAAAACAGAATAGGGGAGGAAACACAGCGTGAGCCGGCCTCTACTGCGGGGATTGGCAACCTTGGGCCCTCCTGCTGTTGCAGAACTACAAGTCCCATCATGCCTCTGGGAGTAATTTTAACTGTTAGCCTGGCAATACCTCATGGGAAATTTAGTTCCACAACTGCTGGAGGGCCCCAGGTTGCCAACCCCTACTCTACTCTGCCACACCTACCTCCTCTGTGGAATACCTACAGAACTTGGGATGCGCAAGAGACCAGGCCCACAACTCTAGAGGATGGCCAGACTGCAGAATATTCATTACTACTGGCAAAGGACTGTAGCCCTTTTAGGTGGGGTGCCATAACAGGAAGTCAACAATAGCAGAGGCAAAAGCTTCCACAGTAATGTAGCAAGCAGCAGAAAAATCTGAAAGCTCTGAAGAGACTTCAAAAACAGAAGTGGAAGCAGGTAGCTCAGCTGAGGGTGTGCAGTTGTCAAAAAGGCAAATTAGTTGTAGTCGAATGTTAGTGTTTAAAAGAACATTCAGCAAAAGGATTGTGAAATATGTTAGCCAGCATTAAAATTAAAGGGGAGTTCCAGTCCTCCAAACTTTTTTTTTTTTTTTAAAGCCTGCCTCTGTAATTGTACAAACATCTACAGGAACGTTTCTAACATGTCTTAAAGTTTTGCTCTTTTACTTTCTGTAAAAATAGTTGGTTACTTACTGATCTCGGAAGCAAGCAGGTTCCATTTTAGCTGTTGGCATCTGAAGCCCTCCTGTATTAATTTCTGGGATTTCTGTGCAGCTGGCTACCCAGCATGCACCTTCCAATCTTGCGCATGCTTCTTCCAATAACTCAAGATTTTGGCATTAGGCGATTTGCAAGGACTGCTGGGACCATTGCGAATCGCCTGATGACAATCTCCTAGACAGGGATGAGCGGACGTAAAGGAGAAATAAAACGGAAACAGGTATTTCCAAGTAGGGGGAAAAAAAAAATTGCTTTGGGAAAAGGATGAGCTAAGGGCATACAATAGAGAGAAAGTACAAAAAAAAATGGTGGAACGCCACTTTAACCTTTCTTGTGTCAGCCGATCCCGAGTACATTGAAAAACAAGAGCAGTGGTTAGGATATACAAGAGACCAGACCCACAATTCTAGAGGATGGTAGAGTGGGCAGACTTCATAACAATTACTGCTGGCAAAAGACTATGCCTTGTAGGAGGGTAAGTGGGCTACATGCTGGAAGGGTAAAATGGCAAGGGTGTTGGCTAATATTACTGTAAAGAGCAGTTGCTGTTGTGAGCTCCTACAAGGAGGGAAAAAAAAAGACCCTTAGAACAAGCACATGATAATCCACCTCATCCTATGAGTATTTCCTGCCCAAAGTCTGAGAAAGGCTTCCCAGCATGATTGCAGCCCAAAAACAAGTAGCAGTATGACAAGCCTCAACAACACAAGCCGAAGAAAAAAAAAAAGGGGGTGGGGGGGGATTACCTGATGAAGCCTACACTGTATGCAGTGTTATCACTCATACAAACAAGGGATAGAAATTGCCATACCTCTGAACCTGGAAAAGGCACTGCATTGAATTCAAAGACCAAAATCTTGGGCATGACATGCTGAGCAGAGCTCTGAGCAGGGCTTGTCAGACAACACATTCGGGTCACAATGAGACATGAGGGGTAAAAAAAGCCTCTATATTTACAAGAACTAAACATTAACATGGTTTTGAAAAACTTTACATGGTTTAACCTGTTCTCGTCAGTCATACACATATGTGACCACTGGGTGGGTGGGCGGGCTTCAAAAACGCCAAGTGGCCACATATATATCTCTAGGGGTCGATCAATATCGTTTTCTTTAAGGGAGACATAGATTTTTCAACCATTTTATAGGCCAATATTCTGTACATTTAAAATGTTCTGAAAAAGCAACACAATTTTCTACACAAATCTGGTATAAACTGAACGTGTTCATGTTTATTGAAATTTTAAACATTAAAGGGCTCATTCTTTACACCATACCTGCATGAATACCGATGGGAAAACTGCAGAGATTTCACTTGCAGAGACATCAGTTTCAGATCAGTTTTTATGCGCGACTCAATTATATTTTAATTTTTTCAAATTTTACTTATTCAAGAGACAAGTTCCAT
Organism: Aquarana catesbeiana; assembly: GCF_042186555.1. Lineage (NCBI taxonomy): Eukaryota > Metazoa > Chordata > Amphibia > Anura > Ranidae > Aquarana > Aquarana catesbeiana. The sequence continues at coordinate 125,862,314 of NC_133330.1, forward strand.
AGTATCAGAATGGTGCAGGTCAAGGATATGCAAAACATGTTAAAACTTAATATAGCAAACAAAAGCAACAATTTTAGTATGTATACTGCACAATGTATTCTTGGCTATGGTATGTTCAAACCATGTCAGAACATCATCCCGAGTGTGAAGATGAGCCAATATTTAGCCTGAACATGGCAAGCCTCTGGAACGGTCTCTGACAATTTTCCTTTTTTTTCCAAGAGTATGAAAGATAAGGTAGAGTTGTAAAAATAAAAAGCAAAAGATAGAAGAAAGGGGAGACCAAAGTAAGATAAGAGATTTAGAGAAAAGGAAAAAATGGTGGGAGAGTGGATGGGGTGGAAGGGAAATCAAAAAGGTATGTGGCATCAGAGTGAGCCATGAAAGATATTTAGTCAATTCCGTTAGAATTCATGTATCTTACAACGGTGGGCTGAGATAAAATGGCATCAGGTTCAAAAAGAGCCTGCCCCACTTCAGAAAAGACAAACATTCCATAATGTCCACATTTTGGTGAATCTTTCATGTTGGCGTCGTGCCGAGAGGATAAGATCTTTCATTTTGTTTATTTCCTCTACTTTTCTAAGCCAAAGACCAATGGTCGGTAGCTGTGAATTTTTCCAGTTGAGAGGAATACACGTTTTGGCAGCGTCAAGGAGGTGGCAGATAACGGATTTCTTGTAGATTTTTTCTGGGATAGTGAAAGCATTTACAAGAAAGAAAGCTGGATCGTCAGGAATTGGAGGTTCCGTAAATTTATGTACAATTTGAGGGACCTCTTTCTAAATTTTGAGTTTGGGACACAACCAAAAGATGTGTAAAAGTGTTTCTCGATCCTCCTGTCATCTCCAGCAGCGGTCAAAAGTTGTAGGAAAAAGTTATGTAACCGCAACGGAGTACGGTACCACTTCATCAGGATTTTAAAATGTTTCTTGTATTTTCATGCAGATAGAAAGATTTATATGTAAATCCAATGATATGTTGTTTTTAGCTCGCAGTAAATTTACGATGCAGGTCCCATTCCCATCCGTTTAGACAAGGTGGTTGGTGGTTTGATGAGGGTTTGATCCGCAGTTTGTAAGAGTAGAGCACATGCGGCAGAATGCCATCATCCGAACAGAGTTCTTCTAGAGTAGTAAGGGGTTGACAGAAGTTGCCGGGGGGCAGTAGAGACCTTAGAAAGTGACCAGGTTGGAGAGCTCAACAGAAGTCTAATTTGAATGTGCCTGAGGGGCTCGTAAGAGCAAGTATCAATGGCCAGGGGCCATGGAAGACGTCAGGTGTGACGAAACGGCGTAGGGAGGAGCGGCGTGCTGACGTCACCACACATTTACTACGCTGATCCCGGAAGCGACGGGCAGAGCATTGTAGCCGGCCGGCCTTTGTTTTTATGAAGCGAATGTTGTACAGCATAACTGTAAGTGCATTTTTTTATCTTAAACTGTGTTAAACTTATTACGCTATGGGAGACTTTTTGTTTATTCGTATGGGGGGTGAGCGTCTAACGTAATACCTAGAAGACCTGTGGTGGAGAGATACAGTGGGACCCTTCCTTGCCAAGACCCGCGGCTGGGGTTGATAGCCACATGCCTGTATGATCTCTGTAACAAGAGATCAAAGGAGCTGGTAAGGGGCAGTATTTACATTGGTGGAAGAGCCCTTCTGTCATCACGTTCTTCTTGATGTTATTACTGTGGCACTCACACCGCTAGTTAGTTCACAATAGCGGGACGTCAAACTCTCAGCAGAGTGGTTATAACAAACGGAAAAAGCTCCAAAAGTGTAAAATCGTACGGCTTTATTAAATCAAAAAAAGTATACACTCACATGTAAAATTCAAAGTTGAGCGCCTAGAAAGAGGTCTATGCTCACAGCCCGTCCTGCTGGTAACACAACAGCGGTGGGAGGTGACACGAACACGTCGCTCAGCCCTACGCGGCGTTTCATAATAAAATTACGTCTTCCAGGGGCACGGGCGGCTCGTCGCGTCACCTCCCTATATAGTACAGGAAACAACCAAACCAAGCCTCACTCTGAGTTCCGCTACATCGGCAGACTTCCGTAATAGGCCTGGATAGCAAACGAGTGATCCGAAAGTGCATGTGCGCCGTAATCATTAAGGATTCAATATAACCCATGAAATTTGCAGACTTCCAATCTCAGAAGAAGGGGAATGGAATCCAAAGTTAATAAAGCGTAAGGCACATAAAAGATGTTATTCATAATCCTAATAGAAGTGCCCTCTTCCCTGGAACATGGCAGGACAATATCTTGGTTCAGGTGGAAACCTGAGACTACTTTTGGTAAAAAAACCCAGACGAGGGAGTAACACCACCCTGTCCTCATGAAAAATCAAATATGGAAGAAAGAGCAGCCAATACCGAAACCCTCCTTGCTGAGGATATAGCAACCAAAAATACCAGCTTCCTTGTCAGAAGGACTAAGGGAATATGCTTTATCGGTTCAAATGGCTGTTTTTGTAACACTGACAAAACTAAACTCAAGTCCGAAGGGCTTAAAGGTGTTTTAACTGGCGGATTAATCCGCCTCACCCCTTGCATAAAACCCCGGACTAAAGAATGCGCAGCAAGCGGTCTTTGAAATAAGATCGATAAGGCTGAGACTTGGCCCTTAATAGTACTCAAGGCCAACTTCATCTCTACGCCTAATTGTAAAAAGGCAAGAATTCTGCCTGTGATACATCTCCGAGGGTGCCAACCCTTGGATTCACACCAGGAAACATAAGCCTTCCAGACTGTATAATATATAGTTCTGGAAGCTGGCTTTCTTGCATCAAAGTAGAGATAACTGACCCGGAAAGCCCACATTTCTTCAGAATGTGGGTCTCAATAGCCAGGCCATTAAATTTAGTGTTCGTTAAGTAGGATGGAACATCAGCTCCTGTGAGAGCAGGTCTGGTCTTAGTGGGAGGGGCCATGGACCCCCCACTGCCATCTTTACGATTTCTGCGTACCATGACCTTCTGGGCCATGCTGGTGCTACCAGAACTACCGGCTTTCTTTCCAGCTTGATCCTGCAAAGAAGTCGAGGCAGCAGCTGAATAGGGGGAATGCATAGATCAGTGAGAACTGATCCCACGGAGTTAACAGCACATCTGTTCCGCATGCGAGTGAATCCCTTGTCCTGAGCACAAAGTTGACTTAAACTTAATGTTGAATCTGGATGCTAGAAGATCTACGTCCGGAATCCCCCATTTTTGGCAAACAGCCTGAAAAACGTCAGGGTGAAGAGACCATTCCCCTTGGGAATAACTGCTGGCGACTTAAGTAGTCTGCCTGCCAATTCTTTACTCCTGGAATGAAGACTGCTGACAGGCACAGAACATTCTTTTCTGCCAGTTAGAATATGGTTCACCTCTCTCTGAGCTGAGACTCTTGGTGCCCCCTTGGTGATTGATATAAGCCACAGCCGTGGCATTGTCGGATTGGATCCTGACAGGACAATTCTTTAACCTGGAAGACCAGGTTTCCAGAGCCAGATGCACTGCCCAAATCTCTAAGATGTTGATGGGCTAGGATCTTTCGGTTCTTGACCACTGTCCCTGGACAGTTGTCTTCTCTATTACTGCTCCCCAGCCTGAAAGGCTTGCATCTGTCATTACTACTTTCCAAAAAATTGGTCTGAAGGACCTTCCTTTCAGCAGATTCTGTGTTAGTAACCACCAGCTGAGGCTTTGGGATACTCTTGGGGACAGCCACATTGGCAAGTCCAAAGCTTGGATCGTTTTGTTCCAAGCAGACAGGATACGGTTTTGTAACAGTCGCCAATGTAACTAGGCATAGGGAACTGCTTTGAATGAAGCTACCATCTTTCCTAACAACCTCATGCAAAGGCGCATTGAGGGATTTCTTTTCCACCTGACCATCCACTCCAGCTCTCGTATGGAGCTGCTCTTTACCGGAGGCAAGAACACCCCTTTCTGGGCTTGTCTACTTTGCCAGACTTCCGAGTACTTCAGAAGTCATCCCCCCCACTCTAAAGAGGGGGGACGCCTCTTCATGATGAGGCTTTAGTATTCTGCTTTGCAGATTTGCAGCCCCAAGTCTTTTTTGTGCCCGGGTCTGACCCTGAGGTTTTTCTCTAGAGTCTGACGGCGGAGGCCGTCGCCACTGCCTAGAGGCAGATGCCCCTGGAGCAGGAGAAAAAGTCCATTTAAATGAAGGACGTTTATACTTTCCTTTGACTGGCAAAAGAGTACTCTTTCCACTAGAAATCGTCTGGATATATTTATCCAAATCATCGCCAAATAGTTGCTCCCCATGAAATGGGAAACTTGTCAGAAGCTTTTTGCAGGGTGCTTCGGCTGACCAATTTTTTAACCAAAGGGATCTATACATGTGTATTAGCACAAGCGCAAGGTGGGACGCCTGGTGAAGAGAATCCTTTATAGCGTCTATAGCAAAACATAATGCCTTTGGTAATTCGGCCAACTCACGGGCATGTTGTGCAGGGACCTCTTTAAGAGCCCATGTGAACTGGTCCTTTAAGGACTGACAGATGCCTATTGCAGCAACTGCAGGCTGAGTAACGGTCCCTGCCAAGGAAAAAGGATTTTAATAGGAATTCCAACCTCTTATCTGTTGGATCTTTAAGCATTTGCGCATCGTCTACTGGCAAGTTAAACTTTTATTCACACTGGAAATTGCAGCATCAACTGCTGGAACCTTCCATTTTTTGGTGAATTTTTCCTCCATGGGACAGAGAACCGAGAATCTCTTTGGAGGGAGAAAATGCTTATCCGGATGATCCCATTCAACATAAACAAGCTTTTCTAGTAATGCATGGACAGGAAACGCATGCAACGGCTGTAAAGGCTTCAAAGAACCCAAGGAAGAAACCAGACTTTCAGCTAACTGTTAGGGGTAGCATGAAAGTGGAGCGAACCATTTCCATAAGGATTTGTACCTCAGATTGTGAAGCTGTATCATCAACTGTTTCCTCCGCAGAGGAAAAATCTGCTTGTTTTTCCTCTCGATCGTCTGGTGTACTTAGCAGTTTGTGAATCAGCCTTTAGTGCTTGTCCCACTGCAATGGCAGCATAGGTTTCCCAAAACTGCTTACAGGGTGTAATGTACCACAATACATGTACCCCCAGCCACTCAGTTTCCCCAATTGGGGAGAGAGGAAATAAAGAACCCCCTCCAGCTGCTAGGACAAACTCTGTTGTAGCAAAGATTGAAAGGGTATGTGTATTCTTACTCCCTCTAGGAGGAGATTTTAAGGCATTACAATGTTACATATGGAAAAAAAGGCATAGGTGGACTTTGCAGTTCCTAAGCTTTTTTTCTCTCACCTTTTCCTCGCTTCAGGATACTGCTGAAAACAGACAGATCCAAACTTCACCCATCACGACGGGCTGCGTTAGTAAACCTTTAAAGACCGGGTCTCCCTTTTAATAGAGGTTCCACTCCTCTGGACCTGTGTAGCACACCCCTCAGGACAACTTTAGGTAAAGTAGCAAGACCAAAAAGAGTCCTGGTTCCTAGGGTTCAGCCCTCAAAGAGAAGTGTTACAGGCAAAACCTCATTCTTCTATGTGAGGCCCGAGTACCATCCTGTGGCTGCATTGGCGTGGATGGATCCGGTTGTGGAGGTGTTTTAAATACAGCATGCATCCCTCCTGGAGCTCCTCAGAGCACATCTTCACTCGTGACCAACACCTTAGACACTGGCGAAAAAACTGAGGTACTCCTGGAAGGAGGAGGGGTTATATAGGGGCGTGAACTTCCTGTATTGGGTATACCAGTTGGATGTACCAATTTTTAATCACCTGTCACCATGGGGTTAAAAAACTAAAATTAGTTCTTTTTTTTTTTTTTACTATAAAGAACAGATAATCGCTACTATAAAGGGGCTTAGTGAAACGGTTAAAGTAATATATATTACTTATACCCTATATATAATAAGTACACCCAGAAGTAGGATATATGGGCATTTTAACTAAGAGTCAGACATGAATCTATATGAAGTGTGGAAGGGAGATATAAATTTTATAGTAATGTAGTACTAAAAGCCTAGATTTTTTTTTTCATGGCTATGATCATTTCAACCACATGCTGACCAGCGCACGACAATGAACATCGGCACAATGGCAGGGCTGGGCAAATGGGCGTACAGGTACATCCCCTTTAAATCGTGGCATTATGGGCACGTGCCCGCGAGTTCCGCGATCGTGTCACAAAGCAGCAGAACGGGGGATGCCTATGTAAACAAGGCATTTCCCTGTTCTGCCTAGCAACATAACAGATCTACTGCTCCCTGTCATCTGGAACAGTGATCTCTGTCATGTTCTAGTGAGACAATCCCCCCCCCCAGTTAGAATAACACACTTAACCCCTTAATTGCCCCCTAGTGTTTAACCCCTTCCCTGCCAGTGTCATTTACACAGTAATTAGTGAATATTTATACATTGTTCAGTGCTATAAAAGACAACAGTCCCAAAATAGCGTCAAAAGTGTCCGAGGTCTCCACTATAATGTATCGCAGATCGCCGCCATTACTAGTAAAAAGGATAAAAATAATAAAAATGCCTTAAATCTATCCTCTATTTTGTAGACGCTATAACTTTTGTGCAAACCAATCAATATACGCTTATTGTGATTTTTTTTGTACCAAAAATATGTAGAAGAATACATATCAGCCTAAACTGAGAAAGAAATGCATTTTTTTATATATTTTTGGGGGATATTTATTATAGCAAAAAGTAAAAAATAGTTTTTTTCAAAATTCTCGCTCTTTTTTGTTTATAGCGCAAAAAATAAAAACTACAGAGGTGATCAAATACCACCAAAAGAAAGCTCCATTTGTGGGGAAAAAAAAAGGATGTCAATTTTGTTTGGGTGCAACGTCGCACGACTGCGCAACTGTCAGTTAAATTGACGCAGTGCCGTATCGCAAAAAGTGCTCTGGTCAGGAAGGGGGTAAATCCTTCCGGGGCCGAAGTGGTTAACCACTTGCCGACCGCTGCACGACGATGTACGTCGACAGAGCGGCACGGGCAGGCAAAAGGACTTACAGGTACGTCCTTGCCTGCCCGCGGGTGGGGGGTCCGATCGGACCCCCCCCCGGTGCCTGCGGCGGTCGGCAAATCTCCCCCGGCGATCGGTGGTGAGGGGGAGGCCATCCATTCGTGGCCCCCCCCTTGCGATCGCTCCCAGCCAATGGGATCATTTCCCTGCCTCTGTATTGTACACAGAGGCAGAGGAAATGATGTCATCTCTCCTCGGCTCGGTAATTTCCGTTCCGGCCCGAGGAGAGAAGACAGGTATGTGAGTGCACCAACACACACACAGTAGAACATGCCAGGCACACTAAACACCCCGATCCCCCCCCCCCGATCGCCCCCCGATCCCCCCCCAATCACCCCCCCCCTGTCACAAACTGACACCAAGCAGGTTTTTTTTTTTTTTTCTGATTACTGTATTGGTGTCAGTTTGTGACAGTTACAGTGTTAGGGCAGTGAGTGTTAGGCCCCCTTTAGGTCTAGGATACCCCCCTAACCCCCCTAAGTTTTAACCCCTTGATCACCCCCTGTCACCAGTGTCACTAAGCGATCATTTTTCTGATCGCTGTATTAGTGTCGCTGGTGACGCTAGTTAGGGACGTAAATATTTAGGTTCGCCGTCAGCGTTTTATAGCGACACGGACCCCCATATACTGATTGCCCCCTAGTTAACCCTTTCACCACTGATCACCGTATAACCGTTACGGGTGACGCTGGTTAGTTCGTTTATTTTTTATAGTGTCAGGGCACCCGCTGTTTGTTACCGAATAAAGGTTTAGCCCCCTGATCGCCCGGCGGTGATATGCGTCGCCCCAGGCAGCGTCAGATTAGCACCAGTACCGCTAACACCCACGCACGCACCGTACACCTCCCTTAGTGGTATAGTATCTGAACTGATCAATATCTGATCCGATAAGATCTATACTGGCGTCCCCAGCAGTTTAGGGTTCCCAAAAACGCAGTTTTAGTGGGATCAGCCCAGATACCTGCTAGCACCTGCGTTTTGCCCCTCCGCCCGGCCCAGCCCAGCCCACCCAAGTGCAGTATCGATCGATCACTGTCACTTACAAAACACTAAACGCATAACTGCAGCGTTCGCAGAGTCAGGCCTGATCCCTGCGATCGCTAACAGTTTTTTTGGTAGCGTTTTGGTGAACTGGCAAGCACCAGCCCCAGGCAGCGTCAGGTTAGCGCCGGTCGCGCTAACACCCACGCACGCACCGTACACCTCCCTTAGTGGTATAGTATCTGAACTGATCAATATCTGATCCGATCAGATCTATACTGGCGTCCCCAGCAGTTTAGGGTTCCCAAAAACGCAGTGTTAGTGGGATCAGCCCAGATACCTGCTAGCACCTGCGTTTTGCCCCTCCGCCCGGCCCAGCCCAGCCCACCCAAGTGCAGTATCGATCGATCACTGTCACTTACAAAATACTAAACGCATAACTGCAGCGTTCGCAGAGTCAGGCCTGATCCCTGCGATCGCTAACAGTTTTTTTGGTAGCGTTTTGGTGAACTGGCAAGCGCCAGCGGCCTAGTACACCCCGGTTGTAGTCAAACCAGCACTGCAGTAACACTTGGTGACGTGGCGAGTCCCATAAGTGCAGTTCAAGCTGGTGAGGTGGCAAGCACAAGTAGTGTCCCGCTGTCACCAAGAAGACAAACACAGGCCCGTCGTGCCCATAATGCCCTTCCTGCTGCATTCGCCAATCCTAATTGGGAACCCACCACTTCTGCAGCGCCCGTACTTCCCCCATTCACATCCCCAACCAAATGCAGTCGGCTGCATGAGAGGCATTTTTATGTCCTCCCGAGTACCCCTACCCAACGAACCCCCCCAAAAAAGATGTTGTGTCTGCAGCAAACGCGGATATAGGCGTGACACCCGCTATTATTGTCCCTCCTGTCCTGACAATCCTGGTCTTTGCATTGGTGAATGTTTTGAACGCTACCATTCACTAGTTGAGTATTAGCGTAGGGTACAGCATTGCACAGACAAGGACACACTTTCACAGGGTCTCCCAAGATGCCATCGCATTTTGAGAGACCCGAACCTGGAACCGGTTACAGTTATAAAAGTTACAGTTACAAAAAAAGTGTAAAAAAAAAAAAAAAAAACACAAACAAAAATATAAAATAAAAAATAATAGTTGTCGTTTTATTGTTCTCTCTCTATTCTCTCTCTCTCTATTGTTCTGCTCTTTTTTACTGTATTCTATTCTGCAATGTTTTATTGTTATCATGTTTTATCATGTTTGCTTTTCAGGTATGCAATTTTTTATACTTTACCGTTTACTGTGCTTTATTGTTAACCATTTTTTTGTCTTCAGGTACACCATTCACGACTTTGAGTGGTTATACCAGAATGATGCTTGCAGGTTTAGGTATCATCTTGGTATCATTCTTTTCAGCCAGCGGTCGGCTTTCATGTAAAAGCAATCCTAGCGGCTAATTAGCCTCTAGACTGCTTTTACAAGCAGTGGGAGAGAATGCCCCCCCACCGTCTTCCGTGTTTTTCTCTGGCTCTCCTGTCTCAACAGGGAACCTGAGAATGCAGCCGGTGATTCAGCCAGCTGACCATAGAGCTGATCAGAGACCAGAGTGGCTCCAAACATCTCTATGGCCTAAGAAACCGGAAGCTACGAGCATTTTATGACTTAGATTTCGCCGGATGTAAATAGCGCCCTTGGGAAATTGGGGAAGCATTTTATCACACCGATCTTGGTGTGGTCAGATGCTTTGAGGGCAGAGGAGAAATCTAGGGTCTAATAGACCCCAATTTTTTCAAAAAAGAGTACCTGTCACTACCTATTGCTATCATAGGGGATATTTACATTCCCTGAGATAACAATAAAAATGATTAAAAAAAAAAAAAATGAAAGGAACAGTTTTAAAATAAGATAAAAAAGCAAAAAAATAATAAAGAAAAAAAAAAAAACACCCCTGTCCCCCCTGCTCTCGCGCTAAGGCGAACGCAAGCGTCGGTCTGGCGTCAAATGTAAACAGCAATTGCACCATGCATGTGAGGTATCGCCGCGAAGGTCAGATCGAGGGCAGTAATTTTAGCAGTAGACCTCCTCTGTAAATCTAAAGTGGTAACCTGTAAAGGCTTTTAAAGGCTTTTAAAAATGTATTTATTTTGTTGCCACTGCACGTTTGTGCGCAATTGTAAAGCATGTCATGTTTGGTATCCATGTACTCGGCCTAAGATCATCTTTTTTATTTCATCAAACATTTGGGCAATATAGTGCGTTTTAGTGCATTAAAATGTAAAAAAGTGTGTTTTTTCCCCAAAAAATGCGTTTGAAAAATCGCTGCGCAAATACTGTGTGAAAAAAAAAAATGAAACACCCACCATTTTAATCTGTAGGGCATTTGCTTTAAAAAAAATATATAATGTGAGGGGGTTCAAAGTAATTTTCTTGCAAAAAAAAAATAATTTTTTCATGTAATCAAAAAGTGTCAGAAAGGGCTTTGTCTTCAAGTGGTTAGAAGAGTGGGTGATGTGTGACATAAGCTTCTAAATGTTGTGCATAAAATGCCAGGACAGTTCAAACCCCCCCCCAAATGACCCCATTTTGGAAAGTAGACACCCCAAGCTATTTGCTGAGAGGCATGTCGAGTCCATGGAATATTTTATATTGTGACACAAGTTGCGGGAAAGAGACAAATTTTTTTTTTTTGCACAAAGTTGTCACTAAATGATATATTGCTCAAACATGCCATGGGAATATGTGAAATTACACCCCAAAATACATTCTGCTGCTTCTCCTGAGTACGGGGATACCACATGTGTGAGACTTTTTGGGAGCCTAGCCGCGTATGGGACCCCGAAAACCAAGCACCGCCTTCAGGCTTTCTAAGGGCGTAAATTTTTGATTTCACTCTTCACTGCCTATCACAGTCTCGGAGGCCATGGAATGCCCAGGTGGCACAAAACCCCCCCAAATGACCCCATTTTGGAAAGTAGACACCCAAAGCTATTTGCTGAGCGGTATAGTGAGTATTTTGCAGACCTCACTTTTTGTCACAAAGTTTTGAAAATTAAAAAAAGAAAAAAAAAAATTTTTTTTTTGTCTTTCTTCATTTTCAAAAACAAATGAGAGCTGCAAAATACTCACCATGCCTCTCAGCAAATAGCTTGGGGTGTCTACTTTCCAAAATGGGGTCATTTGGGGGGGGTTTGTGCCACCTGGGCATTCCATGACCTCCGAAACTGTGATAGGCAGTGAAGAGTGAAATCAAAAATGTACACCCTTAGAAATCCTGAAGGCGGTGATTGGTTTTCGGGGGCCCGTACGCGGCTAGGCTCCTAAAAAGTCCCACACATGTGGTATCCCCGTACTCAAGAGAAGCAGCAGAATGTATTTTGGGGTGCAATTCCACATATGCCCATGACCTGTGTGAGCAATATATCATTTAGTGACAACTTTGTGCAAAAAAATAAATAAATAAATAAATTGTCACTTTCCCGCAACTTGTGTCAAAATATAAAATATTCCATGGACTCAACATGCCTCTCAGCAAATAGCTTGGGGTGTCTACTTTCCAAAATGGGGTCATTTGGGGGGGGTTTGTGCCATCTGGGCATTTTATGGCCTTCAAAACTGTGATAGGTATTGAGGAGTAAAATCAAAAATGTACGCCCTTAGAAATCCTGAAGGCAGTGATTGGTTTTCGGGGACCCGTACGCGGCTAGGCTCCCAAAAAGTCCCACACATGTGGTATCCCCATACTCAGGAGAAGCAGCTAAATGTATTTTGGGGTGCAATTCCACATATGCCCATGGCCTGTGTGAGCAATATATCATTTAGTGACAACTTTTTGTAATTTTTTTTTTTTTTTTTTTTTTTTTTGTCATTATTCAATCACTTGGGACAAAAAAAATGAATATTCAATGGGCTCAACATGCCTCTCAGCAATTTCCTTGGGGTGTTTACTTTCCAAAATGGGGTCATTTGGGGGGGTTTTGTACTGCCCTGCCATTTTAGCACCTCAAGAAACGACATAGGCAGTCATAAATTAAAGGCTGTGTAAATTCCAGAAAATGTACCCTAGTTTGTAGGCGCTATAACTTTTGCGCAAACCAATAAATATACACTTATTGACATTTTTTTTACCAAAGACATGTGGCCAAATACATTTTGGCCTAAATGTATGACTAAAATTGAGTTTATTGGATTTTTTTTAGAACAAAAAGTAGAAAATATCATTTTTTTTCAAAATTTTCGGTCTTTTTCCGTGTATAGCGCAAAAAATAAAAATGGCAGAGGTGATCAAATACCATCAAAAGAAAGCTCTATTTGTGGGAAGAAAAGGACGCAAATTTCGTTTGGGTACAGCATTGCATGACCGCGCAATTAGCAGTTAAAGCGACGCAGTGCCAAATTGGAAAAAGTGCTCTGGTCAGGAAGGGGGTAAATCCTTCCGGGGCTGAAGTGGTTAAATATAATGCACAATACTGATAAAAGTTTACTTTAAATGTAATTGTAATGCCTTATATTACCTCAAGCCTCCACCTTCTCTGGGTTCAGATGTTGCTCTTCTCTGAACAGAGTCTTTAACCACTTAAGGATCGGAAGGATTTACCCCCTTAATGACCAGGCCATTTTTTGCGATATGGCACTGCGTCACTTTAACTGACAATTGCGCGGTCCTGTGACATTGTACCCAAACAAAAATGTATGTCCTTTTTTCCCCACAAAGAGAGCTTTCTTCTGGTAGTATTTGACCACCTCTGCAGTTTTCATTTTTTGCTCTATAAACAAAAAAAGCGACAACCTAGAAAAAGCTATATTTTTTTTACTTTTTGCTATAATAAATATTCAAAATTTCTTACTCAGTTTAGGCCAATATGTATTCTTATACATATTTTTGGTAATAAATAAAAAAAAAAAAAAAAATCACAATAACCGTATACTGACTTGCACAAAAGTTATAGAGTCTACAAAATAGGGGATTTATGGCATTTTTATTTATTTGTTTTACTAGTAATGGCAGCGATCTGCGATTTTTAGTAGGACTGACTTTGTGGCAGACAGATTGGGCACTTATGACACTTTTGGGACCACTGACATTTATACAGCGATCAGTGCTATAAAAAATGCATCGATTACTGTATAAAATACACTGGCAGGGAAGAGGTTAACACTAGTGGTGATCAAGGGGTTAAAGGTGTTCCCTGGGAGGTGTTTTTAACTGTGGAGGGATTGTATTGACTGGAGGAGGAGAGAGATCGCTGTACCTGATCACTAGGAATAGACAATCTCAGAATGGGGATCTGTTTGTTTACATTGACAGATCCCCGTTCTGGCTCTCTGTGGAGCGATCCACATGTGGCCAGCTGACATTGTGGTCGCCAGTTACACACATCAGCTCTGGCTCCACGGTCGCGCCCACATTATCATTTGCACGAACTGACCTACAGCTACGCCGATTCTCGCAATAGAGCCAACCTGCCGCTGTATGATGGCTGGTCGGCAAGTGGTTAAAGTGATATTTTTTTTAACCACTTGCCGACCGCCTAATGCAGATATACTGCGGCAGAATGTCACGGGCAGGCAAAATAACGTACCTGGTACGTGATCTGCCTCCCACCGGCGGGGGGTGCGAGGCGGTTGGCTTCATTAGGGGAGCGATCCAGGCTGAGGGGGAGACAACTCATTCGTGGCTACCCCCTCGCGATCGCTCCCAACGAATGAGATTCTTCCTCTGATGCTGTATAGTAAACAGCAGCAGAGGAAGTGATGTCATTGGCTCGGTATTTTCCGTTCCGGCACTGAGGAGATAAGACATCCAAGTGCACAACACTGCACATCACAGTAAAACACACCAGGCATACTTTACAACCCCCATCACCCCCTAATCACCCCCCCCCCCTCCTGTCACAGTGACACTAGTTTTTTTTTTCTGATTACTGCATTGGTGTCAGTTTGAGACAGTTAGAAGTGGTAGGGCAGTTAGTGTTAGGCCCCCTTTAGGTCTAGGGTACACCCCTAACCCCCTCTAATAAAGTTTTAACCCCGTGATCACCCGTCGCCAGTGTCACTAAGCGATCGTTTTTCTGATCGCTGTATTAGTGTCACTGGTGACGCTAGTTAGGGAGGTAAATATATAGGTTCGCCGTCAGCGTTTTATAGCGTCAGGGACCCCCATATAATACCTATTAAAGGTTTTAACCCCTTGATTGCCCCCTAGTTAACCCTTTCACCAGTGATCACCGTATAACTGTTACGGGTGACGCTGGTTAGTTTATTTTTTTATAGTGTCAGGGCACCCGCTGTTTATTACCGAATAGCCCCCTGATCGCCCGGCAGTGATATAACTTAGGTTTTAGGGTCAGATAGGGTCTGCATTGCACCGCTAACACCCACGCACGCACAATACACCTCCCTTAGTGGTATAGTATCTGAACGGATCAATATCTGATCCGATCAGATCTATACTAGCGTCACCAGCAGTTTAGGGTTCCCAAAAACGCAGTGTTAGCAGGATCAGCCCAGATACCTGCTAGAACCTGCGTTTTGCCCCTCCGCCCAGCCCACCCAAGTGCAGTATTGCTCGATCACTGTCACTTACAAAACACTAAACGCATAACTGCAGCGTTCGCAGAGTCAGGCCTGATCCCTGCGATCGCTAACAGTTTTTTTGGTAGTGTTTTGGTGAACTGGCAAGCACCAGCAGCTTAGTACACCCCAGTTGTAGTCAAACCAGCACTGCAGTAACACTTGGTGACGTGGCGAGTCCCATAAGTGCAGTTCAAGCTGGTGAGGTGGCAAGCACAAGTAGTGTCCCGCTGCCACCAAGAAGAAGACAAACACAGGCCCGTCGTGCCCATCATGCCCTTCCTGCTGCATTCGCCAATCCTAATTGGGAACCCACCACTTCTGCAGCACCCGTACTTCCCCCATTCACATCCCCAACCAAATGCAGTTGGCTGCATGAGAGGCATTTTCTTTATGTCCTTCCGAGTACCCCTACCCAACGAACCCCCCCAAAAAAGATGTTGTGTCTGCAGCAAGCGCGGATATAGGCATGACACCCGCTATTATTGTCCCTCCTGTCCTGACAATCCTGGTCTTTGCATTGGTGAATGTTTTGAACACTACCATGCACTAGTTGCGTATTAGCGTAGGGTACAGCATTGCACAGAATAGGCACACTTTCACAGGGTCTCCCAAGATGCCTTCGCATTTTGAGGGACCCGAACCTGGAACCGGTTACAGTTATACAAGTTAGTTACAAAAAAAGTGTAAATCTCTCTCTCTCTATATATATATATATATATATCTCAAAAATAGTTGTCGTTTTATTGTTCTCTCTCTATTCTCTCTCTATCGTTCTGCTCTTTTTTACTGTATTCTATTCTGCAATGTTTTATTGTTATTATGTTTTATCATGTTTGTTTTTCAGGTATGCAACTTTTTATACTTTACTGTTTACTGTGTTTTATTGTTAACCATTTTTTTGTTTTCAGGTACACCATTCAGCTGCAGCGGGGATTTATTTATCTTGACAGCAACGGCATTTGCTCCCACGATATATAAAACCGTGACTCCAGCGGAGGTGATACATGCCGAAGCATGGAGGCAGCAGGGGCGGAGGAGCGATTTGCTCCTAACTTTTGGGGCAGATGCCCCCATGCTTCGGCATATATAAATGGTGCATGTATGCCCATCATTAGAAGTGGGTGGATGAAGGGAGGTATTCTAATGGTGGGCATACCCACCAATTTCTTTTTCGTTCAGCCCATAGGCTGCATGGGAAAAAAAAAAAAATTACAATATATGCCCAACAAGGAACAGCAACGTACTGGTATGTTGCTGGACTTTGAGTGGTTATACCAGAATAATGCCAGCAGGTTTAGGTATCATTCTTTTCAGCCAGCGGTCGGCTTTCATATAAAAGCAATCCTATCGGCTAATTAGCCTCTAGACTGCTTTTACAAGCAGTGGGAGGGAATGTCCCCCCTCCCACCATCTTCCATGTTTTTCTCTAGCTCTCCTGTCCCAACAGGGAACCTGAGAATGCAGCCGGTGATTTTCGCCAGCTGACCATAGAGCTGATCAGAGACCAGAATGGCTCCAATCTCTATGGCCTAAGAAACCGGTAGCTACAAGCATTTCATGACTTAGATTTCGCCGGATGTAAACAGCGCCATTGGGAAATTGGGAAAGCATTTTATCACACCGATCTTGGTGTGGTCAGATGCTTTGAGGGCAGAGGAGAGATCAAGGGTCTAATAGACCCCTTTTTTTCAAAAAAAGAGTACCTGTCACTATCTATTGCTATCATAGGGGATATTTACATTCCCTGACATAACAATAAAAATGATAAAAAAAAAAGAAAAGGAACAGTTTAAAAATAAGATAAAAACGCAAAAAAAATAAGATAGAAAAAAATAAAATAAAAAAGCACCCCTGTCCCCCCCTGCTCTTGCGCAAAGGCGAACGCAAGCATTGGTCTGGCGTCAAATGTACACAGCAATTGCACCATGCATGTGAGGTATCACCGCGAAGGTCAGATCGAGGGCAGTAATTTTAGCAGTAGACCTCCTCTGTAAAAGGCTTTAAAAAATGTATGTAGTTTTTCGCCACTGCGCGTTTGTGCGCAATTTTATGTATGTCATGTTTGGTATCTATGTACTCGGCCTAAGATCATCTTTTTTATTCCACCAAACATTTGGGCAATATAGTGTGTTTTAGTGCATTAAAATTAAAAAATGTGTGTTTTTCCCCAAAAAAATGCGTTTGAAAAATCGCTGCGCAAATGCTGTGTGAAAAAAAAATTACACACCCACGATTTTAATCTGTAGGGCCCTTGCTTTAAAAAAGTATAATTTTTGGGGGTTCAAAGTAATTTCCTTGCAAAAAAAGAAATATTTTTTCATGTAAACAAATAAGTGTCAGAAAGGGCTTTGTCTTCAAGTGGTTAGTGTGACACAAGCTTCTAAATGTTGTGTATAAAATGCCAGAACAGTTCAAACCCCCCCCCCCCCCCCCAAATGACCCCATTTTGGAAAGTAGACACCCCAAGCTATTTGCTGAGAGGCATGTCGAGTCCATGGAATATTTTATATTGTGACACAAGTTGCAGGAAAGAGACACCTTTTTTTTTTTGCACAAAGTTGTCACTAAATGATATATTGCTCAAACATGCCATGGGAATATGTGAAATTACACCCCAAAATACATTCTGTTGCTTCTCCTGAGTACGTGGATACCACGTGTGAGACTTTTTGGGAGTCTAACCACATACGGGACCCCAAAAACCAAGCACTGCCTTCAGGGTTTCTAAGGGTGTAAATTTTTGATTTCACTCCTCACTGCCTATCACAGTTTCGGAGGCCATGGAATGCCCAGATGGCACAAACCCCCCCCAAATGACCCCATTTTGGAAAGTAGACACCCCAAGCTATTTGCTGAGAGGTATGGTGAGTATTTTGCAGACCTCACTTTTTTTCACAAAGTTTTGAAAAAAGAAAAAAAAAATACATTTTTCTTTTCTTTCTTCATTTTCAAAAACAAATGAGAGCTGCAAAATACTCACCACGCCTCTCAGCAAATAGCTTGGGGTGTCTACTTTCCAAAATGGGGTCATGGGGGGGGGGGGGGGGGTTTGAACTGTCCTGGCATTTTATGGCCTTCAAAACTGTGATAGGTAGTGAGGAGTGAAATCAAAAATTTACGCCCTTAGAAATCCTGAAGGCGGTGCTTGGTTTTCGGGGTCCCGTACGCGGCTAGGCTCCCAAAAAGTCCCACACATGTGGTATCCCCGTACTCAGGAGAAGCAGCGGAATGTATTTTGGGGTGCAATTCCACATATGGCCTGTGTGAGCAATATGTCATTTAGTGACAACTTTTTGTAATTTTTTTTTTTTTTTTGGTCATTATTCAATCACTTGGGACAAAAAAAAATAATATTCAATGGGCTCAATATGCCTCTCAGCAATTTCCTTGGGGTGTCTACTTTCCAAAATGGGGTCATTTGGGGTGGGGGTTGTACTGCCCTGCCATTTTAGCACCTCAAGAAATGAGATAGGCAGTCATAAACTAAATACTGTGTAAATTCCAGAAAATGTACCCTAGTCTGTAGACGCTATAACTTTTGCGCAAACCAATAAAAATACGCTTAGACATTTTTTTTTACCAAAGACATGTGGCTGAATACACTTTGGACTAAATGTATGACTAAAATTGAGTTTATTGGATTTTTTTATAACAAAAAGTAGAAAATCCGTTTATAGCGCAAAAAATAAAAAACAGCAGAGGTGATCAAATACCATCAAAAGAAAGCTCTATTTGTGGGAACAAAAGGATGCAAATTTGGTTTGGGTACAGCATTGCATGACCACGCAATTAGCAGTTAAAGCGACGCAGTGCCAAATTGTAAAAAGTGCTCTGGTCAGGAAGGTGGTAAATCCTTCCGGGGCTGAAGAAGTTAAAAACAAACATGTTATGTTATACTTACCTGCTCTGTGTAAAGGTTGTGCACAGAGCAGCCTTGATTCTTTTCTGGGGTCCAACACCGACGCTTCTGGTTCTTCCAGCTTTCAGTGTGCTACAATAGCAAGCTGCAAAGTATAGTATAGAGTGCACCTATAGCAAGGTAAAAACAAACTTCTGCCTTTAGAACCACTCACTTCCTGCCCAGGACTACATGTCCCATGAGGCATTGCTCCTCACACATTCACAAGTTCTCAGGCACTTACTGACATGTATGGACAGTGTACTGAGCTGTATGTGTGCTTCACTGCATTTCCTGATACCCAAGCAAATAATGCATTCCGTATGCAGGCTAACTAATCGACTGACCGATTAATTGATTATCAAAAGAGTTGTCAACTCTTTTCATAATCGATTAGTTGTCAATCGATTAGTTGTTTCGGCCCTAATCTTAAGTATGCACTCGATAAAAGTACATACAATTTTAAACATTAAGGCACATAGTCCCCAGTAGAGTAGAGAAGTGCTGCAAACAAACCATGCATATATCATCCTAAGAATTGGGAATTGGTACCGCTGAAGTCGTTAAAGGGAAAAAAGGTATGGATCCTGAAGCAGGAAAAAAAGATTAGGAAGCAGAGCCCCTTAGCATCTCTTCAATTGGATTGTGTAAGTATCCGGGTTAATTTTTCGGATTGTGGAATCGCTCAAACAGTGGCGTCTATAGCATCCAAAGACAGTGTTAGAGCTGTTACAAAGTTGTTCAAGATGAAGGTACAGGGAGAAACACCAACCTTGTATGTAGAGTACACGTGAAGTAGGCAGGTCAAAAGGTATAAAAATACAGGAGAGTGTTACTTGTAAGGACAATTATAGTCATGACTCACGTGACCCTTTTGTGGATGGGGCTCTGGACCTCCGCTTGGTTCTCTGCAGGCTAGCTTGTAAGGGGCACAAAGGTATCTATCCACATCTTCAATCGAGGTGACAACACACTTATAACCACCGTGGAAACGAGTGTAGAAGATAGGACAGTCCTCCACCTGTAAGTCAACTGCCCCTTACCAGCTCCCTTGATCTCTGGTAAGGAGATCACAAAACGCTATTTAGCTTATGACCCAGCTACAGTCTTGGGATGGAACATCAGATAAAGTATCCGTGGTTGCCTTAAATGAGTCTCCTCAGCATCTCCATGGGCCAGTCATAAGAGAAAAAGAAAGGCTTCCATAGTGTATAACGTCTAAAACTTTTATTAATAAAAAGGTAATGCACTTACATCAATCTCGAAAAATAAGGCATCAAGCAGAAAACAAGCCGGCCGGCTCTCTAAAAACAATCGCCCGTATCTTCCGGGACTGCGTGGTGGTGTATAGTGTTAGTGGCGTCAGCACGCCGCTCTCCCTACGCCGTTTCGTCAAACCTGACGTCGTCCAGGGGCACGGGCGGCGTGCTGATCACCACCAGTTATATTCTTATTCGACAGAAGAAGGACCGCCCAATCCTGAGGTCCGAGTCGTCCGTGATGCAAGTGCCGCCATATTGCAATGGGGCAGATGCCAGTAAATTGTCAGGGAGATATTCCGGTATTTGTTGGGTATTCTCCCTTAGCCTCAAATGAAAATATATCTGCTCTACTTGTACTTTATAGATAAAAGGGGGCAACACTCAAGATATGCACCTCTCTTCCCCACAAATATTAGTATCAGTGCCGATACTGAGAGATCAGTAAAACGGAGTGGTGGCATCTAGTGGTCAGATTCCAGATTGCATGTTTATTAAACCTGAATATGACTACTAGATCTAAACATAGGAATCTGAAAACATAACCACCAGCATACATACAAAGTTATATATACCATAATGCCCCACCTCTGTAGAAAAAGAAAGAAAGAAAAAAACTACAAAAATAAAGTAAAAAATAAAAAATCGTAATAAACAATTGAAATACGGATGCTCTTAAGCTCCATAGATCATCTGTTGTCATGGCCACAGAAAATATTGAGCATTCTTCTAGATGCTAGAGAAGGCAAAAATGGGCACGGAAACAATAATAGCATACCCCCTGCTGAATGGGGATTGCTTGTCATGTTTAGGTTTAAGTTTGTGAAAAACCATATTTTTAAAGTGTAACCTACCAGAAGAAATGCAAATAAAATAAAATAAAAAGATGTAAATAGAATAAAGAACCAGTACAAGGTGAACCTCCATGTGTACCTCCCCCCCACACGGTACCACAGGGAACTCAGGACTGGTTCACATATAGTTTCCCTAACTATTATCGATAAAAGAGTTGACATCTGTGTCTATATTGAGGCCATAAGGAGTGTAACATCGTACTCTATGGATCCACGCCATTTCCATCTTAGATAGTTCCCTGACCAAAGATCCACCTCTCCAGTGTGCTTCATATTTATCTATTGCTAAAAAGATTGTGTTAGCCGGGTCCCGATTATGGACCATATCGTAATGTTTGGAAACTGAATGGAATTTGAAGCCTGTTTTGATGTTGGTTATGTGTTCCCCGAGACGAACCTGCATGGTGCGTTTGGTTCTGCCTATATATTGGAAACCGCATGGGCATTGGAGCAAGTACACTACCCCAGTGGAACTACATGTTATGAATGGTTCTATTCTGTGTTCCCTAGAGGTACTAGTGGAAGCAAATGATACTGTTTTCTTATTTTTAATTAGATTGAGCTTACAGACTTGGCACCTACGGCATTGGTGGTAACCAGAGAGACCTTGGAAGAAGGACAGTCTTTTACCAGGAGGGTCAACCACATTTGGGGCAATGATGTTCCTCAACGAGGGAGCACCTCTAATTATTATCTGGGGTTTCTTAGGTAAAAAAGTATTGATCAATCCATCATTGCCCAACAGGTGCCAATGTTTACTGATAATTTTCTTGATTTGGTAATGCTGAGTTGAGTAGGAAGTGATGAAGGGAATGACAGGGCTCTCTTTCTTTCTCTTAGGGGCCATATCCAAAAGTTCTGATCTGTCCCGTCTTTCTACTTGCTCAATGAGAGTCTCCAGTGGCTCACCCTCATACCCCTTCTCCAGGAACCTCTTTTTCAAAATGTTTGCTTGAACTCTAAAATCTTCCACATTAGAACAGTTGCGCCTCATCCTGACAAACTGGCTCATAGGCACCGACTTAAGCCAGCTGTCCTTATGGCAGCTGTCAAGGGGTATAAATGCATTTCGATCAGTCTTTTTAAAAAAAGTGATCGTTTTGAAAGAGTCCAGTTCCCTATAGATGGTCAAGTCTAAAAAATTGATCTTTTCTTGGCTGGCTTCATGCACAAACCTTATCCCCCTTTCATTGCTGTTGATATGGGAGAAAAACTCATCCAGCTCGGGAATAGAACCTTCCCAGAGGAGGAGGACGTCATCTATATACCTGGCCCAAAAGACCAGGTGTGGACTACGGTCCTTATAGATGACGTCCTCCTCCCACTTGGCCATGAAAAGATTAGCCAAGCTAGGGGCGTACTTGGCGCCCATAGCAACCCCTCTTTGCTGGCGATAGTACTCCTGATTGTACCAAAAATAATTATGGTTTGCTGCAAAGTCCAATAGCTCCATGATATAATCCTGCTGTTTAATTGGAATTTTGGAAAGTGCATTCAGAAAATGCTTAACAGCTGCAAATCCCAACTGATGTGGAATTATGGTGTATAATGAAGTTACATCCGCTGTAACCAACCATGTTCGACTATTGGGTTTCAGCTGAGACAATAAGTGTATCACGTGTTTAGTGTCCTTTATGTAAGAGGGCATTTGCTGTACTAGGGGTTGCAAAAAGAAGTCTATGTACTTGCCCACCCGGGACGTGACCGAATCGATGCCACTGACTATGGGTCGTCCCGGGGGGCAAGTCAGACTCTTATGGATTTTGGGCAAACAGTACAGTATCGGGACCCGTGGGGCCTTGGGGACCAAGAAGGTTCTCTCTTTATCATTGAGTATCCCTTCCTGGTATCCCTTGGTTACTAGTTTTTCTAAGTCATTCTTATACTTGATCACTGGGTTGCCCGGTAAGGGGATATAAGTATCCTGATCACCTACAATGTTAGACATTTCCTGTAAATAGTCTGTCCTATCCAGAATAACTATCCCCCCACCTTTATCTGCAGGCCGGATAACAATTCCCCTATTATTACACAGGGTTTCCAATCCTTCCTTCAGTTTATTGCTGATCTTATGGTTAACCACTTTGAGGGAATCTAGATCTCGCAGGACCACATCCCTAAATACCCTTAGAGAAGGTGCCAGAGAGCCAGGGGGATTAAAAGTGGAAGCATTGGCTAACCCAGTGTGTTGATACTCTTGCAGGACCGATGGTCTTGACCCTTCAGGAATGTTGGCAAAATGTCTTTTGATATTGATCCTTCTGACGTATTTGTGAACGTCCATGTATGTTTGGAATTTATTTAATTTTTTTGGAGGCGCAAATTTTAGACCCTTATTTAGTAGCGCCAGTTCCGATTGGGTCAGGACCTGAGTGCTAAGATTAAAGATGCCATCCCCCGTTATATTTTTTTCTTTTTTGGATCTTGCTTTCCTCCCCCCTCTGGTTCCTCTTTGTTTTCTACGGGCCTTTTTAATCCCTGATTGGATCTGGGAAAACCCCAAGGGTGTGATTCCTGATTCCTACCATAGGTATTCACAGGGTGGTCCCTTACTGACCTGTAGTATCCTTGTTCGTAATCGGGATGATCACCTCTATCATATTGCGCGGGACCTACTCTATCTCTTAGAGGGTAAAAGCGGTTATGGGTATCAACCCCATAATCCACTTCATCCTCATCCCCCTCATTCTCATAGTACTGGGGATTCTCAGCATGATGGTACTGCCTAGATGGTGTATCATAACCATGTTCATTATATCTTGGTTGATTGCGATCACTATCAGAATATGAATTTGTCCTATAATTCTGATATTGTTTGTTGTGTTGTTGTACCTGTCTGCGTTCCCGATTTGCATTAGGATTATATTGTTGGTGGCCACCACCCTTACGTGTGTGCTGGCTTCCCCTATTGGGAACTGGTGCTCTCTGGGGTGAATGATAGGATACTCGTCTATCTTTTTTAGTCTGTTTAGATTTGAATTTTTTAGGAGTTTAGAACCCTTGGGGTTTTCCCAGATTTTTTAGGAGTTTAGAACTCCTAAAAAATTCAAATCTAAACAGACTAAAAAAGATAGACGAGTATCCTATCATTCACCCCAGAGAGCACCAGTTCCCAATAGGGGAAGCCAGCACACACGTAAGGGTGGTGGCCACCAACAATATAATCCTAATGCAAATCGGGAACGCAGACAGGTACAACAACACAACAAACAATATCAGAATTATAGGACAAATTCATATTCTGATAGTGATCGCAATCAACCAAGATATAATGAACATGGTTATGATACACCATCTAGGCAGTACCATCATGCTGAGAATCCCCAGTACTATGAGAATGAGGGGGATGAGGATGAAGTGGATTATGGGGTTGATACCCATAACCGCTTTTACCCTCTAAGAGATAGAGTAGGTCCCGCGCAATATGATAGAGGTGATCATCCCGATTACGAACAAGGATACTACAGGTCAGTAAGGGACCACCCTGTGAATACCTATGGTAGGAATCAGGAATCACACCCTTGGGGTTTTCCCAGATCCAATCAGGGATTAAAAAGGCCCGTAGAAAACAAAGAGGAACCAGAGGGGGGAGGAAAGCAAGATCCAAAAAAGAAAAAAATATAATGGGGGATGGCATCTTTAATCTTAGCACTCAGGTCCTGACCCAATCGGAACTGGCGCTACTAAATAAGGGTCTAAAATTTGCGCCTCCAAAAAAATTAAATAAATTCCAAACATACATGGACGTTCACAAATACGTCAGAAGGATCAATATCAAAAGACATTTTGCCAACATTCCTGAAGGGTCAAGACCATCGGTCCTGCAAGAGTATCAACACACTGGGTTAGCCAATGCTTCCACTTTTAATCCCCCTGGCTCTCTGGCACCTTCTCTAAGGGTATTTAGGGATGTGGTCCTGCGAGATCTAGATTCCCTCAAAGTGGTTAACCATAAGATCAGCAATAAACTGAAGGAAGGATTGGATTCCCTGTGTAATAATAGGGGAATTGTTATCCGGCCTGCAGATAAAGGTGGGGGGATAGTTATTCTGGATAGGACAGACTATTTACAGGAAATGTCTAACATTGTAGGTGATCAGGATACTTATATCCCCTTACCGGGCAACCCAGTGATCAAGTATAAGAATGACTTAGAAAAACTAGTAACCAAGGGATACCAGGAAGGGATACTCAATGATAAAGAGAGAACCTTCTTGGTCCCCAAGGCCCCACGGGTCCCGATACTGTACTGTTTGCCCAAAATCCATAAGAGTCTGACTTGCCCCCCGGGACGACCCATAGTCAGTGGCATCGATTCGGTCACGTCCCGGGTGGGCAAGTACATAGACTTCTTTTTGCAACCCCTAATACAGCAAATGCCCTCTTACATAAAGGACACTAAACACGTGATACACTTATTGTCTCAGCTGAAACCCAATAGTCGAACATGGTTGGTTACAGCGGATGTAACTTCATTATACACCATAATTCCACATCAGTTGGGATTTGCAGCTGTTAAGCATTTTCTGAATGCACTTTCCAAAATTCCAATTAAACAGCAGGATTATATCATGGAGCTATTGGACTTTGCAGCAAACCATAATTATTTTTGGTACAATCAGGAGTACTATCGCCAGCAAAGAGGGGTTGCTATGGGCGCCAAGTACGCCCCTAGCTTGGCTAATCTTTTCATGGCCAAGTGGGAGGAGGACGTCATCTATAAGGACCGTAGTCCACACCTGGTCTTTTGGGCCAGGTATATAGATGACGTCCTCCTCCTCTGGGAAGGTTCTATTCCCGAGCTGGATGAGTTTTTCTCCCATATCAACAGCAATGAAAGGGGGATAAGGTTTGTGCATGAAGCCAGCCAAGAAAAGATCAATTTTTTAGACTTGACCATCTATAGGGAACTGGACTCTTTCAAAACGATCACTTTTTTTAAAAAGACTGATCGAAATGCATTTATACCCCTTGACAGCTGCCATAAGGACAGCTGGCTTAAGTCGGTGCCTATGAGCCAGTTTGTCAGGATGAGGCGCAACTGTTCTAATGTGGAAGATTTTAGAGTTCAAGCAAACATTTTGAAAAAGAGGTTCCTGGAGAAGGGGTATGAGGGTGAGCCACTGGAGACTCTCATTGAGCAAGTAGAAAGACGGGACAGATCAGAACTTTTGGATATGGCCCCTAAGAGAAAGAAAGAGAGCCCTGTCATTCCCTTCATCACTTCCTACTCAACTCAGCATTACCAAATCAAGAAAATTATCAGTAAACATTGGCACCTGTTGGGCAATGATGGATTGATCAATACTTTTTTACCTAAGAAACCCCAGATAATATTTAGAGGTGCTCCCTCGTTGAGGAACATCATTGCCCCAAATGTGGTTGACCCTCCTGGTAAAAGACTGTCCTTCTTCCAAGGTCTCTCTGGTTACCACCAATGCCGTAGGTGCCAAGTCTGTAAGCTCAATCTAATTAAAAATAAGAAAACAGTATCATTTGCTTCCACTAGTACCTCTAGGGAACACAGAATAGAACCATTCATAACATGTAGTTCCACTGGGGTAGTGTACTTGCTCCAATGCCCATGCGGTTTCCAATATATAGGCAGAACCAAACGCACCATGCAGGTTCGTCTCGGGGAACACATAACCAACATCAAAACAGGCTTCAAATTCCATTCAGTTTCCAAACATTACGATATGGTCCATAATCGGGACCCGGCTAACACAATCTTTTTAGCAATAGATAAATATGAAGCACACTGGAGAGGTGGATCTTTGGTCAGGGAACTATCTAAGATGGAAATGGCGTGGATCCATAGAGTACGATGTTACACTCCTTATGGCCTCAATATAGACACAGATGTCAACTCTTTTATCGATAATAGTTAGGGAAACTATATGTGAACCAGTCCTGAGTTCCCTGTGGTACCGTGTGGGGGGGAGGTACACATGGAGGTTCACCTTGTACTGGTTCTTTATTCTATTTACATCTTTTTATTTTATTTTATTTGCATTTCTTCTGGTAGGTTACACTTTAAAAATATGGTTTTTCACAAACTTAAACCTAAACATGACAAGCAATCCCCATTCAGCAGGGGGTATGCTATTATTGTTTCCGTGCCCATTTTTGCCTTCTCTAGCATCTAGAAGAATGCTCAATATTTTCTGTGGCCATGACAACAGATGATCTATGGAGCTTAAGAGCATCCGTATTTCAATTGTTTATTACGATTTTTTATTTTTTACTTTATTTTTGTAGTTTTTTTCTTTCTTTCTTTTTCTACAGAGGTGGGGCATTATGGTATATATAACTTTGTATGTATGCTGGTGGTTATGTTTTCAGATTCCTATGTTTAGATCTAGTAGTCATATTCAGGTTTAATAAACATGCAATCTGGAATCTGACCACTAGATGCCACCACTCCGTTTTACTGATCTCTCAGTATCGGCACTGATACTAATATTTGTGGGGAAGAGAGGTGCATATCTTGAGTGTTGCCCCCTT
The DNA here is from genome assembly GCF_042186555.1 of Aquarana catesbeiana. Lineage (NCBI taxonomy): Eukaryota > Metazoa > Chordata > Amphibia > Anura > Ranidae > Aquarana > Aquarana catesbeiana. The sequence continues at coordinate 125,889,423 of NC_133330.1, forward strand.
TTATCTATAAAGTACAAGTAGAGCAGATATATTTTCATTTGAGGCTAAGGGAGAATACCCAACAAATACCGGAATATCTCCCTGACAATTTACTGGCATCTGCCCCATTGCAATATGGCGGCACTTGCATCACGGACGACTCGGACCTCAGGATTGGGCGGTCCTTCTTCTGTCGAATAAGAATATAACTGGTGGTGATCAGCACGCCGCCCGTGCCCCTGGACGACGTCAGGTTTGACGAAACGGCGTAGGGAGAGCGGCGTGCTGACGCCACTAACACTATACACCACCACGCAGTCCCGGAAGATACGGGCGATTGTTTTTAGAGAGCCGGCCGGCTTGTTTTCTGCTTGATGCCTTATTTTTCGAGATTGATGTAAGTGCATTACCTTTTTATTAATAAAAGTTTTAGACGTTATACACTATGGAAGCCTTTCTTTTTCTCTTATGACTGGCCCATGGAGATGCTGAGGAGACTCATTTAAGGCAACCACGGATACTTTATCTGATGTTCCATCCCAAGACTGTAGCTGGGTCATAAGCTAAATAGCGTTTTGTGATCTCCTTACCAGAGATCAAGGGAGCTGGTAAGGGGCAGTTGACTTACAGGTGGAGGACTGTCCTATCTTCTACACTCGTTTCCACGGTGGTTATAAGTGTGTTGTCACCTCGATTGAAGATGTGGATAGATACCTTTGTGCACCTTGCAAGGAATGATATCTGATACCTGTGTGTATGCAACGGATGGACTTAAAACTATATGTGTGCAACACTGAGTCTTGTTTTTTAGCGCAGTTTTCTTTCTGTTATTATCTTGTTTGATGTGGGTATCCCATATTTTTTAACTGCAGCTTTATTACGTGCACAGACAGCAGATTATATTTTGCATGTCATATAATTATCACTGACAGCGCTGTATTCTATATACATATAGCTTGTAAGGGGCCCCCGATTCCTGGAAGTGCCAGAGCGGCCTGTCGGACATTGAAGGATGAGGAGCCAATTAGGAACTTGGATGGGATCAGTTTCCAGAAAGGAAAACAATGCCGGTAAATTGGCCAGTGTTTGCAGGGTGAAGGACGTTGTGGCTTTCCGGAAGGTGACTGCTAACAGGTAACCCTATCTATATGTGCATCCCAGTTGCCTAGCGAGATCCAGGATGGAACTGAAAAGGGCTCTGCGTTGTAGAGTTGCTCTAGAGAGATCTGGCAGGATCTTGACGGTAGCACCATCAAAGTCTACATCACCATGTTCCCATGCGCTGCGGAGGATGGTTTCCCTTTTAGTGTAGTGGTGTGTGTGACAGATTACATCACGTGGCCTGCTAGGGTCAGAAGAACTGGGACCCAGAGCCCTCTGGACCCTATCCTGCTCTAAAGAAGTTAGAGGGGAGCCAAAGACCGTATGGAAGATGGCAGTGATTGTCTCCGCCAGTTTCTCTGTGCCCGTAGCTTCCGGGACACCCTGGAGCCACAGGTTATTTTGTCGGCTCCAGTCTTTCTGGTCCTCTAAGTGTAGTTGCAGGACCACTGCTGTGTCCATCTAGGAATCCTGGGAATGTTCAACGACTGCTACTCAGAGCTCCAGGGCTGACCGTGGGGCCTCTCCCGTGTTTACCCTATCCAAGAGCGACTGCATGTCCCAGCAGTGTGCCTCCTCTAGGCAGAGAATGAGGGTTTCAATCTCTGTTTTAGTAGGGAGGGCCTGTAGTAATGTGTGAATGTCCATGTGCAGTCAGTTCGCCCCCGAGTGATGTGGGGAGTCAGAGATGTCCGGGAGGATGGCTGCCGACATCCCTAGAAAAATGTCAGACTTTGGAGGGACTAGAAGCTCAGTCTTCATGACTTGGGTCTTCTGCGCTCGGGAAGAAATGCTGGATTTCTCCCTTAAGTGTTTGAGCGTGTCATCCAGACTGACAATCTGGTCCTGTGCCATTTTGCTGAGAGCATGCTGGTGTGAGAAAGGCTGTGTGCACTGGGCTAGGCAGTGGGAGGCCAGGAGCTCACATGGCCATTTCCAGACCACGCCCCCCATTCAGTTTTTATGCACGTTGACATGAGTTCTCAATGCACATCAGTTATGTGCCCTATATTCACACCAATGTTGATGTCATTTCAGTTGCCCGACGCATTCCTACACAGAAAAAAAATCTGCACGTGGTGGTGTTAACAGGGCACATAGAGAGGAGTAGAGTACCATTGTTTTGTGTGCCCTTGCAGGATGAGTGCGGAAAAACTGACATCTGTCTGAACCGTGGTATGAACGAGGCCTAAAAGAACACTGGGAAAAATAAAGTGCTTGAATAATTTATTAAATGGCTTCCCAAAACATAAAATGTGTCCATCAGTGGATGTAGCTGGGGAGTCTGCATACTCAAGTCCCCTGTCAGAGGAAGCAGATGAGGGAGAAAGCTCTGAAAGCTCACCTTGTGAAGTGTGCAGGAACTCCTCTTGAGATTAAGAGAAGAGATCTCTACCCATGCTGTCTTGTGAGGCTGCATCCAGCTGAGATGAGGCAGGTTTCTGTGTCCATGGGCCGCCCTCGTGCAGTCTCTCCCCTTTCCGGACGCCATATTGGCTGAGGAAGACTGCTGCTGTGTCTGAGGACCACGCCGAATGGGACTGCTGTGGCGGGGGGTGTGTTTCGTTGTTCCCGCTCCTCTCTGCTGCATTGTTCATTCCTGAATCTGGGGGGGATCCAGTAATGAGCAATTCGCTCTCCCTCCGGTGCTCTTTTTAAACTTTTAGGGCCGGGGATGTGCGGAGCCCAGTCAGAGCATGGCTGATCCCGGGGGCCACGCACATGCACACTACGGGGATATATTTTTTATAACCTAACTTTGCTTCAAAACTTCATCACAATTTTATTCCTGACCTGTCTGGTGTGTTCCTTGGCCTTTATGATGCTGTTCGTTCACTAAGGTTCTCTAACAAACCTCTGATGGCATCACAGAACAGCTGTATTTATACTGAGATTAAATTACACACAGGTGGACTCCATTTTCTAATTACGTGACTTCTGAAGGCAGTTAGGGGTTTCAGAGTAAAGTGGGCTGAACAGAAATGCACACCACATTTTTCAGATATTTATTTGTAAAAAATAAAAACCATTTATCATTTCCCTTCCACTTCACAATTATGTGCCACTTTGTGTTGGTTTATCACATAAAATCCAAATACAATATATTTAAGTTTTTGGTTTTAACATGACAAAATGTGGAAAATTTGAAGGGGTATGAATACTTTTTCAAAGCACTGTATCAGTGCAGTGCACTGCAGTTTATAGGTATACCACTTTTTGACCTAGCTGAGCTGGCCCTGAGCCAAAACAGCACTACTACACAGGTTCAAGCTCCCATGCAGGCGACCACATACACTGGCGATACAGTGCACCTTGCCAGAGTCTCTGCTCTCCTGAAACAAGAACTGTCTAAGGCATGCACAATAATTACTACTAATCTGAAAATTGACTTTCAAACCATTAGTGATTGACTGGACACTATTGAGTCTAAAATGGATGGAACGGTGAAAAGGGTTAACCAGAATTCCAGAACAATATCATCCCTTCAAGACCAACTTGATCAAGCTAATGCCAAAATAGAAGACATGGAAAATAGGTCAAGACTAGGGCCGAAACAACTAATCGATTAATCGACAACTAATCGATTATGAAATTAATCGATTACTATTTTCATAATCGATTAATCGGCCAGTAACTTAATGGGGTTAAAAAAGCTAAAATCAGCCCTATATAGTACAAAAAGAGCAAAAAATCTCTACTGTAAATATTACTTTCAATGTTGCACAGTAAAAAAACGAAGGGCTAATTTTTTTTTTTTTAACTCCATTATGTTACTAAATGTCTTAGGATTGGTTCCCACCCATGTGTTTTTGGTGCTTTTTGCAGAAATGCACTACAGTTCATTTAACGTTCATATTTATGCTTTTTTCAGCTGCTGTGTATTTGGAAAGGGTGCTTTTTTGTTAAATATACTTCAATGGAGAAGCTGCAGAAAAGCATGTGATATTACAGTTCTGTTTGAAAATCTGCAAAACAGTCTAGAATTGTTTTTTTCTTTAAATAAAAAAAATTGTTCTGAGTCTGATGATATTTACCAATTCAACCTCTAATAGTATATAGAGTATATCTCTTCTGTCTGTTATTCTCAGAGAGGATTAAAGATTTCACTCCCTAACTATATAGTTGGTTATTTATATTTACCACTGCATAGAGATATTTAAGAATAAATTGCCTTTTTTTTTAAACTTTACATATTAACTAAATTATACACCACACTTTTTTTTAAGGTTATTAACCGATTAATCGATTAATCGAAACAATAATCGGCCAACTAATCGATTATGAAAATAATCGTTAGTTGCAGCCCTAGTCAAGACTGTATAATTTCCACGTTCAGGGCCTCCCTGAATCGGTGGTGAACTTGGAAAATGCTGTACAATCCCTGATGAAAGATCTAATACCTGATATTTCTCCTCATCACCTGGAAATAGATTGAGTTCACCATGCTCTAACAGAGCCTAGGCCTGATGGCTTACCTAGGTATGCAATAGCCAAACACCACTTTTACAAGATCAAGGTGAAGATCAGGATGGCGGCCAGGACCAAAGGCGATTTATGCCTCCTCAGACACAGTCCAGATCTTTGCAGATATTTCCCAAGTGACGATTCAGAAGTGGAAATTCTTGAAACCATTACTATCCCACCTGATCAATCGTCAAATCAAATATCGATGGTCCTTTCCTTTCCATTTATCTTTTTCATATAAAGGCAAGCCATATTCCTTTACCAACCTCGGAGCTGGCGAGGAAACGCTTCTGAAACTAGGACTGATCTCAAGAGACTACTGTCCCCACTGGCGACCGCACAGACGCTCGGCCTGCTGAGCTCTGATGAAGAAGGGACGTGCCCTTCGAAACGCGTTAGGTGGTAAGGATGCCTATATGTTCCTCTAAGACCTTTGGAAGGCTTCGCTCATCATTATAACCACTTGCTGCTAGTTGATGCTCGAGTTTTACGGCACTTGATTTTACTACTGCTTGTGAGTAATTTCTTTTATCATTTTATTCAATAAATGTTTTACAAAAGATAATGCACATGGTTGGTGCGCCCCTCTCTCTCTTTATTTCTTAATCCCCATCTGTTACCTGACCACCCAGGAGACTATCGTCTGGGCTCTACATACCTTCTCATTTTTGAGACCAGGTGTCCTACATGGCCGTCCATTGTTTGGGACATATCTTTATACCCTTAACAGTTTTTCTCATGTTTACTGGTTTGATCGAGAGTTCCGTACATTACTTAGAGGGTTACCCATGTTACATAGATGAATATGTCCCCAGCTTGGGAATCTTACAATAGAAACCAAGTTTACTCAGCTGGTTCGCTCCACCTCTCTTGGTTGATGTGAGAGATAGGCCGGAGAGGAAGTGTATGCCACCCTTGGTGAACTTGCCTTTATCTTGAGAGTAGAGGCGACTTCACGCAATGACATGGAGGCTTGGTTCCTCCAACTAGTTACTGTTAGATAGTTTTTGTGTTCTTATTTGATTGCACCCCTATCAGCGCTCACTTTTACGCTGGTTAGGGGCGTACAGTATTACTTTACAAATTTTTCTATCCTTTTTTTTTCCCCAAGCTCTTCTTCACTATAGTGCACCCTTCCTTCAAAATAGCAGACATCTCCATGGGCATTCCGGCAACTCTGGTGACCCCCAACCGAAGACTCTGAATCCTCTTTCAGACAAGTACAGCCCCCCATGAAATATAAAATCCTGACCGATAACGTTCAGGGCCTTATTTACCCTACCAAACGCACAATGGCCTTTCAACACTATCACAAGTTAGGAGTGGAGGTTTTGTTACTACAAGAGACCCACTTCTCTCGAACATCTGCCCCAAAATACTTAAGCTCCCCATAGCCCACGTTCTGTCAAATGGCCCAGACAAGAAACGAGGGGTGGCGATATGCATGACAAAAAGGTCCCATTTACACTTACCACAGTCATAAGAGAGACAAAGGTGGTCGATAACTCATGTTTGCGGGGAAAATGAAAGCAGTTACATTGCTTTCGTATTATGCCCCCAATTCTGGCCAGGCACATTTCTTCCAGTCGATGTTAGCAGTGGTTATGTCCCATGTGGTAGGCCACGTAATACCTCCCTGGACCAAATTCTAGACAAATCTAATCCACACAAGGCTATCTTAAAGCACAAAAATTGGAGGATTGTTAGATCTCATCACAGGATGAGCTGTGGAGGTCTCATATGTAGAGCAGTGCCAACGTCCTAATTTACAAGTCTTAAAAGGGGGGGGGGGGGGGGACAATATACCCAGGAGAACGAAACAAATGGACTTTGTAGGCACCAATCATAAAAATCAATATAAATTTTTATTTATACAAAAATTTTTAAAAAAAAGAATCACATAGACAAACCTTTTCTAAAAAAAAATCGCAATACATTGCGAAAACTGGTAATGTGTGTCACCACATAAATATGTGAGAACAGGTCGGGGGATAGCCCCTACACCAAAAGAAGGGATACACCCCTTCCGTTCCCACTAAATAACCTCAAACTGATATGGCTCAGTGGCTCTACGTGTTTCGCAAATTTGAATGCTTCTTTAGGAGCTTGTTTGGGTTACCTATAATGGGGAACAATAAAGAAAGACACACACCAAAAAACAGAGTAGCATATTAATATCTTTACATAAGGATTTTTAAAAAAATAAAAATAAATATTGCGTCTCAATCAAAACAACTGAGTACCGTGAGGAAGCAATCCCAAGGGCCCAAGATTCAACACACATATGGTGACATGTGATCACATGCGGGGACGTGTCTGGTAGAAAGAATCATACCACCGATAGACTCAAGAGAAGTAGTGAACTAAAGAGTCCCAGCTGTCCGAAAAAGGAAAATGATCGCTGTATATATGTGGCAAAACTGGGACTATACATTAATATGTGGGAAAAAGTACAGGGTACAGTTAGATGGGGGGTGGGAGTCAGGGGGGAGGAAAAGAGGCAGGGGAAGAGAAAGAAAGGAAGGGGGAGGAAAACCAGGGGGGAGGGGGAGAGGGGGGGGAGAAAAGGGGGCGGGGGGGAAAGAAAAATGTAAAGAAAAGGGGAAAGGAGGGAAAGGGAAAAACGAGGGGACGGGGGGGAGGGGGAAGGGGGGGAAAACATGAGAGGGAAAGGGGGGAGAAAGACAAAGAAAGAGGGGTTAACAGAAAGACTAGGATTTAGGGAATAATGTACCAGCCAGAGTAGTTGGATCCGTCTTTAGATCAGGTAGAGGTTATGGATACTTGAAAAGCCATACACTCGGAAATAGAGCCTCCAGTGGCCAGGGTACATAAGGGAATCCAGAGACCCTAATCTGGAAAATGTAGGTAATATCCACTTAGCCAGTATTAGCCAATAAGCCTTATAAGTGTACCATCACACTAATAAGTCAAATGGCATAACCAGATCCTAATATAAATACTATGTATATGTATGCCTGTAGGGCTAGATAATTGCACATAAAAGGCTGCTCCTACCTTGTGGGGTGATACAGGTTGAGCAGGTCTTGCAAACAGCATAGATCAGCTAATTACTTGTAAACCTGGCACCAAATAGATCTTCACTGACATGGCTGCAATAGAGCTCTGATCCTATCCCAACAGAGAGCTATCTAATAAGATCCTAGAATCGCCATCTATATAGGGAGTGAGAGACACATCAAAGATTCCATCTACTTGCACAGGCAGACTACAACTACAAAGCGTTTAGTTAAGTTTGTATAAACCCAGCATAATCTTACCAGACAGCTTGTGGTATTCAGAGATAACGCCCAGGCATCAGAGCGCCATGGAAGGTAGTGGCGTGATACAAGGCTGTTGCTGACAGCCTTAAGTACACGCCCCAATCAGGTGTGCAAGCCGTGCATCACCTGATTCGGCCGAACGGAACTGCGCGCGCACTCACATCCCATCGCGCATGCGCAGTGGTCAATAAGGCCTCTGTCATGTAAACGATGTGAGGAGGGAGAGCAGTCCTATAGGTGACAGATCTGTGAGCTCCCCCCAGTGGTTCCTCCTAGGTACAGCGTGTGAAGTGCTGTAAAGGCCGGGACCAACAGATGGAGTGGTCTGGAGATATCAGATATTTTATCCGGCCCGCGGACTGCCCCTTTAACATTGCAGCACTCCCCCTGCCCTCTGCTACCTCCATCACACAGGACGGGAAACATGACAGGCCCAGACAAAGGACCTTCTGTGCTAAGAAGCAGGTGATTGGTTACTAGGCATCGGGGCGGTCCCAGGAACCAATCACCTGCCCCTCACTTCCAAAGTCCCGCCCTCCGTCCGGACCTACCATGCCTCACGTCCTGCGTGATATAGGTAAGTGCCGAGTGGGAGTGCTGTGACATTATACAAGGGGCGGGAGTGTAATATTGATGAGGGGATCTGTGATATAGGGAGTCTGTGATATGGGGGGGGGTCTGTGATATGGGGGGGGGTCTGTGATATGGGGGGGGAGTCTGTGATATGGGGGGGGAGAGTCTGTGATATGGGGGGGGAGAGTCTGTGATATGGGGGGGGGAGAGTCTGTGATATGGGGGGGGGGAGTCTGTGATATGGGGGGGGGGGGGGGAGTCTGTGATATGGGGGGGGGGGGGAGTCTGTGATATGGGGGGGAGTCTGTGATATGGGGGGGGGAGTCTGTGATATGGGGGGGGGTCTGTGATATAGGGGGGGGGAGTCTGTGATATGGGGGGGGGGGAGTCTGTGATATGGGGGGGGAGTCTGTGATATGGGGGGGTCTGTGATATGGGGGGGGGTCTGTGATATGGGGGGGGGGTCTGTGATAGGGGGGAGTCTGTGATATGGGGGGGATCTGTGATATGGGGGGGATCTGTGATATGGGGGGGGATCTGTGATATGGGGGGGGATCTGTGATATGGGGGGGATCTGTTATATGGGGGGATCTGTGATGGGGGAGTCTGTTATGGGGGGATCTGTGATGGCGGAGTCTGTTATGGGGGATCTGTGATATGGGGGGATATGTGATATGGGGGGATCTGTGATGGGGAGTCTTATGGGGGATCTGTGATGGGGGGATCTGTGATGGCGGAGTCTGTTATGGGGGATCTGTGCTATGGGGGGGGACTGATATGGGGGAGTCTGTGATGGGGGGATCTGTGATGGCGGAGTCTGTTATGGGGGAGATCTGTGATATGGGGGGGATCTGTGATGGGGGAGTCTGTTATGGGGGGGATCTGTGATGGCGGAGTCTGTTATGGGGAAAGTCTGTGATGGGGAAGTATGTGATATGGGGGATATCCTAAGATAGACTTCTGCGCTACTAAAGTGAAAACCGTGTAACAATTATGTATGTAATGCTGCAAAATCAAACCTTAGTGAACACCACTCACTACCTATGAATTGAAAATAACACAATCAAGGTCAACTGTGTCTGTGATTTCGCGCAAAACCTCTAAATAAGCTAATTAATAGAAAATGAGAAAATAAATATATTTGGTGATAATATACCAAAATTATAGATCCACCATTAATAACAATGATCTTTTATATAGTTGTCCATAGGTGAATGAAACGTGACTTCAGTGCCGATCAATCAAGTGAAGTAATTAACTAAGTAATATAAATATAAGTGAAATGTGACATCAAAAGTGCAAGTGCGTTGATAGGAGATCTGGTGACTTTCGTGGTGTTGGATACCCACTAGGGGCTCCCAGAACTCTCACCTTGTTGACACAATAAAAGTGCCTTTATGAATCCAATGAGAACTGTGCTCGTTCCAGTCCGATCGATGTTGTTCTGATGCGTCTATGGGGAGGAGGCACTCCCTCCGGTATATGGAATCCACATATGGGGGATAATCAAAAGGAGGGCACTCCAATAGGGTAATAACGTTATAGCCAAAGACTTTTATTAAAATTGTTTGCTTACATAAAAGTAGATGAAGTAGCGTTGAAACAGCGGTCTAAACAGCGTAATTTCAATCCCTGCTACGTCACTTCCGGTCCGCGCTAGTGTGTATCCGGTTACGTCCTACGCGTTACGTCATATCACATGACTTCCTCAGGGCACCGTCGTATCATTTACATAAAGTGCTCATATAAAGATTGAAGCTTCCAGCCCAAAGGAGGTTCAGAGTCCCCTGCATACAGGATGTCACAGCAGATGCAGGAGGAGTACAGCCAGGGTCCACACACAGCCTGGGAGTACAGCCTGAAGCACCTAGAGGACACCATGATGAGCCAGCAACCTGTATGCAAGGCTGCTGGCTCATCATGGTGTCCTCTAGGTGCTCTGCATGTGCTTCCCCTGCAGCCTTGTAGCTCTAGTCCTGCTCACTGAATTTCCGGCTTCTCATATTCACCAGCATTCCTGTTCAGGCTGTACTCCCAGGCTGTGTGTGGACCCTGGCTGTACTCCTCCTGCATCTGCTGTGACATCCTGTATGCAGGGGACTCTGAGCCTCCTTTGGGCTGGAAGCTTCAATCTTTGTATGAGCACTTTATGTAAATGATACGACGGTGCCCTGAGGAAGTCATGTGATATGACGTAACGCGTAGGACGTAACCGGATACACACTAGCGCGGACCGGAAGTGACGTAGCAGGGATTGAAATTACGCTGTTTAGACCGCTGTTTCAACGCTACTTCATCTACTTTTATGTAAGCAAACAATTTTAATAAAAGTCTTTGGCTATAACGTTATTACCCTATTGGAGTGCCCTCCTTTTGATTATCCCCCATATGTGGAGTCCATATACCGGAGGGAGTGCCTCCTCCCCATAGACGCATCAGAACAACATCGATCGGACTGGAACAGTTCTCATTGGATTCATAAAGGCACTTTTATTGTGTCAACAAGGTGAGAGTTCTGGGAGCCCCTAGTGGGTATCCAACACCACGAAAGTCACCAGATCTCCTATCAACGCACTTGCACTTTTGATGTCACATTTCACTTATTTTTATATTACTTAGTTAATTACTTCACTTGATTGATCGGCACTGAAGTCACGTTTCATTCACCTATGGACAACTATATAAAAGATCATTGTTATTAATGGTGGATCTATAATTTTGGTATATTATCACCAAATGTATTTATTTTCTCATTTTCTATTACTTAGCTCATTTAGAGGTTTTGCGCGAAATCACAGACACAGTTGACCTTGATTGTGTTATTTTCAGTTCATGTGATATGGGGGAGTTTGTTATGGGGGGAATCTGTTATGTGGGGCTTTGTGATGGAGAGGAGTTTGTGTTGGGGGGCTTTGTGATGGGGGGATCTGTCATGGGGGAGCTTTGTTATGGGGTGAGTCTGTGATGGGGAGGGGGGGGGGTCTGTGATTGGGAGTGGTTCTGTAATGAGGGGAGTCTGTGAAATACTGATAAGTTCATATTGATTACAATTGTAATTTATTTTAAATATTGTACTGTTTTTTTCCTGTTTTTTTTTTTTTGCACTACAAATAAGATGTGTGCATAGGAATTAGTTCATATTTTTTTAAACTATAGTGCGGCCCCCCAACAGTCTGAGGGACCGTGAACTGGCCCCCTGTCTAAAAAGTTTGAGGACCCCTGATATAGATCAACCTTCAATTTTTTATCCAAGAAAGGATTTATAGGATTGGCCATCGTGTGGCGTTCAGGCGTTCGATCCACTTGGCCTCCTGTTGGAGTATCCTCCTGTCCCAGTCGCCCCCCCTTGAGTCTTGAGGGATTACTGCTAGGACAATGAAAGTCGCAACAGAGGTGTCAAATTTGTGGCATAAATCGAGATGCCTACTGATGGGACTGAGCATCTTCCCATTTGCTGAGTAATATACGTGGTCACGTATCCTTTGCCATAGGTGGCGGATGGTCTTGCCCACATAGAATATTCCACATCTACACGTCATCAAGTATATTACACCTTGGGTGTTACAGTCAGCCCAAAAACGTGGACAAAATGTCTCACCATTGGGTAATTGGAATTTAAAGCCTGTAGATACCCAGGGGCAAAAAGAGCAGTGTCCACAGGTGTATATACCAGCTCTTTTGGTCGTTTGCGCCTGTGAAGGTGCAAAATGGCTCCTAGTCAGCTTGCAACGCAGAGATGGTGCTTTTTTAAAAACGATCTCAGGGTGGTCACTGACATATTTCTTTAGGATGGGATCCTCATATAGAATGTGCCAGTGTTGCTGCAGTATATTGCGTAGTTGGTACTGTTGGTGCGAGTATTGTGTAATAAATTTAATCGTTGAGTATTCCTCCCCCCTAGTTTCATTGGAGAAGAGGAGTGCATTTCTAGATTGGTCATAGGCTTTATTGAAGGCTTTGCGGAGTAGGGACTTGGAGTATCCCCGTTTAAGGAGACGTTCCCTCAGTAAGTCCGCATGATGTTTAAAGTCATTGTCAGTAGTACAATTCCTCCTAAAGCGGATGTACTGTGCATAGGGGATACTTCGTACCAAAGTGAAAGGGTGGGCACTAGAGGCATGCAGTATCGTGTTCCCTGCCATCTCTTTGCGGTAAAGTGTAGTAGCCAAACACGAATTGGCGTCTTTGTAGATCGTTAGATCTAAAAAAGAGATTTTGTGTATATCACTATTATAAGTGAACTTTAAATTAAACGTATTGTTATTTAGATGATCTACAAAAGAAGCCAATGTTTGTTGAGACCCGGTCCAGATGATGAAGATATCATCAATATATCTTAACCACACCAACACCTCGTTACTGAGTTGCTCATTTGAAAAGACATAACGTTCCCACCCCCCCAGGTACAGGTTGGCGTAGGCCGGGGCACAGCATGTGCCCATGGCCACGCCCTGTACCTGGAGGTAGTGGGAACCATATAACAGGAAACAATTGTGTGTCAATATGAAAAGAAGTAGTCTCAACACAAAATCATTAAAAGGCCATAAATGATGATCTTCCTCCATGAGGAATGAGCGGACCGTCCCGACACCCTGCTCCACATCTAAAGTCACGAGCAGGGCATCGGGAGGGACCGTCACCCCCTCAATCTGTTTAAGGAGGTCTAGGGTATCCCGAACATACGAAGGTAATCGCAGGACGTGGGGAGTCAAAAAGAAATCAACAAATTTACTTGCACTTTCTGTCAATGAGCCTATCGCCGACACAATGGGTCGACCAGGGGGGGGCTTTCAGGTTCTTATGGACCTTTGGTAATGCGTATAATGTAGCCATGCGAGGAAATTTGTTGTCCAAGAAATTGTAGGTGTCCTGATCTATCAAACCCGTGTAATATGCCTCCCCTATAAGTGATTTGTATTCGTTAGCAAAACGGTGACTGACACTCGCAGTGATTCTGCGATACCATGTTTTATTATTTAGAATGTTGAGACACATTTTGATATATTGTTGTTCAGTCATCAACACAATATTGCCCCCTTTGTCTGATTGTTTAATAATCAGATCAGGGCAGTTACGTAGTTTTCTTATAGATTGTAGTTGGTCAGATCGTAGATTATTTGGTGACGGATCTAGTTTCAGTCGCCTTAGGTCACTTGTGGCGGCTGTAAGGAATGCCCAAAAGTGTGGATTACTCGTGAGGTCTGGAAATTTTTTAGACTTGGCTTTGAATTTTTTAGGTTTTGGCACTGGCAAAGTAGTCGTGTCAGTCGAGGTTGTTGGGGACTCGGACCTCTCATTCTCCTCCAATAGGAGGATGAGATCTCTAAAGGCCCTGAAATCCTCCATAGTGAAATGTTTAATGCTTTCAGACAGTTCCTTGTCTTTTTTAGAGCGTATGTATTGATCATCAAAACGATATTTGTAGGTTAGTCTTCTACAAAAGAGGTCTTTGATCGTATCATATTTGTCCATTTGTGGGGTGGGGCAAAAACTTAGACCGAATCTCAAAAGGTCAAAATCCTTTTGAGAAAAAGAATAAGGAGTAAGGTTGATGATGTCCAATTCTACGTGGGAGGGGGTGGGTTCAGGGGTGAGGGAAAATTTGGAGACAGTGATACTACAGAGGTAACGTGGGCATCCAACGTGCTTTGTTTGGTGGGGAACATTACTGGTATTCTAGTGTTCGGTTGGTGTGATACCGTGTTGGTAGTGCCTTGTGTCATCGTATTAGGGCCAATAGAGCCATTATTAGGAACAGGATAAGCATTAGATCCTGTTGGGTTTTGTAACATTGTAAGTGCCTGTGTAGCTAGGTGACCTAGGTGTGTAATGGAGTGGGTACCTTCCATGGTCCCTACATTAGGGCCCGGAGGTGGGCATTGGGGTTGCGTTTTGGCCCTTTGTGAATGTTGTTTGGTGATTTCATCTGGTCGTTTTTTAGGGTGTGGGGTGCGAGGTTGGTTCCCTCCCAGACTTTTTACGTGGACCAGAGTGGGAGTTAGTACGTGTATTAGTGGATTGTGAGGGGGGTCGTGTAGAGGAAGAGGCAAAAGATGAATCAGATTCAGTGTCCTCCTCCCTGGAAGAGTAGCTTAGGCCACTAAGGCTATTTTTAGTGCCCTGTCTCATCAAATGCCACCGATACGCATATCCTTCCACGAAGGCAGTCTTGTCCCTAAACATTTTGGTTTGTTTCTTTGATATGATGTCCTTATTAAGTCTGTTCAAATATTCCTTCAATTCCTGCCATTTTTTGTCAAACTGAGCATGGCCTTTTACCGCATCTTGTTGTGTCTGTAGGGAAATGAGTTCCTGGTCTAGCGCCACTAGATCTGTCCTGTACTGGGCCACTAAAAGTCTGATCAGTTCAATACTACATTTTGTAAGTTCTTGTTCCCATAACCGTTTTAGTTCCGGAGTAACATTCTTAAAAGAGGGGAATAGTTGTATCTTAAGTCCAGTTGGACAGATGTTATCTAGTATGTACTGTTGAAAAAATTCAACATGCCAGTATAGATTCAACCTTTTTGAGAAGTCTTCTGGCTTTAGCAAGATATTAAGTGCTAGATCATCTCTAGTAGAGGTATTACAATTGTTATGTATAGGGGGGGAGGTTCTGCGCTAACCAGAAGAAAGCTGTAAATCTCTGTCTGTGGTCAATTAATAAAATGACATAAAATCGCATAATAAATCACATAAATAAGTGTTGACACTAAAAAACATTCAAGTCTTAATAATCAGCATCATGTTTATGTGCAAAAAAAGTGCATAAAAAATCCTTTTCAATTGGTATATACTAAATGACAAAAAAATCGCATGTTAAATCGCATAAATAAGTGTTGACACTAAAAACATATAAATCTAGATAATCGTGTGTTGGTGCACAAAGGGACATAAACACTACTTCATGTGAATAATTCTAAATAAAAATACATAGAATAAATCAGAAATAACCATCAAAAATATATCCTTATAAATGGTGCTGATAAGGTCAGGGATTTAATTTAGAGTTCTCACTTAATATGATGCCTACATGTAAATCTGTTTTGAATGTAACTTTTTGGCTGTTGAACTCAATTGAAGCTGCTTTTGTTTTCTTGTAACTGTATTGCCATGGTGTTGAAGCTTGTGTTCGTAACCCAGGTGACTCCTGTTGTTGTTTACCCTTGCCCTTTGTGGGGGGGCTGTGCTGATGCTATTGTTTGTATAATTGCCTATAAAAGGCCTTTGAAAGAAGTAAAGAGCGGCAGCCCATTATGCTCAGAACTTTGATACAGACATACCTGACTCTGTGTCTTAATTCCTATATGAAGCAATAATTAGACAAAGCAATATAAACTATAAGCAACTTATTTAAAAGTTGAACCTAACATTTTTGGCGCCCGGACGAGGGACTCACCGATGATACTACAAGAGGTGGATGAGCTACGCTGACGGAACAAAAGGACAGGCATTCCGGGAACCACAGATCAAAAAACCTGCGCAGGTAAGAAAAAGCTTTATTTTTCTTATATTCTGTGCTCCCCTGATTTGTGCCTATCCGTTCTGTCAGTTACGGTTCTCCTGGTTTTAAAACACCAGCCTCTGTAGTGGTGAGTCTAGAATTACTGCATATTTTAGTTTATATTGCTGGAATTATTCGTTTGTTCGTTATCTGTGTTTGTCTTGTCTGTCTTGTTGAGAAAGTGAATGAGCCTTGTCAAGGATGGTATGAGTTAGAAGGGGATTGCCGAACTAAGCAACGGAATGCGCCTTACCTCACACGATTGGGAACCTGAGGGCTTGTGAGCTTGGGGGTCTGACGCTTATGCTTAACCTCACATCTAACTCATAAACCATAGACGGGTTGAGAGTATAAGCCCTGTCTGCTCCATAAAGCAGGGATAAGAGTGTATGAGAGGGATTCCCAGATACGGGGAGGGTAATGAGGTCTCCATAAAGCCCGGAGATCTAGTCGGATACCTGGCCACTTAAAGGAATGCTTGTATATGTTGTAGCCGCATTTTTGTATATGTTGTAGCCGCATTCTGGTTTGTTATTGGGCTAGCATATAAAGTAATTATTTGTTATTGGGCTAGCATATAAAGTAATTCGGTTTCAGAAATCTCATTCCGGAAGAGGTTTCTAGTATTCTAGCACCCTAGGAGGAAGGCAACGAGGAACTAGTGTAACTTAGCTGGTTTGCTATTGGGCTAGCATATAAAGTAATTATTCATTCTTGTATATGTTGTAGCCGCATTATATTGTACACTAAGTGTCTCACACGCTACCTAGGTAGGACTGTTAGAATGGGCCAGAGGAACACAAAACCCCATCAGGGAATTGTGGCGCACTATACGGTGCCACAGATAATTAAGAACATTTATGGGAAAACCGAAGCACAGGACTTAAAGGATGTCCTTCGTAAATTTAAGGTGAAAGGAGCAGCGGGCTTAGACCCGGATGTATGGAGTGAAATAAAAAGGGACAGACAAGGTGAGGTGTTAGAGAAGCAATGGATGCGTCAGGTTCAATGCTTAATTAAGGTTTCAAATAGAGCAAAATAAGTTGGGTGGAAGTATAATCCAGACTGTGATGGTTGGAATATGAAAGACAGAAGAACAAAAAATGTTGAAATTTTAAATAATCTTAGTTCAACCATCCCACCCCCATATACTGACATAGAACGTAAACCACACAAGAAACTGTAGCTCCCGTACGCATTGATACATGCATTATAGTAAAGCCAGCTGTTTTCTGTAGATTTGTGACACAGTTAATGAATACACATGAAGCAACCTGGCAGGATGGGGAGGATTTATGCAGACATAAAATGACTCTGACCCTGTTTAACCAGTTTATGACTGACCTGCAGACCGAGCTGAGGGGGATGGCAATACTGGAGACAGGACATGTCAGACATATAGACTCAAGGGCTCCTTTTATTGCTAGATTAGAAGCTTTCTGTCAGGCAAAACAACAAGAGGGGGGTCAATATCACCCATGAAACAAATGCCAGGACAGACTGTATCAGACTTTTACTTATCTATAGAAAGTATGATGGCAGATGAGGGAATGGATTTAGAGCTGCCAGTCACGATCCGAGCCTTCAATAGACAGTTTATGGAAGGATTAATTCCACAGATAAGTGAAAGACTGAAAGCTTGCACACCACCCTTAATTTGTTGCGATTTTTGGCAGAAAAAGGTTGCAAGGTTAATAAGAAAAAGTTGCAAGTGTGTCAGGAAAAAGTTATCTTTTTGGGACATTGTATATCACAGGGTACGAGACATCTCACTGAGGAGAGGGTTCAAGTGATAAAGGGAATGTTACCCCCACGGAATTTCAAACAATTGCGTATGTTTTTAGGCATCGTGTCATATTGTAGAGAGTGGATACCACATGCTAGCGCTTTGATGCAGCCATTATACGATTGTTTGAAAATTGTACCGTATATGCTTACAGAAGTAGCTTATGAGTCGTTTATCATTTTAGATTATACTAAGATATTTAATCTGTACATTGCTGAGATCACTGGACACGCCACAGGTGTTCTGACACAGGCACATGTGAAACAAAGACCAATCGCTTACTTTTCAGCAGCATTAGATCCAGTATCTAGAGGTTCACCGTCTTGTGTACGGGCGGTAGCTGCAGTGTCAATTATCATAGATAAGTCATCAGAGATTGTTCTAGACAATCCAGTCGTAGTGCATACCACACATGACATACATGCAATCTTGTCTCAGGTACAGCCCAAACACATTTCCATGGCCAGGCAATTAAGGTTACAGTGTACTTTACTTTTACCTCCAAATGTCACTTTTCAGCGCTGTACAACTTTAAATTTGGCCACCTTTTTGCCTCTTCAGTCACCAGATTTGGCAAGGGGGAATGATAGTGCTAATAGTACTAGTGAGAAAGGAAATGAGGTACCTAAACACTCTCTTGTTTAAGGAAGTAAATGAGCACGATTGTTTTCAGCTCATGGAACAGGAGACAATGGGATTTCCACATGTTACAGATACACCAATTTTAAACGCTGAGCACACTTTGTACATAGATGGCAGTAGGTTTGCTGATGACAAGGGTAAATATCACACAGGGTATGCCGTAGTGACTGATACACAGGTGATTGACGCACAGCCCTTACCAGCCCACATGTCAGCACAGGAAGCAGAATTAAAAGCTTTAGAACAAGCCCTAGAATACTTAAAAGAACGAGAAGGGAATATTTACACTGACTCCGCTTACGCTTATGGCGTAGCGCACGATTATGGCCACATATGGAGGGCTAGAGGTTATCTGACAGCAGCAGGTACACCTGTAAAACATGGAGAAGGGATTAAGAGAGTCCTGAACAATCTTCAAAAGGTTAAACGAGTAACCATCATGAAGATAGCGGCACACACGAGCGCAAAAACAATTGAGGCAAAAGGAAATGCATTTGCAGATTTGACTGCAAAACAGGCAGCTCTAGGGGAAGGAAGCCCTGAGACCTTAGCAGCGGTAGAGGTGAGTATCCCAGAACCAACATGGCAGCAGCTGAGTAAATTACAGGAGCAAGCAGGGGAGAGCGAGAAAGACAAGTGGGTCAGAATGGGAGCAGCACCAGACCTTGACAATGTATGGAGGGAAGGGGGCAAAATATGCCTGCCTGCCTCTCTGTACCCAGCAATGGCAGCGGCAGTTCACCTACCCACACACGTCAGTTCCAATTCCATGTATAGGATTGTGAACCAAGGATGGCTCGCCCCTGGATTCAGTAGTACTGCGAGAAACTACTGTGCAGCCTGCCAAATCTGTCTCCTGAATAACCCAGGACAGAGAGTAAAAACCCCACGAAAACACCAGGTCCGGGCCCAATACCCCTTCCAGAGACTGCAAATTGACTACATACAAATGCCCAAGAGCGGCCCCTTTGAGTTTGTCCTCGTGTGTATCGATTTATTTTCAGGTTGACCCGAAAGTTATCCAGTAAAATCAGCTACAGCTAAAGCCACAGCTAAGAAACTGATCACTGAGTTAATACCTAGGTTTGGTCTTCCTGAAACCATAGAATCAGATAGGGGGACACACTTTACAGGAGAAATCATGCAGAATGTGATGACCATGTTAGGGGTTCAACAAAGTTTTCACACCCCTTACCACCCACAGAGTTCAGGATCAGTGGAGAGAGTAAATGGGACAATAAAGCTAAAAATACAAAAAGCCATGCAAGAGTTAAACAAGCCTTGGCCAGAATGCCTGCCTCTGGCTTTATTCTCTATAAGGTACACTCCAACAGGGAAAACAGGATTATCCCCATACGAAATACTTTTTGGGAATGCACCTAGATTAGGTCTATACTTTCCACAGAGTATGCAATTGCAATGTGATAGTTTGACTGCATATGTGATACAATTACAACAACGTCTAACTAAGATCCACAAAAGTGTGTATTCTTCTCTTCCAGACCCTAATTCAATAACAGGTACACATACGCTGCTACCAGGGGATTATGTATATGTAAAGAAACACACCAGAAAGACATTGGAACCCAGGTTTGAAGGTCCTTACCAAGTACTCTTGACCACAGCCACCTCAGTAAAGCTGGAAGGAAAACCTACCTGGATACACGCATCACATTGCAAGAAACAACCCGAGAAAACAACATGATGAAATATCTACTTACATATTTTTTGTTGAAGATTGTTGTTTTACAAATATATGCATGGACTCCTGGTATTAATGTACTTGAGGTAGAAGAAACAATGACTTTTGAATGGAGTATAGATGATCCTAAAGTAGCAAATGTATCAGGATATGAGATAAATAAGGATTACACTGTGGGTAATTATACTGTTGAAGGACATAGGCGACCGTTTCATGTAGATGTAGGTATAGCATGGATACAGGCAGACCCCCTCTCAGAAGTTACTGTAACTTTCCAGTGGAACGATAATATGGGTTTCCCCTTTAACAATAGTAAGAACCATAGGTGTCATAAAATATCCCTTTCACAGACATGGAAACAAGCCCGGGAACGGGTAGTGGGACAAATGTACCAAATATTAACAGTCATGGCAGAAGGAGGGAATATAACCGAAGGGATGTTTAATCTGACAGATATTACCGTTAATCAATCCAGTACTTTCCTCTGTGCCTCTTGGTGGAGGGAAGAGAGAAATGATGGGTGGTATTGGAGTGCAGAGGCCTATGGATTTCACATACAAATGGAGGAAGAATAATTGAATCTTCCATATTAACACCCGTACCAAACACTTGCATAAATGTATCAACATCACAACAGAAAACAAAAATAAAATTCAATATCACCTTTCCCCCAATACCAGAGTGTAGGTATAAGCGGGAATGGTATGATACTCTATTAGGATTAACAGGTACAGGAATGGGAGTTTTAAACTCGGTCGAAATAGAAGAAATGAACAACAGATGGAAGCATGCAGGGGGACACATAGCTGACAGCTTGACTATCACAAGCAAATGGTTACCCACCACTTTTGAAACCCAACTGCAAGAAATACCCCTATTACAATTTTTGGGAGGGTTAATAAATCACACGATAGGAGCAGAGCTCCAGCTGTGGAATCAAAGTCAACAGTTTGTAAATTTCACACAGTGCTCTTTTAACCTCTTATCCTATCATATACAAATAAATAGGGCCAGGACTGAACTACAGTTGGGAAATTATCATACCTGGATGAAATATTTTAAGGGTTTAACTGACGATGGTGTATGGTTCCAAGTAAAAGGGGAAAAGATAGAATGTGAGGAGAAATGGTGTGTAGGAAGGTTCGAAGCATATCGGGTAGCAGATGTAATGGAAATGTGTAAAATAGTGGTCATGCCACTAGTAATTAATGACGAGTTTTGGTATCCAGAAATATATGGGAAATATGTAGATAAAGGAAACAGAACCCATGATTTAACTCTATGTGAAGGAACTAATAAGGGAATGGTATGTGGCAGAAGTTCCCCAGTATATGAACCTTGCTTGTTAAAATACCAAACTAGCATATGCAAAATGCAAAGAACACCGATAAATGTGAACAATAGATTCATAGAAATAGGACCCCAGCATATTTGTATCATTACTAATGACAACCGCACCATGTTAGCGTTAAATAGATCGGCGCCGTTTGCGGGATGTATAAAAAAGATTAAAATATTACAATGGGGTAACGATACCTATCTTTTTGAACCAGACGCCGATAAGGTATTCTCTTCAGTTTATGAGGTACATAATCTCACTGACACTACACCCTTTATAATTTCTTTAGACCCACTAAAACAGGTTTTGGAACAATCAGAGTTGTTAAGACAACACATAGAAACACTAGAACATACCTTACAGAATAACCTTGTATCTGCAATTATTGACAAAGGTAGACTAGTACATCTTTCCTCACAGATACAACAGGATACTGCACCACATTGGTGGGATATATTTAGTGGAATGTCCTCTACAGCAACCAATACCTTTCACTGGTTGTTAAGTCCAATGGTAATTATTATTCTAATATTAATATCACTTACAATCACGAATATATGTGTATACAGGAAAATAAATAGGAAAATTAGGAGAATAGACAGGGCATACCGATAAATGTGTATTGACATCACCCTACTCCTATAAAACTCCTCTTCTTGAATTTTAAGATGTTGGTAATACCTAGGGGGATGGGTTCTACCCCTCTGACAACTCGCGGTCAGGGAAAGGACTCTGGGGAAAAACTGACTAGAACTTATTCATGAGGACCCAGGGGGAAGGAGAGGATGATGTCAAAGGGGGAAATTGATAAGGTCAGGGATTTAATTTAGAGTTCTCACTTAATATGATGCCTACATGTAAATCTGTTTTGAATGTAACTTTTTGGCTGTTGAACTCAATTGAAGCTGCTTTTGTTTTCTTGTAACTGTATTGCCATGGTGTTGAAGCTTGTGTTCGTAACCCAGGTGACTCCTGTTGTTGTTTACCCTTGCCCTTTGTGGGGGGGCTGTGCTGATGCTATTGTTTGTATAATTGCCTATAAAAGGCCTTTGAAAGAAGTAAAGAGCGGCAGCCCATTATGCTCAGAACTTTGATACAGACATACCTGACTCTGTGTCTTAATTCCTATATGAAGCAATAATTAGACAAAGCAATATAAACTATAAGCAACTTATTTAAAAGTTGAACCTAACAGTGCAAAACGTACAAAGTGCCAGTGCTTAAAGGTGATCTAGATATCGCAAATAAAACACATCAATCCAACGCAATATGGATAATAAATAATATAAATAAATGTCCCAATAATAGTGATATAAAATATATTGTGCTGGCCTGCGAAACAAATGACCAATGACATGCCAGTAAGTGCAGCAAACTTAAAGTGCCAGTGTAAAAGTCATTGAAGGTGCAAAAGCAAGTTCTGGTGTATTCAATAAAACAACAGTGGGGTGTCTGGGATGCAATTCACTCAGTGTCCTCTTCGTGCATAAAACACTAATGTAAGCAGTGGCCCCTTACCTAGCGGTGCTAGGTCAACCGCATGAATTGTAGCTAAAACGCCAGGTCCTGAGCCTCCATCGCGTCCCTATATCCACGCTTGCCGGTGTTGGGTTATCCTAATGGCAGCTGGTTACAAGTGGCTATGGTCCTATCAGGGGTCCTGGACCAGCGCGGATCCTAGCTCAGCCGCCACATCTCAAGTATGTATGTACAGGAATATGCAGGACAAAGGTACTTGATAGTGAAGTATGTATTAACCAGGTAATGCTTTATTAAAAATATTTAAGTAGATGTACTCACATAAAAACAATGCAGAGCAAACCTCTCTCCTACGAGCAGCGAACTCGTTCTGTGTCTAGCAATGTGAAACAGCCTATTCCGTCCCTACGCGTGACATCACCGATCACGTGACTTCTTCCCCTGGGGGGCCCTAAGGGGCCACTGCTTACATTAGTGTTTTATGCACGAAGAGGACACTGAGTGATTTGCATCCCAGACACCCCACTGTTTTATTGAATACACCAGAACTTGCTTATGCACCTTACACTGGCACTTTAGGTTTGCTGCACTTACTGGCATGTCATTGGTCATTTGTTTCGCAGGCCAGCACAATATATTTTATATCACTATTATTGGGACATTTATTTATATTATTTATTATCCATATTGCGTTGGATTGATGTGTTTTATTTGCAATATCTAGATCACCTTTAAGCACTGGCACTTTGTACGTTTTGCACCATTTATAAGGATATGTTTTTGATGGTTATTTCTGATTTATTCTATGTATTTGTATTTAGAATTATTCACATGAAGTAGTGTTTATGTCCCTTTGTGCACCAACACATGATTATCTAGATTTATATGTTTTTAGTGTCAACACTTATTTATGCAATTTAACATGCGATTTTTTTGTCATTTAGTATATACCAATAGAAAAGGATTTTTTATGCACTTTTTTCACATACACATGATGCTGATTATTAAGACTTGAATGTTTTTTAGTGTCAACACTTATTTATGCGATTTATTATGCAATTTTATGTCATTTTATTAATTGACCACAGACAGAGATTTACAGCTTTCTTCTGGTTAGCGCAGCACCTCCCCCCCTATACCTCAGTTTGATTTTGGGCTTAGGTCTGACCATTGCTTCGGTGCATGCAGCTGTCCAGTCGCATACGTGCGTTTTTACTATTTTTCTGAGTTCTTGTTTTCTTTTCTTTTTCCAATTGGGTAGCGCAGGAATAATTTTATTACAATTGTTATGTAGTTCACTCATGTAGCCAGACCAGGCCTCCCCTACAAAGTCCATTGTCGTTCTCTTAGGCAGGAGCTAATCTGACACGTAAGTAGTTCACTGGGACAGGAGGATACTCCAATGGGAGGCCAAGTGGATCGAACGCCTGAACGCCACACGGTGGCCAGGCATTAACGAAGTACAATCCTATAAATCCTTTCTTGGATAAAAAATTGAAGGTTGATCTATATGATAACCAACTAAGGTCCAATGATCTATAGCAACCAGTTAACACGCAATCTATCTTAGTCTATTTTTCTTAGAATTTCATACCATCAATCCACTGGCCTCTTCCTCTCTGGGTTAGGAGATCCCCATGTCCCTTGCTCCTGCCCATTGCAGGTACTCCTGTAGCTAAATACAGTCTATTATACCACCTGCTAGTATAATGTATAGATATATAGTGATTTCGCCGAGTTAAAGTATTGTGTAGTTGCAGGAAATCGCAAATTTGTAATCACACTGTTAAGTTGCAAAATGTATATGCATATTGTTTATTCTTTACTAGTATTAACTATGGGTATGCAATTCTGATTTGTACCACCATGAATGAATTTATTCTCTTCATGGTAATTAACATTCTAATTATGTATACTGGCCTTGCGCCTCAGGCCTGTTATAAGTACTAAGGTAAGCTGACCCCGGGACCCTATCAACTTGCTGGTGTCTGGATCACATGTGCGGCCGGGTAGCCGCATTCTGCCCCCCCTTGCCCCTTAAGGGATGGGTGTCTGCGGCGTCTGGTCCAGATCTGTCCCTCTCCCCCTGGATTTACAATGTACAATTCTGGATATGTGCATTGATATCTCCAGACTCACTCCATCTGTTGGTCCCGGCCTTTACAGCGCTTCACACGCTGTACCTAGGAGGAACCACTGGGGGGAGCTCACAGATCTGTCACCCTATAGGACTGCTCTCCCTCCTCACATCGTTTACATGACAGAGGCCTTATTGACCACTGCGCATGCGCGATGGGGATGTGAGTTGCCGCGCGCAGTTCCGTTCGGGCCG